>NW_020837994.1:4660562-4978096 GCF_003676395.1 Aethalodelphis obliquidens | reverse complement strand
TGTTCTGCAACGGGAGAGGCCACGACAGTGAGAGGCCCGCGTACCGCAAAAAAAAAAAAAAAAAAAATTATAGTCTTTACTCAATGTACCGAACCGAACTTCGGTCCCCTTGCCTGGCACGCACAAAGCAGATCTACTGATCCTGGGTTATTGTGAAGGAAAATACAGTGTTTATTGCAGGGCGCCAGGCAAAGAGAACAGGCAGCTAGTTCTCAAAAGACCTTGTTGGCCTAAAAAATGCACAACGTCAGAGTTGTGAGTTAAGTTTTATTTGGGGCAAAATGAAGACTGCAGCCTGGGAGACAGCATTTCAGATAGCTCTGAGAAACTGCTCCGAGGGGGCGAGGGAGGAGCCAGAATATATAGGAGTTTTGCAACAAAGGGCAGGTAGTCGGGAACATCAAAAGATTACTGTTAATTAAAGAAACCAGATATGTCAAGTTAAGGAATTTAGCGCTTTTCTATATATGGGAAGATGCAAGAGTCTGGGCTCACTGAAATCATTCCTTTGATATGCACCTCAGCTATCTGGGGCCAGTATCCTGTATGTTCACATCCTGAGTTTCCTCAGGGCTCACGGTAGGGAGTGGCTGCAGTCTGATGACTGCTAGGTGGCAGGTATTCTTTCCCTTCTGAGTTCCCTCAGGGCTCACCAGCTCACCATCAGGTGGTAGCTGCCATCGCTGATGACTGTGAACTTGCCAATGGCTTTCAGGCAAGGGTTTTTAAAGGCCACAGTAGGGGTGAGGGTCTCAGGGTGCACGATCAGCTCATGGACATTTTTCTAATTGGTTGGTGGTATGGTCATAGGGTGATGTTTTGGGAATCTTTTTTTTTTTTTTGGCTGCTTTGGGTCTTCTTGCTGTGCGCGGGCTTTCTCATTGCGGTGGTTTCTCTTGTCACGGAGCACGGGCTGTAGGCGCGTGGGCTTCAGTAGTTGTGGTGTGCTGGCTCAGTAGTTGTGGCTCGCGGGCTCTAGAGCACAGGCTCAGTAGTGTGGCGCACAGGCGCACAGAGATGTTCCCGGACCAGGGATCAAACCTGTGTCCCCTGCATTGGCAGACGGATCCTTAACCACTGCGCCACCAGGGAAGTCCTTGTTTTGGGAATCTTAATCATCAAACTTCTGGTTCTAATCTGGGGTCTATGTGCTTGTGGTCAGCATATAGTCACCATCCTCCACTGAGTGCAGGGGTCTTAGTTTCTTCAGAACAACTCAAAGATATGAGTCCAATTGTTGTCTATATTCATTCAGGAGGAACTAGGAGTCCTGTGACTCTATTGTTCTAATCATTAACTACTTGAGTTTGCTCTTTGGAAGGCCAAACAAGAAGTGGGGGACAGGAAGGGTCTTATACCTGGGTAGGCCCCGCAGGGTCTTACTCGGTTTCAGTCCCCCCTTTTCTTTGACACTCCTCAATTCCTGAGGAGAACATGGTGGGACAAGAAAGGGAATAATGTTTTGGATAGAGAGGTTAATCATAAACTCTGCAAGGGAACTTGGTTTTAGGAGGAGTCAGTTTCATTCAGTTCTGCCCTCTGGAACTATTAGGGAACCCCTTTACTTCAAAATGAGTTTCCCAAATTATACATGGGAAATTATAATATTTGCCACATGCTTTTTGAAAGAACATTGGATTGGGAAAGAGGGAAAATTGTATTCAAGACCTGGCTCTGCATCAGCATAGAAAATACATTTCATCTCTCTGAGCCTTGGTTTCTCATCTGGCATATGAGGATTTGGAATGAATTATTTCTAAGATCCTGTCTCTCCCTAACATTTTGTGATTTATGAGGACAGGAATAATCAAATGTGATGTGTAGGTGTCTGGTAATATACAAACCATTCTATTCTATTATTAGAAAACCATGTCTGTATTTTTATTTCTGGTATGAGTTACTCACTTGCATATGATACTTCATGGAAAACAGACATCAGCTCAAAAATGACTTGATCAAAAACAGCACTCTGCTGTCAGGAAGATTTTTTTAAGACAAGCTGTAAAGTTTTCTGTGAGTTTGTTGTTGCTTTTGGGGGTTTTTGGCCAGGTCAGAATAGCCCTTTGCACTGAAAAAGCTTGAGAACAATTGACCTAATTGACCAAGTTCCTTCTCACATAACAACACTACAA
The DNA here is from genome assembly GCF_003676395.1 of Aethalodelphis obliquidens. Lineage (NCBI taxonomy): Eukaryota > Metazoa > Chordata > Mammalia > Artiodactyla > Delphinidae > Aethalodelphis > Aethalodelphis obliquidens. Next base: position 4,975,964 of record NW_020837994.1, on the reverse strand, counting down.
GTATTTCATAAGAATGCTAAGGAACTTTAAGTAGTTTCTTTAGTGTGAAGTATTTCCATTTGCATGTATGTATGCATACCAGTGAGGAAACTTTTTGTGTGGCCTAGTTGTCCAGAGGTTGGGCTGTGATTTCAGACTGCCTAGGTTTGACTTTCAGCTCTGCCACTTAATACCTATGCTGGGCAACTGTGGGCAAACTACTTGACCTCTCAAAGCCTCCGTATCCCCAGCTATTAAATGATAATAAATAATTATTAGAATGAAATGAATATCATGTATGTGGTGTGCTTAGCATAGTACTTAGAACAAATGTGCTCATTAAATATTATTAAAGGTTATTAATACTTAGCATTATTAATATAATGACCTTCATCCTGTAAATGAAAAGGCAGTCTCCTGTCTCACCATTTCCTCCCTGCTCTCTGACTATCCCTTCTTAGTCTCCTTTGCTAACTCTTCTTCATCTACAACCTCTTTCAAAAGCTGGTTCCCTCTGCCTCTCTCTGTGGTCCCTTTTTCTTTTTTCTTTTTAACATCTTTATTGGAGTATAATTGCTTTACATTGTTGTGTTAGCTGCTGCCCTTTTTCTTTTAATTCTATAATTCTTTCTGGCTGTTCTCTCATTTAGTCCTATAACTTTCACTACTACCTGTTACTTAGTACTCCTAAAACTGTATTTAGGCCAGAGCTGTCTCCTGTTATTGGCTTGTTTTAGATAGAAGAGGTTTATGTAAAAGAGATTCTAGTAATGGTAAAATTCTTTGTTCTTCCTGCCCTCCTCAGCAATAACAACAAAAGAAATAACAACAAAAGAAATCAACAAAAACTCAAGTGCGAGGTTCACAGTAGGATATAAGGCTGGAGTGGCACATGCCTCAGGTCTGGAAGGTCTTTCTGCCATACTAAGGAGAGTGGACATGTGAGCAGTGGATTGCTTTGTAGAGCCCTTCTTAGCTTTGACTTCTAGCCTACCTTTCTGTTCTGGCCTCAAATTAAATTGATTGGTCGATTGGTTGGGACAGACATTAAAAAGACCCATAATAAATATTTGTGGAATGAACACAATTGTTTTGAATCTTTGTTGACCTAAAACAAGTAGACTGCCAGTTATTTCTCCAGCAAAAATGGGTTTATTCAGGTTCAACAGAAAATAGCAATTCAGGGTCTGCAACCATAGCGAGTCATGTGCTAGTCCCTGCGTAGTGCATAGCGAGGGAAGGAGAATTCTTTCAAAGAGGGAAAAAGGAAGTTGGGAGGGCTAGAGTAAACAGAGTCCATGGCTTTTCATTGGCTGAGTTGTGACAGTCTGAGCTCTTTGCAGGAAAGAAGAGACTTTCCTCTTGCTGTTGGGCTCTGCTGTCCTCCTAGGACCTGAGACCTCCCCCTTCTGGCCTTCTGATTCTATCTTAATTGAGGTTTCTGTTTATTAATTTTTACATCTTCATATGTAAAAATGAGGTTGGATGTTTTTGTACTTGAAGAAACAGCTCTGTTGTGGTAGCTTCCCGAGCTAATGGATTTGGAGTCGGAGACCCAGATTTGAGCCCCAGCTCTACCACATATAAGTGACAGAACTCTCCACTTGGGAGGAAATGTTAGCTAATCACTTTCCTGGCTTCCCAAAAGCTGTTTAGGTAAGATGATGGCCCCAGCTGGAAATCCCTGATGTCAGGAGGGCCTTCTGGGCTAGGTTTGGGAAGTCTTTTTGGGGAGAAGGACCAACATAACAGAGGGTGCCTGAGTGGTGTGGGGTTGGGGATGGCAAGGGAAGGCAGGGACATTTTGTTTTGGATAAATGACCATCTCAGGCAGCACCTGTTCCTTCTCCCAACTCTTTTCATGCTTTCTGTTCCCCATTTTATTTAAAGTAATAAATATGTCAATAAAATAAAGTAGGAAAATCTTTTAGACTTCCAATAAAATAAATGGCTCTTTAAGGGTAGAGTGAGCTCTGACATAGAAACTGTGGCTGGAAACCACAGATTTTAATGAAGTCTAGATTCATGTTGAATTTCTTGAAATTATATGGACCAGTAATTTCAAAACTTTTTAAAAAATATGTTCCCTAGCCAGAAATCATTTTTGAGCATTCACTACCCAAGACGTCTTTATAAATTATAAAGGCAAAGCCCTATTAATATACTTTTAAAAACAGAAATTAAGAAGGATAAGAGTAAAAAATAGAATTTCTAATTTTTCTTTCCATAGTTCAGTGGCTCATCACCCCACATTGAAGATTTGGGATTAGAGAAGGAACTTTTCATAAAGGAAAATTTAATGGGTGGGTTCGTAGCCTGAGTGCCCTAGACAGAGAGCCTCTGGGTTGGCCTTTGCATTTTATACCTGCAGGGGGAGTAAATAGGCTACTTCTTATTGAGACCTAAAGTTTTCATTCATCCTTATCATGAACAAAGAGCTAATAAGTAGTTTGAGTCTCCCTTGCCTCATTTTATACTATAGAGAGACCCTAAATAGTAGTCCCTGTGGGCACTCAGTTAGTACCTAGTGAACCCTTAGTGCACATCCAGAAGGAGAGGAGTTTTCCATTGAAAAGAGCAACAAATGCAGAGTAGGGAGATTATTACTGTCTCAGCTCTTCTAGGTGCAAGGTCAGGTTTAGTTTTAGGGACATGCTATGAGGATAGTAATAATGTTTTAAATGATAACAATTAACACTTTTTACTGATACTTAGTTTATATCTGGTTCAATACTGTGTGTGTGTGTATATATATATATATATATATATGTAAAATTTTTTTTTAATGTTTATTTATTTTTGGCTGCACTGGGTCTTCGTTGCTGCGCACAGGCTTTCTCCAGTTGTGGGAATAGGGGGCTACTCTTCACTGTGGTGCGCGGGCTTCTCATCGCAGTGGCCTCTCCTGCTGCGGAGCATGGGCTCTAGGCACGCGGGCTCGAGTAGTTGTGGCACTCAGGCTCGGTATTCGTGGCTCACAGGCTCTAGAGCACAGGCTCAGCAGCCGTGGCGCACGGGCTTAGTTGCTCCGCGGCATGTGCGATCCTCCCGGACCAGGGCCCAAACCCTGTCCCCTGCATTGGCAGGCGGCTTCCCAACCACTGCGCCGCCAGGGAAGCCCTATATGTAAAATTTAATAACCCATGAACTAGGTACTGTCATCCTTGTATGAATGCAGAAACTGAAATAAAACAACAAAATATAGCATCATAAAGTTTATATACTTTATATTTTTATATAAAGTTTATATGTTTTTCATATGATCTATATTTTCATTTAATCATTAGTGACCATTCATTCATTTAACTAATGATTATATAATATATCAGGAACTTACTAAATGCTCAGGATACAGAAATGACAGAGTGGTTTCTGCTCTCAAGGATCTCATGACCTAGTGGAACAAAAGATAAGTAGCATCAGTGTAGCATTTTTTCATTTATAAACGTATTTCATATGTATTAACTTATTTAGTCCTCACAATATCTCATTTTACAGATAGGGAAATTGAATCTCTGGGACAGATCTTGAACTCAAGCTAGTAAATCATTCGTTATGCCTTAGCTTCCTTTTTATATTTAGATGAGTAGAACCATGTCATAACCAAGTTTATTATTAAAAGTTTTCAAATTAACTTCTTGTGAAGTATAGTTGACTCTAAGGAAATTGAAGACTGTATTAAATAACTTAGGAAACATGTTTTGGTGTTCTGCTCAGACTTAACAGAAAATTTTCTATTTATGGCATATTTTAAGTATAATTTCATCATGTGTGTTTTTTAAAGATGAGAGAATGAAAATTTCCAACCTTTGCACCTTCTTTATTTATTCAGTTACTTAGGATATGTTCTATCTTCAATTTTTACCACAGGCAACTTCAGAGTGGACCTTGGATTACCCCCCCTTTTTTGCATGGTTTGAGTGTGCCCTGTCACATGTTGCCAAATATTTTGATCAAGAGATGCTGAATGTCCGTAATCTGAATTACTGCAGCTCAAGGACCTTACTCTTCCAGAGATTTTCCGTCATCTTTACAGATACACTCTTTGTGTATGCTGTCCATGAGTAAGTCTGAGAATGTCATTTCCTGTGGAAGGTGTTGAGGAAATATTATAGCATTGTTCCTCATTTGGGGCAAACAAAGTTCATATAATAGCAAATGCTAGAACAGTCCAAAATGGTTGTGTTTCAAACTTCACAATGAGTAATTACAGCAAGCAGTCTAGCTGAATCTTGTGGAAGAAAATGGGGGCTAAGGTGGGGTTACAAGTTAGAGGTAGAACAAGAGATTGTGAATGTTGTGAAAAGTAGTCCCAAGTGAGTTCCAGGACCGTTTCTCCTGCCCAAAGTGGCTCTACATGCTTCTCTTTCCTTCCTTGTAGCAGACTACCAGAGGCTACCATGACCTACCCTGTTCTTTGGGATACACATACCTACATACAGCACAGCACACTCATGCATACATACGCATAATGCTAACCACCAATGGAGTTTCCATTGTAGTAAACTCAAGAAATCTTACTGAGTGCTTTCAGTTGTAGTCTCTGGATTCTTTCCTTCATGAAGACTCTTCACTAATTTTAAGTTATGTTTATATTTTTATGTTTCACATATTTTACTTATAAGTTACTTTTAAGTAGGTGAATACACGTACGTAGAATATTGTGCACAGTGACTTCCAAGTAGTGATTTCCCAGTTAATGTTGGTTTCTATTCTGTCCTAAGACTTAAGCCTGCTGGTGTGATTGTGACAGAGCAATAACTGGTGTCCATTCAATGACCTTTGTCATAAATAGATCATTTCTGTTTGTGAGGCCTTCTAGACTGAACTCTTGCCCCATTCAGTAAAGACTCCCTTGGGGATGTTTTAACCCCTGCTCATTTTCGTGGAATAACTGCTGTTTGGCACCCTGACCTTCATTCTCTTTATGACCTGGCAAGAGTTGAAAGGGAAGATGATATGTAAATGTACTCCTTTTAACTCAAAATGTTTAAATTCACACTCTCAGGGAAAGTGTATACAGGCAGAGAGAGGGAGTAGAATTCATTTCCATCTACAATGTAGAGGGAACAGTTAAGTAAATAAAAATCTGGAACAAGGCACTTTGTATAGATTAGTAACTTACTTAATTTTCTCAATTACCCTGTAAGGTTACTATCTCTATTTATGAGGAAACTGAGGCTCCATGAAGGAAAAGCAGGACACCTTTTGCTAACCCCTATTTAATTGCATCTTTTTTTTTTTTTTTTTTTTTTTTTGCGGTACGTGGGCCTCTCACTGCTGTGGCCTCTCCCGCTGCGGAGCACAGGCTCCGGACGCGCAGGCCCAGCGGCCATGGCTCACGGGTCCAGCCGCTCCGCAGCATGTGGGATCTTCCCGGACCGGGGCACGAACCCGTGTCCCCTGCATCGGCAGGCGGACTCAACCACTGCGCCACCAGGGAAGCCCCTTAATTGCATCTTTATTATGTCTTCTTTTGGTTTTAGATTTCTTTGGTTTTAGAATTTGCTGATATTCAAATGAAACACATTTTTTAAAAATCTTTTTATAGAATAATACATCCTTTTCATTGTCAAAATTTTGGAAAACAGAAAGCAATTATACATACACACAAAGTAAAAATGACCCATACTCCTGCACTTACAGCTGTCCCTATCAACATTTTGTTGCATATTATTTCAGCCTCTTTCCTGTATCTGAATTTAATTTTTATAAAATAAAAATGGGATCATACTGTTTTGTCACCTGATATTGTCACTTAATATCTCTACCTTTAAATAACATACATTTTTTCATAGGAGTTTTTTAAATTATTTGGGCAATCAAGAGCTGCAGGTTTGTGGCTCTATTCTTTTTTTTTTTCAATTCCCTCCACCACCCTCTCCCAAACTATCACAGGTCTATTCTTTTTTTAATATATTTTTAAAAAAATTTTATTTATTTTTGGCTGCGTTGGGTCTTTGTTGCTTCACACAGACTTTCTCTAGTTGCTGTGATAGGGGGCTACTCTTCGTTGCGGTGCACAGGCTTCTCATTGCAGTGACTCCTCTTGTCGTGGTACATGGGCTCTAGGCACGCAGGCTTCAGTAGTTGCAGCACGTGGGCCCTAGAGCACGTGGGCTTCAGTAGTTGTGGCGCATAGGCTCAGTAGTTGTGGCACACAGCCTTAGTTGCTCCACGGCATGTGGGATCTTCCTGGACCAGGGGTTGAACCTGTGTCCCCTGCATTGGCAGGCAGATTCTTAACCACTGCACCACCAGGGAAGTCTTCACAGGTCTATTCTTAACTTGGCTGGTATCGTAATATATAATATGGAGTGCTATATCATTCTGGTCTGCATTTTTTAGTTTTAAGGACTAAAATAGTGTGTGCCCTCTCAATTTTCAAAATCCTTACATTTGGGTTTTTGGTGGATGGTTTTATTGTTTGTTTGCTTTATTAAATGAAGACTTTGTTTTCAAAAAAAAGAAAAAATGAAGACTTTTGTTTCAAATCAGCATAGCTGAGAAAGAGACGTGGAACTGGCCCTGAGGCCTTTCTTTCTGCTACCACCTTTTTAAACAGTCAAGAATGGCATGGACACCCCAATCCCTGTGTCTAATCTAATAAACTGACAGGGAAGCAACTAAAATTTTTCCAACCCACTGGAATTTCTTGGGAGAGGTGACACTTAAGGGCACCTTAATTGGAAAATTGTCAGCATCACCAGAACTGGACTCCATCACCTTTCTTTTTCCTCCCTATTAATAATTGGCAACATTAGAGCTGTGTTTTGGGTGCAGTCATATTGAAGGACTACAAGAAATTCTCTTGGAGTCCCTTTCCTCCTTTTTTAAAAAAAACCTCCCATGGTCCTTGAGAAGTAAATTTAATACTCTGAATGAAAGCATCTAGTGTGCACTGAGTACTCCATAAATACTAGCTTCATTTCCTTCATCCTTTCTCTCCTTCATTCCTCCATCTCTTTCTTCCTTTTTTTTTCTTCATATTTAGGTTGATATAAACCTGGGTTTTCTGACTGCTATTCAGCCTCAGTGTCACTTTTTAATCATCATTTTCAAAATAAAATAGTTCCACATTAAAAAAAAAAAAGAATGGCATGGACACTTTATCAGGAATGGCTAATCAAACACATCGGAGTATATCAGAGTGTACTCTGTAGAAGTATTATGATGTTCTAATGAAGATTAAATTTGTTTCTGATTCTTTCCTCATGTTCCAATATAGGTGCTGTAAATGCATTGATGGGAAAAAAGCAGGCAGAGAACTTACAGAGAAGCCAAAGTTCATTCTATCAGTATTACTGCTGTGGAACTTCGGGTTGTTAATTGTAGACCGTATCCTTGACGTTTTATGTACTGTTCCCTTACTTATTTGATATATACTAAGTATAAGATTAATTCTTTCTGTAATGGTGATTCTGAAATGTGAGCTGCTTTTGAAAGTGGATGTGGGGTGGGTTAGTCAGTTCCCCAAACTGTGGTCTCTGCCCAACTTCATCAGACTCTGATTGTCAGAGCACTTTGTCCCTGAAAAGTTAGTGGTGACGTGCAAGAACCAGTTAAACTGCCAGTAAAGCAATATACTGGGACTTGGTAACTGTCTTTAGATTAATCTAATACACATATCTTAAATAGTTTATAACACATTATTCTAAATACCTTTTATAGGAAAGTGTCACAGTGTGTCACAGTATCACAGTGTCCATATGGAAACAGACAGGCCTTCATGCTTTTCTGCCATCTTGGCTTATGACATATTAATAGGCAAAGTTCTTAAATCCAAAGGGTCTGAATGGGGGACTTCCCTGGCAGTCCAGTGGTTAAGACTTCGCCTTCCAATGCAGGGGGTGCGGGTTTGATCTCTGATCGGGGAGCTGAGATCCCACATGCCTTGTGGCCATAAAACCCAAACATAAAACAGAAGCAATATTGTAACAAATTCAACAAAGACTTTAAAAATGGTCCACATCAAAAAAATCTTAAAAGAAAAAGCGGGGTGGGGGGTGGTTCCTGAATGTAACTAAAATCCGAATGATAGAAGCCGAACTTCTACCGTTTTCATAGAGGTAGCCAGGTGTGGAAGAAAACACCGAGACTTCGGTTTAAGTCTGACCTGGTCTTGAACCTCAGTTATGAAATTCAAGTAGTGTTAGGCCATGAGTGGATTAATGCTCTGAGCTCTAACTACCTCACAGGTTCACTGTATGTGTACTGTAAACAATGGAATGCTACATGCAGTGGCCTTCAGTAGCTGTTAGTTCTCTTCCTTTCTTATCCCTGATTCTAAAAAGCAAAACAAAACAAAAAACTCCTTTAGTTGCTGGCTCTTTAAGGTACAGAAAATTTGGGAAAGTTTCCTGGTTTTCTTCTTAAACATAAATTTTAATTTAAAAGTTTGTCCAGGATTTGGCTGTTTATACAAAACACTTTTATGAAAAGTCCAAACTGGTAGTAATATTTTTGTCTTTAATTTACCTATAACGGAAGCATTTGCAATTTTTATACTTAGTCTGTGGGCACAGTTCATTGTGAAATTGGCATCCTCTGTTTTCTTTCCTTGACCTAAGTCCAGATATTCATTTCCAGTACAATGGTTTTTTATCTGGATTAATGCTACTCTCTATTGCACGATTATTTCAGGTAAACACGAAATAGGCTAATTATATTAGTTTGGTTTTTAGCTTGTAAAGGTGATAGGTAAGTTTATTTGACCAACTGTTTTGAGTTGCCAAGTGCTATAGACACTTTTATTGAGTATTTCTCACAAATTCCATCTTCTCTTTTAATAATACTTTTCTCCATTTTACAGATGAGAAAATTATACTCTAAAAACTTGTTAGAGTGTGGCAGGCCTAAAATAAACTTGAGTTTCTATATTTGGTTGGGACCATTTATCCAGGAATGAAATCTTCAGCAGTTTATACTAGTAGTAGTAACTGTGTAGTAACTGTGATGGCGGGGCCTTAACCATCAGCAGCATGTAGCATAGTGTAATGGAAAGTATGGAATTTGGAACCAGAAGACCTGAGTTGAAATCCTAAATAACCCTACTAAGCTGTGTGACTCAGACAGGGGTTTTCAAAAGCACTGGCTGCTTCAGATTGGGTATGTTATATGTAATATATTATTGAGTAAACTTTGTAACTATTCTGTGAAGTTGTTAAATGTTTCCTCCTTTCATAGAGGAGGATAATTCAGATTTCTGGGACACTCCTCTGTACACTGAATCAGAATCTCTGGGACTGGGTTTTAGGAATCTCCAGGGAATTTTGATACACCATCAGGTTTGGGAACCATTAACCCAAGGCAACCATCAACCCTCTCAGCCTCAGTTTTCTCATCCATAAAATAAAATTTACCCTTGATACATTCTGTTTGTAAGATGGGGCTACCTACCTCACAGGGACTTTGGAAAGATCAAATTCAATAATCTATTTTAAAGTTCTTTGGCAACTATAAATGTGTGGATAAGTTTTTTTCTTTTAACCATAAAAAGCCACATTATACGTGGATCATAATTGGTGTTCAATGAATGAATGTTGGATGGTTGTTGAACAAATGAACTAAACTTTAGCTATAGAACCAGCTAGACTTTCTCTGAATCTTAAATAAATAATAAAACCGGTGGAGAGATTTGGAAGCATCCCATTGTTTTTGCCTTATCATTCCTAACGCATCTATTCTAGACCACACCTGATGAGACAGTGAAAGGAGGAACTTGGCCTTTCATGTTCCCTTTGGCAGTGTCTCATTTGATCCTTCCAAACCCCAGGACCCCAGGACCATTATCTCATTTGATCCTTCCAGAATTCCTGTGAGGTAGGTAGAATGTAGACTTCTTTAGTTATAGTCAACTCAGTTTGGAGGTGGTTTTTTTTTTTCCTAAATCAGAATGCCTTTAATTCTCCTAGGAAGTTTGTTAGATCTGGTACTATTGGCACAACACTTGGTGCCTTCAGCCTGATTGTAGTTTATGTTACCTAATATGTAATATAAGATTTAAGTGATTCTTTGTTAGCATAGCTTTATGTGTAATCATTGGTACTCTCATTCCCAGATCCTCTCTGGAAATCAACTCCAGCTATTGTATAACTATTAGAGGGTGAAGGTAATTAACTTTCCTAGGTTCCTTAAGGAGAATTTGTAGTGTGTTGTTATGATGATGTATCTTGTACTTCAGCATCAAACTTAGTACTTAATAAATATTTGTTGAAATAATGAATTTATAAACCGACTAGGCTCAGTATAAAAGCTGGCTGGAATCACTTGCCTCTGTTCTCCTTATATTACATTTAAACCTTTTTATTATAGAAAATTTAAATTATATACAAAAATGGAGAAAATAGTACAGTGATCTAAACACACACACACAGAGGATTATTTTGAAACACATCCCAGACATCATATTTCATTTGTTAAGTATTTCCAAATACAGGCAGACCTCAGAAATATTGTGGGTTCAGTTCCAGACCACCACGATAAAGCAAATGTTGCAATAAAACTAGTCATGTGAATTTTTTGGTTTCCCAGTGTATATAAAAGTTATGTTTACACTATACTGTAGTCTGTTAAGTGTGCAATAGCATTGTCTAAAAAAATGTACATACCTTAATTTAAAAATACTTTATTACTAAAAAATGCTAACCATCATCTGAGCCTTCAGTGAGTTGTAGTAGTAACCTCAAAGATCACTGATCACAGATCACCATAACAAGCATAGTGATAATGAAAAAGTTTGAAATATTGCAAGAATTACCAAAATATAGCACGGAGACAGGAAGTGAGCAAATGCTGTTGGAAAAGTGGCGCCAATAGACTTGCTCAATGCAGGGCTGCCACAAACCTTCAATTTGTAAAACACACAGTATCTGTGAAGCGCGATGAAGCAAATCGCAATAAAACGACATATGCCTGTATATCTTCAAAACCATGTGTTTTTTTCAATATGGTAAAATACATATAAGATAAAACTTAACATCTTAAACCATTTTTTTCTTCCAGTTTTATCGAGATATAATTGACATACAGTTTAAGGTGTACAGCATAATGATTTACTTACATACATCATGAAATGATTATCACAATAAGTTTAGTGAACATCTGTCATCTCATAAAGATACAAAATTAAAGAAATAGAAAAAAATTTTGATGAAAACTCTTAGGATTTGCTCTGTTAACAACTTTCATATGTAACATACAGTAGTGTTATTTATATTTATCATGTTATATATTACATCCCTAGTACTTATTTAGCTTATAGCTGGAAGTTTGTACCTTTTGACTGCCTTCATTCAGTTCTCCCTCCCCCATTCCCACCTTTGGTACCTACAAATCTGATCTCATTTTCTTAGAGTTTGTTTCTGCTAGTTGTTACACAACATGGTGATTCAATATTTCTGTCCATTTCAAAATGATCACCACATAAGTCTAGTTACAATCTGTCACCATACTAAGATATGACAATATAGTTATTGAATTTCCCACACTGTACATTTCATACCCATGACTCACTTATTTTGCAACTGGAAGTTTGTACTTAATCTCTTAGTCTCCCTCACCTATTTCTTTCCTCCCCGCACCCATTTATCTTAAGCATTTTAAAATGTACAGTTCAGTAATGGTAAGTATATTCACACTGTTGTGCAACCAGTCTCCAGTGTTTTTATTTTTTAATAAACTTTATTGTTTTTAATAATTTTAGCTTTACAGGAAAGTTGCAAAGATAATAGAGTTCCTGTACCCCCTCACTCATTTTCCCCTAATGTTACCATCTTATGGTACATTCATCAAGACTAAGAAACCGACCTTGGTACACTCAGATTTCACCAGTTTTTCCACTAACATCCTTTTTCTGTTCCAGAATCCAATCCAGGATACTACATTATTGTGTTTAGTCTACCCTGAATTTTGAATTATTTACCTTTTAAATCTCCTAGAAAAGGCATATGGAAGGAGCATTTCTCTTTGCTGTTCTCCTACATTTCAAGCACATCTACCTCTATGTAGCACCAGCTTACGGTGTATATTTACTGCGATCTTACTGTTTCACTGCAAATAAACCAGGCAAGTTTTAGTGATCATTTTATTTTATTTTTGCTTTATTTTATTTTACCTTGACTTGGTGGCTTGCTTTGTGAGAGAGTTTTATGAGGCACAACGGGTATCTCTCAGCTATTGATCCTATAAACCCTTTACCCATTCTGATTTTTCTCTGCTCTTGCCACATCATAAAGATTGGTGTACTATCATGGGATACTTCTAGTTTTGGCATATTGTATAAGTTACGGCTTTCCATGCTCCTGGTTAACGATAATGTTCCTTTTCTGTAGATGGGTCCATCCGATGGAACAGCTTCAGTTTTCTCCGTCTTATTTCCCTGGGACTAATTGTTTTCCTAGTTTCTGCTCTTTCGTTGGGTCCTTTTCTAGCCTTGGTAAGTCTTTTATTTGTTATAAAGAATACATGTTTGTTGTTATTTAGAAAAAAATAATAAAGCCAGGAATATATAAAATAAGGAAAACTACTCCTTTTTTTACTCCTTCCCACTATGATTCCCCAAAGATAGGATGTTATTCTTTCAGACATTTCTGTGCTTATGCAAATATGTATGTGCATATATTTGAATGTTTAACTATATGCCTCACACAGACACACACACTCACACAGAGTTGCTAATAATTAGTCACAGATTTCCATATTTGCTAATTTGCTTGTTTGCTGTACTTTATTTGTAACCTCAAAATCAGTACTCACGGTGCTTTCACAGTCATTCATTGACAGCAAACATTCTAAAGTGCCTAGAACGTTACAGATGTTCAACAGGTGTTTTTCTTTTTTCGCTTCTTCCCTCATGCTGAATTCAACTAATTAGTTTTCATTTCTGCTAAAATTGGGAAACACTGCATCTCTCATCAAGCCTTCCCTGCCGTCCCCTTCTCTTCAGTAAACTTGGTAAAGCTGCAGTCTGTGTTCTCCTTTGCCCCTTATAAATTCTTCCATTATTATAGTATTGGACTGGTATTCAAAGTACTCTGATGTATCTTGTCCCACTTAACAGATGAGAAGGTTGGACAAAAAAGAGGTTCTGTGAACTGCTCAGGATCACACAACTACTTCCTTGTATAAAAACCGGAACTCAGACCTCATAACTTTCTACACGCTATGCCATAGACAGTACCCTAGTTCTCTTTTTGAATTTAGAAAATACTGATCACTGTTTAATCTCTTTTCAACAGAACCAACTGCCTCAAGTCTTTTCCCGACTCTTCCCTTTCAAGAGGGGCCTCTGCCACGCGTATTGGGCCCCAAACTTCTGGGCTTTGTACAGTGCTTTGGACAAAGTGCTGTCCGTCATCGGTATGGTAGCAAGCCTTCTTACTTTTTTTTTTCTTTGGCCGTGCTGTGCGGCTTGTGGGATCTTTCTTCCCCGACCAGGGATTGAACCTGGCCCCGGCAGTGAAAGCACCGAGTCCTAACCACTGGACCGCCGTGGAATTCCCTAAGCCTTCTTACTTAGACTATGAATTTTGAAAGGACTAGTCACATTGACAAATAGAAAAACCTGTTTTGTGTTTTGAATGTGGCTGAGCTGTTTGTTCTCCAGCCCTGCGTTTCAGCTTTCAGAATGAACAGCAGAGTGGTTCTAGGGGCTGAGACTTCAGTGCAGGAAACAGACTGCACTCCTTATAAAAGCTCTTTGTGGCAGTGAGGTTGTTGCTCCTGTCCTTGGGAAAAAAATAAACTTTTTAGACATTTTTAAAAGGTAATTTTGGGACTTCCCTGGTGGCGCAGTGGTTGAGAGTCCGTCTGCCGATGCACGGGACACAGGTTCGTGCCCGGGTCCGGGAGGATCCCACATGCCGCGGAGCGGCTGGGCCCGTGAGCCATGGCCTCTGAGCCTGTGCGTCCGGAGCCTGTGCTCCGCGACGGGAAAAGGCCACAACAGTGAGAGGCCCGCGTACCGCAAAAAAAAAAAAAGGTAATTTTACCTTAAGCAAAACGTTATTCAGTAGTTATAGCCTTAGTTTTAAACTTAAAAATGTGAAGAAGCAGGAAAGAAGAATGTGTAAGTTGTGACTCTGGGTATTGAACCAATAAGGAAAATGATGGCCATGCATTTTAACATGAGATGAGAAGAAAGGGAAAACTTAGGCTATGCTTTTAAGTTTGAGGTGTGATGCAAAAGAATTTATAACCTTTAGATGGTTCTGAAAATAATTGTGTGGAACAACTCACAGCCTCTCATTTGTGAACACAGCCTAGCTTGATGGAAAATGGCAGGATCAAGAGAAGGATAGGTAAACTTTTCTGTAATGGGACAGACAGTAAATATTTTAGGCCACATAAGATTTTGTTTACAACCTTTGAAAACGTAAAAACCTGTGTGAGAAACAAATGCAACAATAAAGAAGTGCTAGGCTGTCAGTAGCAGGGGCTCTGGAACCAGACAGAACTGGGTTCGATTCTTCCACCTATTAGTTGTGTGACTTAGGCACATTACTCATCTCTCTGTGCCTCAGGGGGGCAAAAAGTAATGGCTACAAAGCCCTTGGCACATGGTAGATGCTTAATGCGTGGTGGCTGCTATTACCGTTTTGGCTGCGTACTTACAGGAAATCATAATTTGGTATTATTGCTCACCCACTGAGTCCGGCCTTGATGTACATGGCGTCTTATAAAGTAAGTTCTTAACATTTCTAAAAGCTTTAAACAACCAGCATGATATGAGGTACAAGGGTCGCTTGCCTTATCTGAGTCAGGAAACTGCTGTACCTCACCGTGTATATCTGTCTCCTCAAGGAGGTCGTGAATGGAAAGTCAGTGGCAGGTTAGGCAACTCTGTTTCAGGCAGATAGTGATCAGCTTTAAGAGAGAATCAGCAGGCTGAAGGAAAAAGGGACAAGGTGAATGAATAGAAAATATTTTGGTAGTCTACACCTTTCCCACATTTCACTAATTTTCAATGGCATTAGACAGGGCCATTCAGGTGCTCAGACTGTCCCTGACTGTTCTGTTAGCTTTTTGGGGGCTGGGACTTGCATCATTATCCTCAGACTTGGTTCATTTAGTAAGTATTTCTTGAACTCCTATGTGCTGGGGATAGAAATAAATTAATTGTCATTCCTGCCTTTAAGGAACCGAGTATAGTAGAGGAAATGAACATACATACAGATACAGTGCAGTGTGGTGAACAGAGACATGTATAACAGACCTTAGCCCACAAGAAAATCAGCTCTATTTCCTGAGTTAGGAGCTTTCTCAGATGAGTAAGTGAATTAGGAGTTAACTTTTAAAAGTGAGTAGGCCATTCTAAGCAAAGGCAGTAGTCTGTGCAAAAGGACACAGGTGTCAGTGGTATGTCGGCTCATTGTGGCCAAGCTGTATTTAACAAGGTGGAGTAGATGAGGCTGGAGATGTGGGAGGGGGCTAGATCATGGAAGACATATGTGCTATGCTTAGGAATGTGGACTTTATCCCATAGGCAAGGAAGGATTCAAAGCTGGCCTGTGACATGGTAGACCTGTATTTTAGAAAGCTCGCTTCATTTTAGAGCTGTTCATGCTGCCCGCCAGCAAGGTTTCTTGTTCCAATACAGACAGCTGCAGTCTAAACTAGAGGCATTTTAGGTAGAATGGTGCAGGACCGAGTTAATGAAATCTTGACCTTGAAACAGTCTTAAGATTTAGTAGATTTATTTTTTTCCTCAAGGAATTGATTGGTAAAATATGGTGTGCCATTAATCAAAACAAAACAAAATAAAATGTCTTTTTACTCTGTAGGTTTAGAACTGAAATTTCTTGACCCCAGCAAGATTCCCAAGGCCTCAATGACAAGTGGTTTAGTTCAGCAGTTCCAACACACAGTCCTTCCCTCAGTGACACCCTTGGCCACCCTTATCTGCACTCTGATTGCCATATTGGTAAGAATTCACACATGGTCCTCATTTCTTGAGTTTTCTCTGCTTTTCTTTTGTGTGGCTGGTTGAATTTTAACTTTCAAGTTTTCCCAACTGTAGGATAAATTCCATGGCTGTAATCCTGCTGCAGATTGAGGCATTTCCTATTCTTAGGGTAACTTTGAACACTGTAAGGAAGGATTACTAGTAAAGCCTCTATGAGAGAGGTTCTCACCAGAAGCTAATAGACCATCTGTTCACCGTCAGATGAGGAAGAAAGAAAAGCCCAGGGGAGGGAACTTGGACCACACCGTGGAGAAAGAGGACAATGTAGTAGGGACATCAGGTTTTTGTTTTCATACATGGCTAACTGATAAAAACTCTAAATTTGTCTGTACTGCATGGATATTTTGTGAAGATGATAATGAATTGAGAGAGTCAATGAATTGAGGCTGTCTGAGCATCAGATAAGAATCTTATATGAATCAGATGCTGTTATAGGCATCATTCATAGCTGTTTTTATTTGTTAGTGATCATGATGCCCTCAATTTCGTGATACAATTTTAGTAAAATTCAGGATAAATAACTTAATCATATCTAATTACACTCAGTTTTAATTTTGGTTTCTAAACAATCAAATCTACTCACAAGACACCTGACCCCACTTAACTACGTGGCAGTACTGGTAGGTAGTTAAGCTCTGTTGGCCTACTTATCCACATGTTCTGAATTTAAAACTTTTTTCCTAAAACTTCAGCCTTGTAAGCTGCATATGGAAGGCCATGGTTTTGTTGTAAATTACACTCCAGCCCACAAAGTTAGGTGTTTGTTTATTAATATGCTAAGATCTAATTTATTATTAGCTCCACAATATCGATGAACTTTTGTAGTTTGACCTAATATGTTCAGTGACTATTAATTAACTAATTATGAAGGTGTAGTTAGGAGTTATACTGGATATCTTAGAACTTAATTATCATTTCATATTAATTTTGATGAATAGAATTAATTTTAATGTGTTCAATATATATTTCCAAATGCCTTTTTTTTTTCCTGAGTAGTTGTTTTTATGTTAAGTTTTGGTGGACTGTTCACAAAGCGAATTATCCCAGTTTGATGGAGAATAGTCTTAAGAGCTACTGTTTTTCAGAGATGATGTAAATTATATTCACCTGAACAATGTTTCAGTAAAGCCTATTTTAAATGATACTGAAGTTTTATCTTTGCCTATTGTTTCTAGCCCTCTATTTTCTGTCTTTGGTTTAAACCTCAAGGGCCCAGAGGCTTTCTCCGATGTCTAATTCTTTGTGCCTTGAGCTCCTTCATGTTTGGGTGGCACGTCCATGAAAAAGCCATACTCCTTGCAGTTCTCCCAATGAGGTAAGCAGATAGCTCAGTCAGTCAACATTTCTGGCATAGTTCACAGTGATCCTATTGTTTTCCATTTGATCTGTCGCTTCTTGACATGTTCAGTGGGATGGGCAAAGGCAAAGACACGTGGGAACAGATTTATACCAGGACAGAATGGGGATGTTTAACTTGGGATCCTGGTACCTGTGAGGGTTCTAAGGTATGCAAAACTGCCTGTATTGTTCCTGCATTTTTTGGTAAGGGGTACCGTAGTGATTAAGTGCCATGATACCAGGCTGTTACTTCTGGCTATTGAATAGCAGCATAGTATGGAAAAAGCATGGACTTTGGTGTCAATCACACCTGTGAAAATAAGGTCCCACAGTTCCTTGTTAAGTGTTGTTAATCAAAGTAAGGATTGAGTCCATTATGGAATAATACCTAACACGTACAGCACTTCAGATTTTTCAGAACTGCTTTTGTTGTTAGTTGGTTTTTTGGGGGCGGGGGTTGTTGTTTTGTTTTGTTTTGCATTCTTTCTTTTGAGCCTCACAACAACCTTTAAGATAATTAGTATAAATGGATATCATCCCCTGTCTTCACATCTGCAGAAACTGGGTCTCAAAGTTTAAGTGACTTATCCAAAGTCACACAGCTAGCAAATAGCAGGGTTAGGACTTAAACCTGAATCTTATCATGCTGAATCTTAAGATCTTTTCACTGTGTCATGCTAAAAAAAAAAAAGAGGCATTTTAAATGCAGTTGTGTCCATTTTATATACAACTGAAACCCAATTAGATAGATGGTAATAGAATTAGCCTTTTTCTTAAGATTTTTCTTAAATCCTGAGAGAAATCATTTAAGCTCTGAAAGGACATTAATCAAATTTGTCAGATCAGTATATGGCTTGTCTGGGTTCATTTAGCAACTTGGAGTTTCCAAATTAAAAAATAGAGAAAAACTTCTAATATCTTTAGTTAGAATTCTTATTAAACACCAGTAGGTATGGGGCATTGTCCAAGAGAAGGACTATAGGGTTGGAAATAAAACTCCAAGTCCTGTTTCTCTAGCTGCCACCACTAGGCAGCTCCCAATCCCACAATATTCCTTTCTTTGAGGAGGCAGTTACTCAGAGAGGCAAGATTCTTTTTTGAATGTTCCGTGACTCAGTGTGATGCATTCTTCTTTGTATTGCTTAAAGTTTCCCACTGAAAAAATTAATATTCTCAACTGAATTGGACTTGTAGCAAAGATCAGTATGTTATTTTATGCATAAGCCAGTTCTAGAAATAATATTAGATGCAGGTTATCCCAGCTATTTGCAAGTATAAGCTTCATTTGATGTTTTAAGGAATTATTATAAGAATTTTTATTTTTAGCCTCTTGTCTGTGGGAAAAGCAGGAGATGCTTCAATTTTTCTGATTCTGACCACGACAGGACATTATTCCCTCTTCCCTCTGCTCTTCACTGCACCAGGTAAATAGCTTCTTTTAAGAGAGATCTATTTAATTGCCGTGGCTTTTCATCAGAGCCTACTGTCTGATCAATACTATCTGATTTAAACAACCTTAAAATCTCTTAGAAAGAGAGAGCTCATCCATTCTTTTAAATAAAACCTCCAACATGTCCCTAATTCTCAGTATCTTTACATGTCACAAAAATGTACAGTTAAGCTCCGAAAGCGTTCCTAGCACTATATAGCTGTGTCATTGTGATTATATTCCCTTAAGTACCATAAACCTTTCTCTTACCAACTTAATTATCATATGTACTTTTTTATTCTTTTAACAGAACTTCCCATTAAAATCTTACTCATGTTACTGTTTACCATCTATAGTATTTCCTCACTGAAGACTCTATTCAGGTAAGCTAAAAAAAGTGCATTTAAAATTATATTTACTCTTGTGAAATGTTTACTCCTAAATGATTGATAAGCCTTTTAAATTTTATTTTTTAAGTTTACATAGTAACATCACAACATTACAAAATATCAGCAGATAGCAGGAGAAATTACCCATATTCCATCACTCTCACATGGCAACATAGGTCATGGCTTTAGTTTGGGGGAATATTTGAGGAGGGACTACCCAGCTTAAATTAAAACTTTATATGAAAACTAAAAAATGGAATGTAAAATATGCATTATGAGTAAAACCACATAAATACAGATGCTTAAAACCAAAAGATATGTAAAAAATTCTTACATATCTTAGAATTATGGGTGGAATTTTTTTCTTTTCTAAACTTAATGTTACCTATATAATTTTTTAAAGCTTGCTTATGGATTATATCTGATTGTGTTCATGAAACCTCAAATGCTTAATTATATGAAAACTCAGTTATAACCATATGACTCAGCAATTCCACTCTTAGGTATATACCCAAAAGAACTGAAAATAGGGACTCAAACAGATACTTGTACCTCAGTGTTCATTGCAGTTTTATTCACAATAGCCAAAAGGTAGAAATAGCCCAAATGTCCATCAACAAATGAATGGATAAACAAAATAGTATATATACATATAATGGAATATTAGTCATCCAGAAAGAGAAATGAAGCTCTGATATATACTACAACATGGATGAACCTTGAAAACCTAGGCTAAGTGTAATAAGCCAGACACAAAAAGGACAAATACTGTATGATTTCATTTATATGAAATATCTAGACTAGGCAAATTCATAGAGACAGAAGGTAAATTAGTAGGTATGGGGACCGGCGAGAGCAATGGTGGTGCTGGATAGGGAGTTATTATTGCTTAATGTTTCCAGAGATTCTTTTTTGGGGTGTTGAAATGTTTTGAAAGTGGATATTGACACAACATTGTCTATATACTTAATACTACTTAATTATATACTTAAAAATGGTTAAAATACCAAATTTTATATTTTTTTACCAAAACAAAAAATTATGCATTGTTTACCATATTCTTATTCCAATATCACACTATCCGGCCCCCTTTCCTCTTCCAAATGCATAGCTAATTCTCTCTCAGCAACTTCAGCTAAGTGACAACATAGATGATGGTTGGGTAAATTTGGATTGTTGAGTTAATGTAATGATATATCTTTATCATTTTTTTAAAATGTGAAATTTTATTCATTCGTTTGACTCTAGCTTTATCTGTACTTCACATCACGACAGTGCAGGTGAGAAGATTTAGCTGAGAAATGTTTGCAAAAGCAGAATGACTCATCTAAAATCAGACTCCTCTCGTTTTTTCTTCAGAAAAGAAAAACCTCTTTTTAATTGGATGGAAACTTTCTACCTCCTTGGCCTGGGGCCTCTGGAAGTCTTCTGTGAATTTGTATTCCCTTTCACCTCTTGGAAGCTGAAGTACCCCTTTATCCCTTTGTTACTGACCTCAGTGTATTGTGCAGTGGGCATCACATATGCTTGGTTCAAACTGTATGTTTCAGTATTGACTGACCCTCCTGTTGGCAAGACAAAGAAGCAATGAATAAAGGAACTGCTTGGATGTATTCCAAGCAATTATTTCATGGGAAATTAATCAGAACTTGAAGAAAGTTGCTGGTGGCATGAGCCATTCATTTCAGTAAATCTGTTTGAGGACCATTCTTCTAAAGTTGGCCTTGCCCAGCTTAGCAACCTGATTGTCACCATGGTGAGAAGCCACTTGTCCTCCATAAGCAGTGAAACACATCTGAAACAAATCTCGCCTTCCCCTATTAAAATTGTCTGAGGTCATTGAGACTGCTTTGCTTGCTCTAGGCAAGGAAGGAGTCTGATCAACAGCATGATTATCTGTGGCCTATGATAACCACTGTCAGGGTATAAAGCATAATTAGAATTATATGCTAAGGGAAATATAAATAAAATACCATTTTGTATTTCTGCACAAAAAATTTTTGGATCATTTCCAGCTCCTACATTTTCCTGTTGGCATGCATACAAGCAAGTGGTGTGCACTGTCCCCATTCTGTACACCTTGTTCCAGGAGATTTTTTTTTTCATTGAAATTATACATTGACAATACTCACAAAGCCAGGGAGAATATTTAATGAACTGTTTGGCCTGTCAGCAGACACTATAAACCACATCTACTCTTACATTAGTTAAGGACATCTTGTACAGTTCATTTATTCTAAAAGCAAGTACTGCAATTTTGATAAGGCTACTCCTTCTCAAACTTTCCTCATGTGAAAAGACTTAAGGGTGTTTTGCAGCCCAGTCTTGTCCTCCCCCCACCTTGAGAGTACTTCATACACTTTATCCAAGACCCCCGTTTGCCTAATACCTGCTGCACATTCAAATTCAACCAACATTTATCTAGCTGACACTAGGAACTTTCACACATTTTATTTACCCATTGTCCCCTAAGAAGATCAGAGAGAGACCAAGGTCAAGAGAATCCTGGGATGCTAATCCAGCTATCCCATCTCTTAAATTCACTCTATTTTCCCAGACTTCTTTTGAGTCTCATTCAAAGTTAAAGATGGGGATTTTTGCCAAAGGGGGAGGGAAGTACGGCCCCTCTAGCCTGTTTTCCTCACCACAGTCCCCCTTGCACCCTATACTCCCGCTGTCCCAACAACTTAGATTTCCCAGTGTGCCATGCTATTTCGTACTTCTGCTTCCTTTCATTTTTGCCACTTCCTTTCTTTCCTCTCTCTACTGACTTTTCTACCCTATCATCTGATTGTCTGAACTTCTTCAAGATTCAACTTCACTGCTACCGTATCTATAAATATAAATGTAATACAGTGTAATGATTAAGAGTAGGGGCCTTGGGACTTCCCTGGTGGTTCAGTGGTTAAGACTCTGTGCTCCCAGTGCAGGGGACCTGGGTTTGATCCCTGGTCAGGGAACTAGATCCCACATGCCACAACTAAGAGTTTGCCTGCTGCAACTAAGATTCCACATGCTGCAACTAAAGATCCCGCATGCCACAAGGAAGATCCCATGTGCCGCAACAAAGACCTAATGCAGCCAAATAAATAAATAAAATAAATATTTAAAAAAAAAAAAGAGTAGGGGCCCTGCGGGAATTCTCTGGCACACACACACAAAAAAGAGTAGGGTCCCTGAAATCACACAGCCTGATTTTATATCTTGCCTCCATGATTTTTTTTTATCTGTAGTCAAGTTATTTAACCATCCGTTGCCTCAATGTCCTCATTTCTAAAATCACAAAAAATTTAGAAACCTGCTTAGCACATATTACATGTTCAATAAATATCATTTAAGGGAATTCCCTGGCAGCCCCGTGGTTATGACTCTGCACTTTCACTGCTGAGGGCCCAGGTTCAATCCCTGGTCAGGGAACTAAGATCCCACAAGCTGCGCAGTGCGGCCAATAAATAAATATCTGATATTTTTACGAGTCCTTTCCCTCTACCTTCTCTCCCCCTCCCCCAGAATTGAGTACCCCACCATGTGCTCCCAGGCCAGGGGTCTACTTCTACTATTAACGGCTGTAATAATTGTTTATCTGTTTTCCTCAGGAGACTTTAACAATTTGACAGCAGAGACCACACTTGTCTTGATAGTCCCAGTTTTTGGCACAGTTGAATGAATGAAAAACACCACACAGGCCATGATTAAAATCTAAATGTTTAGTAGCACCAGCAGTAACACAAGGCACCCAATGTAGTTCCTCATATCTTTGCCAATTGGTATGCAAACAAACAAAAAAAGATGAATTTGGATGCCTCTCAACAAGGCCAAATTTAATTATGCTTTGAAGGTTGTTACTGTCAAAGTGATGTGATGTCAGAACTGGAAGAGCTCATCTGGTGCGGAGGTTTCCAAAATGTTCTGCAGGGCCTTGGAGGTTCTTGAGAGCTGCCTCAGAGGCTCTGGGCCCTGAAGCATCTTCAACCAAAGCAAATATGCTTTGATCTATTATATATTAGGCATCATGTAAGTTTTTGTTTGACTTAGTCTTTAAAGCAATTCAACCCCTTATATTACCAGGAGGGCAATGGCTCCAGAGACTGAGGAAAAGCTTGTTGACGCCAACAAAGACTTCCTCCCTAGTATTCATGTATTTAAACTTTGCAAAAACATGAGTGGTTTTCAACAGTAAATTCCTAGGTTTCAGCAGTTAACTAAATAAATTAAAGTGCCGTTTCAAAATGTGTTGAAATCTAGAATTAAGTCAAGAACAAGCAAAGGTTACTATCAAAATTTAAACAAGATGTATAAGAAACCCATTTTTTACCTGCTTTTAATTTATTTGCAATGTACCCAAATTTAACAAGACGAAGAAAAAGAAAAGTGGGAGGAACTTGGTATTCTTGGTCACCGTATCTTTCCCTGTGTTGAGGGGACAGAGCCAGAACTGGGAGGGAACTATGGAAGATGCACTCTTTCTAGCCCAACACTGTCATAGTTTTCCTTGTTAATGATTTCCACCTAGAAACTATTCTTTGTGGAGGAAGCACTTCAGTGTCAGAGAGAATTGCCCCCTATGTATAGTCCATGCAGCTTGTTTGCAGTTAATGGGAGGAAAAAAATTCTATTAAAATATAACCTTTGAAAAAGATGTTTTACTCAAGTAGTTTGATGAAATTGCTCTTCCAGTATGATCATGGTAAAAAAAAAATTTATTTTGACCCATCTACCCCCTTTTTCGTGCTTCAAAGAAATGGGCTACTGGGACTTCCCTGGTGGTCCAGTGGTAAAGAATCCACCTTCCAGTGCAGGGTACGCAGGTTCAATCCCTGGTCGGGGAACTAAGATCCCACATGCCGTGGGGCAACTAAGCCCGCATGCCACAACTATTGAGCTCATGCGCCTCAACTACCAAGCTCGAGCACCTCAACAAGAGAGCCAGCATGCCGCAAACTACAGAGCCCGTGCACCTGGTGCACCACAACTAGAGAGAAGCCCGTGTGCCGCAACGAAGAGCCCATGCACTGCAACTAAGACCTGATGCAGCCAAAAAAAAAGAAATGGGCTACTGTGCTAATGGCAACTGAATTTAGAACAATTTTATAAACCTCAAAAACCTGAATCAATATAGCCATTAGTTTCTCACAATAAAGTCCCATATTCAGCATCCCCACTTTATAGAAATGTCAATAAATGTACTAAAAAATTCTTTTTCAGTCTCAGGAGTGTTGACTGCAAGAAAAACACACAACATAGGAGTTGTTTTAGTTTTATTCAGGGACCTTACCAAGGACTATAGCCTAGGAAACGGCTTCTCAGTAACTCTGAGAGAACAGCTCTGAAGAGGTAGGGGGAGATTCAACTATATATGTGACTTTTGGGCTAGGGAATACATACAGTCAAGTATACATCTTGGTAAGAGATTACTGCAAGTCACAAAGAACAGATATCTCAGCTTAATGATTTTAGTGCTTTTCTATGTAAAGGAAGATGCAAGAATCAGGGTTCATTAAAATTCTTCCAATTGGAACCAAGATGGCGGAGTAGAAGGACGTGCTCTCACTCCGTCTCGCGAGAACACCAGGATCACCACTAGCTGCTGGACAACCATTGACAGGAGGACACTGGAACTCACCAAAACAGATACCCCACGTCCAAGGACAAAGGAGAAGCCACAGTGAGATGGTACAAGGGGCGCAATCACAGTAAAATCAAGTCCCATAACTGCTGGGTGGGTGACTCATAGACTGGAGAACACTTATAACACAGAAGTTCACCCACTGGAGTGAAGGTTCTACGCCCCACGTCAGGCTTCGCAACCTGGA
The DNA here is from genome assembly GCF_003676395.1 of Aethalodelphis obliquidens. Taxonomy (NCBI): domain Eukaryota; kingdom Metazoa; phylum Chordata; class Mammalia; order Artiodactyla; family Delphinidae; genus Aethalodelphis; species Aethalodelphis obliquidens. Next base: position 4,951,052 of record NW_020837994.1, on the reverse strand, counting down.
AGTCTGGCAACGGGAGGAGGAATTCCTAGAGAATCAGACTTTGAAGGCTACTGGGATTTGATTGCAGGACTTCAACAGAACTGGGGGAAACGGAGACTCCACTTTTGGAGGGCACACACAAAGTAGTGTGTGCATCGGGACCCAGGGGAAGGAGCAGTGACCCAGGGGGAGACTGAACCAGACCTACCTGCTAGCATTGGAGGGTCTCCTGGGGTGACGGGGGGTGGCTGTGCTTCATCGTGGGGACAAGGACACTGGCAGCAGAAGTTCTGGTAAGTACTCCTTGGCATGAGCCCTCCCAGAGTCCGCCTTTAGCCCCACCAAAGAGCCCAGGTAGGCTCCAGTATTGGGTTGCCTCAGGCCAACCAACCAACAGGGAGGGAACCCAGCCCCACCCATCAGCAGTCAAGCAGATTGAAGTTTTACTGAGCTCCGCCCACCAGAGCAACAGTCAGCTCCACCCACCACCAGTCCCTCCCATCAGGAAACTTGCACAAGCCTCTTAGACAGCCTCATCCACCAGAGGGCAGACAGCAGAAGCAAGAAGAACTACAATCCTGCAGCCTGTGGAACAAAAACCACATTCACAGAAAGATAGACAAGATGAAAAGGCAGAGGGCTATGTACCAGATGAAGGAACAAGATAAAACCCCAGAAAAACAACTAAATGGAGTGGAGATAGGCAACCTTCCAGAAAAAGAAATCAGAATAATTATAGTGAAGATGATCCAGGATCTCGGAAAAAGAATGGAGGCAAAGATCGAGAAGATGCAAGAAATGTTTAACAAAGACCTAGAAGAATTAAAGAACAAACAAACAGAGATGAACAACACAGTAACTGAAATGAAAAATATACTAGAAAGGGCTTCCCTGGTGGTGCAGTGGTTGAGAGTCCGCCTGCCGATGCAGGGGACACGGGTTCCTGCCCCAGTCTGCGAAGATCCCACATGCCGCGGAGCGGTTGGGCCCGTGAGCCATGGCCGCTGAGCCTGCGCGTCCGGAGCCTGTGCTCTGCAACGGGAGAGGCCACAACAGTGAGAGGCCTGCGTACCGCAAAAAAAAAAAAAAAAAAAAAAGCCTAGAGATAAACCCACACACATATGGTCAACTAATCTATGAGAAAGGAGGCAAGGCTATACAATGGAGAAAAGACAGTCTCTTCAATAAGTGGTGCTGGGAAAACTGGACAGCTACATGTAAAAGAACGAAATTAGAACACTCACTAACACCATACACAAAAATAAACTCAAAATGGATTAGAGACCTGAATGTAAGACTAGACACTATAAAACACTTAGAGGAAAACATAGGAAGAACACTCTTTGACATAAATCACAGCAAGATCTTTTTTGACCCACCTCCTAGAGTAATGGAAATAAAAACAAAAATAAATGGGACCTAATGAAGCTTCAAAGCTTTTGCACAGCAAAGGAAACCATAAACAAGATGAAAAGACAACCCTCAGAATGGGAGAAAATATTTGCAAACGAATCAACAGACAAAGGATTAATCTCCAAAATATATAAACAGCTCATGCAGCTCAATATTAAAAAAACAAACAACCCAATCCAAAAATGGCAGAAGACCTAAATAGACATTTCTCCAAAGAAGACATACAGATGGCCAAGAAGCACATGAAAAGCTGCTCAACATCACTAATTATTAGAGAACTGCAGATCAAAGCTACAGTGAGGTGTCACCTCACACCAGTTAGAATGGGCATCATCAGAAAATCCACAAACAACAAATGCTGGAGAGGGTGTGGAGAAAAGGGAACCCTCTTGCACTTTTGGTGGGAATGTAAATTGATACAGCCACTATGGATAAAAGTATGGAGGTTCCTTAAAGAACTAAAAATAAAATTACCATATGACTCAGCAATCCCTCTACTGGGCATATACCCAGAGAAAACCATAATTCAAAAAGGCACATGCACCCCAATGTTCATTGCAGCACTATTTACAATAGCCAGGTCATGGAAACAACCTAAATGCCCATTGACAGACGAATGGATAAAGAAGATGTGGCACATATATACAATGGAATATCACTCAGCCATAAAAAGGAACGAAATTGGGTCATTTGTTTGACGTGGACGGATCTAGAGACTGTCATACAGAGTGAAGTAAGTCAGAAAGAGAAAAACAAATATTGTATATTAACGCATATATATGGAACCTAGAAAAATGGTACAGATGAACCAGTTTGCAGAGCAGAAATTGAGACACAGTTGTAGAGAACAAACGTATGGACGCCAAGGGGGTAAAGCAGCTGGGGGGTGGGAGTGGTGGTATGATGAATTGATTGGGATTGAAATGTATACAGTGATGTGTATAAAATTGATGACTAATAAGAACCTGCTGTATAAAATATATATATATATATATATATAATTCAAGCCATCCAAAAAAAAAATTCTTCCTAAGATATACATCTAACTATAAGGGAACTGTCTGTCCAAAGCACAGAGCATCCTGTTGTCTTAATTTCCTCTGTCTGAAGCAGAGAGTGTACTGTCCATCAGTGACTGCAGCAGGTTAGTCCTTACAGAACTGGTCAATGAGCAACACTCCCTATTCTTCTTTGTTTAAAGGAGTCAGAAATAAAAACAGTATAGTATATATAGAAACAACTGTGAAAAGGACAGGACCCATAATATACCTATGTACAACATCATGGAATCCTAGAATCCTAGAGACTCTCAGAAGAGCATTCGAGGAGGATTTATTTTTTACAGTTTTCCTGAATGAATAGGTAGCTGATTAGGCAGTGTCGAGGTGTTCAACATCTCATAAAGCAGCCTCTCCTACATGTGCAGCTGTTTCTTAGGGCATTTAATGCTGAATTAATATTTTTCTTCCTCTTACTTTTACCAGTTGGTCTCTGGAACAATACATAATGAGGTTCTATTCCCATTTGTGACAGCCCTTCAAGTGATACACAAAGGGGAAGTCCCACATTGTGGTCCTTTCTGTTGAGAGCCTACTATATGTCAGGTACTATGCTAGGCATTATCTCTCTCTTTTTTTTTTTTTTTTTTTTTTCGGTACGCGGGCCTCTCACTGTTGTGGCCTCTCCTGTTGCGGAGCACAGGCTCGAGACGCGCAGGCTCAGCGGCCATGGCTCATGGGCCCAGCCGCTCCGCAGCATGTGGGATCTTCCCGGACCGGGGCACGAACCCGTGTCCCCTGCATCGGCAGGTGGACTCTCAACCACTGCACCACCAGGAAAGCCCCTTTTGTTATAATTTTAAAAGGAACACTGTGGTTAAAAAAAAAAAAAAGACTGTGCATATGTCATACTAGTATTTACGTAAGACAGATTCTCAGACGTAATTACTGGGTCAAAGACTGTGAACCTCTGAAACATTTGCTGCCTTCCAGGAAACTGTTCCAATATACGTTCTTTTGGAAAATCCTAACTTGAAATGTTACGGATCTGATATTGCTTTTTGTAGGCATAAAAGCCTCATCCTTTATTAACTGAAACTTAATTCTTCCACTTTGGAGATCAATACCTGATGCATATAGCTTCGCATTAACCTCTAGTTTAATCAGCATTCCTCTAGATAAAATGTTGAAGACATTTTAGCTCCTTATCAGGAAGGGCTGTCTAAACAGAGAGCTGTTCGAAGATCGGAGCTCCTCAGTCCTGGAGGCAGATGAGCAGAGACTGGACAATTACTTGGCAGAATGTTATAGATTCCTTCTTTTTTTTCAGTCCTCAGATCTTTGGGAAACACCTCGTCCCTCAGCGACGTGCAAGGACCTGAAGACCCAGGCTGAATTTCGAGAGTTTAGCTAAGTGATCCAGTCCTGGGATTCTCCAAATTCTTTATGGCTGGCTGGACCTTAATTTTAGGCTTTGTGGAGGGTGTGCCTGTGCGAATGAATGACAGGAAACGCAGGATATGAAAACTGGCTTTTATTTTATTTCAATTAATTACGTTTCTTAAAACTATCCATCAAGCCCACTTGTGGGTTTTGGATACAAAGATAAATTCTTGCTGAAAGAACATTCTGGGGCGGGAAAAGGAGAGGCAATTGTGGGTGGGGGAGGTTGGGCGAAAAAAATCAGTATCTCCTAGTCTTCTCGCAGTATGGCTCGTTTCCCGTACTCCTCGACCCCCGCTACCAAGCCCTGACATCCCTTCCGTGGAGTTAGCGCCGGCCGGCAAGCGAGCAACGCCGGACACTTAGTAGCCCGGAACCTCGCGTGCGCGTTTCCGGCAGCAGCGTGCAAGGGGAAGTGTTTGGGCGCCGCACCGCCTCGCGCCGTGCCCTTCAGCACCGCGCTCGGAGGTGAAAGCTCGTTGCTTGGGTCCCGGCCGTGGTCTTGGTGATTTTCTTTGTAGTTGGAGGTCAGAGGCCAGGCCTCAAGTGGGAACGGCCTCACCATGATGAACGGCCGGCCGGGCCGCGTGCCCTTACAGTTCCTGCCGAATGAGGCCCGGAGCCTGCCGCCGCCCAAGCTAACCGACCCGCGGCTCTTCTACGTCGGCTTCTTGGGTTACTGCTCCGGCCTGATTGATAACGCGATCCGGCGTCGGCCGGTGGCGTCGGCCGGTGAGGGCTGCGCGGGCGGGATGGTCTGGGAGGAGAGGGGGCCGTAGGGCTGAGGGCCGGCTCTGCCTTAGGCTGCCTGAGGTGCCTCCGCTTTTCCGGGCCTTTTCGCGTGAACAGGCCCCGCCTCGCCTCCCTCAGGTATCCGCGCCCCCTGAGCTTCTCAGAATCGGGCCGGCCAGAGTGTCATTTCAGGAAACAGATGCAGTGCAACCCACGACCTCGCAGTGAGTCTGTGAAGGACCCCGGACTGAACTGCCTGCTCCCCTCTCAGTTCGCGCTGTGGGGTGTGCAAAAATGAGCGATCAGTCGATGCATTGCACTACTGACACTGCGTGCATTATAGCATTTAGTCTTCAGACACCTTGGGTGGCGAGGTGGGGGAGAGGTATTATCCATAATGGGGAAACAGAGCCTTAGATTAAAGCATCTTGCCCAAGGTCCTAAGTAGCACAGTCTGTTTTTAAACTTCAGAGTTTAAAGAGAGTGCTGTTCAGAACCAGCACTTCTCAGATTTAATGTGCATACTAATAATTTGGGGATCTTGTTAAAATGCAGATGCTGGTTCATTAGATCTGGAGAGAGGCCTGATGGTCCCAATCTCCCAGGCGCTGCTGGTCTGGGGACTTCACATTGAGTAGGAGGCTCTAAACCACTGGGCTATATTTCCTAGTAGATCAGTGTTCACCTGTCTGAGACCAGCAGTGATAGTAAGTGACACAGTTAACTGTGCTAAAGTCTATGGCTTTCCAAAGGGAAGAGAGGGAAACTTTGTAAAAGGTGTGTTTGAATTTAGCTTTGATATGTCAGACGGATACTTGGAGAGAGCCTTCCAGGCCCGTGGGAGGCTAGTGGGAGTGAATGGGGGCCAGTTGATGAGTGAGTGCCGAGTAGGGCGATAAGGCAACAAAGATTTAGGTGGATGGTGGCAATTTATCCTCTAGGCAGACGGGAACCTTACATGCTTTTGAAAGCTATCAGAGGAAGTTCAGTGATTGGACCTGTGTTAAAAGGTCAACTTTGTTAGAAACTGATTGGAGCCAGGGAGCCCAGCTAGGAAGAAGGCTAATACAATGGTCCAGGCAAGCAGGAATCACCTCACTTGTGCCTCTTTTGCCTTCTTCCAGCTGTATGTGTGCCTGGAGGTCGACTCCCAACCCACCAAATTTTGGCATTTCTAGTGCTCAAATAGAGTTGAGATCCTGTGTGCTTTGGACATGCCCCCACTCCACAGAAAGGAGTGATCTTTTGTCCATTTCTGCCACTAGGAACTATGGGGTGTTCTCCCTTCTTATCACCACTCCACACTTGCCCACGCCTGTCACTTGGTGTAATGGAAGGAGCTCCATTTTGGAATTAAATGGCCTTGCTCCACTGCTTCCCAGCCATGTCACCTTGGGCAAGTTACTTCGTCAGAGCTCAAGTTTCCTCATCTATAAAGTGAGAATAATTCATCTTTGCATATTTTTTTTTTTGAGAATTAAGTGAGATTCTGTAGGCAAATGCCTGACACAGGGAAGGTGCCTAACAGGTTTCCCTTTCCTTAGCTCTTGTTCTGCAAACAGTTTACCATATATTTGTTCAACCTTAACTGAGCTCTTTCTCTGTGCCAGGCAGTGTTACACATTGGGTGTATGGGGGGAGGAATACTGTCCTGCCCTTGAGGAACTCCTAATTGTGTCAGGGAGACAAACAGATCTGGGTCTAGGTGTGACAGACAGGTATTTTGATAGAGGTGGGTGAGCAGAGAGTGCTTTGGGAGCATAAAGGAGGTTCAGATCAGAGGGATCCTGTTCCAGAGGAAGAAACGGTTGGCTGAGATTTGAAGTATGTATCGCTTAATCTCACCTCATTGTTGTCAAAGAATGTTTTGTGCCTTTTCTGGGAGACAGAAGAGCATAGTAGTTAAGAGCGCAAGCTTTTGGATTTGACACCACCTCCTCCCTACTAGCCATTTGATTCTGGAGAAGTTACTTATCTCTGTGAGCTTTAGTTTCCTCATCTATGAAATAGGGATGGTGTCTACCTCTTTGTGTGGCTGTGAGAACTAGGTGAGATAATGGATGTAAAGCACTTAGCCCAGGCCTAGGGGTCAAAGTTCCTGAGTTCCCTGGGTTTCCCCTTAGTTGCTTTGGAAAATTCAGGTCTTGAGGACTTTATTGAAATAGTTTTCCTCAGTAGCATTTATTGAACGCATACTGTGTTTATCTAGTTCAATGTCAGGCATATAGTAATGTTCAATGAGTATTTATTGAATGAATGTGTAGTTTACAAGGAAATATAAAACATTGTTCCAACCATCCAAAGATTTACAAACCAGATATGCATATCTATTAAAAAGGTGAATTGTGGTACAACTTCATACACATAGGAGGAGTGGGGAAGAGAAATATACAGTGGATTTTCCAACTATGGCCATGGAGAGTACCTGGCATTCTGTAGGTAGTTGGAATATTCTGTCAATGAAATCAAGTTGTGCAGATCTTTTTCAAGTTAGCAGAAAATATTAAATACAATTTTTTCTTAAGCTTTTCTCCCATCACCTGTTTTTTTTTTTTTTTTTTTTTTGCGGTACGCGGGCCTCTCACTGTTGTGGCCTCTCCAGTTGTGGAGCACAGGCTCTGGACGTGCAGGCTCAGCAGCCATGGCTCACGGGCCCAGCCGCTCCACAGCATGTGGGATCTTCCCGGACCGGGGCACGAACCCATGTCCCCTGCATCAGCAGGCGGACTCTCAACCACTGCGCCACCAGGGAAGCCCCATCACCTGTTTTTAAACCCTTGTTTCTGGTTACCCCTTACCTGCCCTAAATTTAGAGTTAGTTGGTATCTAAGTGTAATCCACAAAATTAAATTTTTATTGATTTCTAGTTTAATATCTGTAGTTTATGGCATTCTGCAAAGAGCATCATGGCTCTCGAGTTTAGGTTCACTGAGTAAAGGAAAGAAGGGGAAAATAATTGTGGGAGGGTTGTGTATGTGGTGAAAGGGAGACCACTGCTGAAAGAGAAGAGGCTAGGGAAATGAGGACTTGAGAAGAGGCCAAGCCATGCCTTTAGGGCTAGGACACTGATATCATCTAAATCTTCTGTGAGGGATTTGAGTAAGCACAGAGAGTCTGAGTCTTTGTGTAGTCCAGTGGCACATGGGAGAACCCAGCACATTTTGGTTTGCTGTATTACAGGTGGCCCATTAGGGGAAGCAGTGGCTCTTTGGGCTAAGGGAGAATGCAGAAGAGTCTGGGCCCTGTCCAGTCCCAGGTCATAGTCATACTTTGTATTTTTATTGTTTTACAATTTTTCCAAAACACTATAATAACTACTGTGAAAAAGATAGGTTAGGTATTATCTTTGTTTTAGAGGTAGTAAATTGATTTGCCCAAGGCCATTCATCCATTTATTATATATTTATTAAGTGCTGTCTGTGTGCTGGTATACAAAGATGAATCAAACATTGACTTTGCCTGATAGTAGAGAGAGAAATAATTACTATAGCAATTTACATATTAATAGAGATGAGTTCATCCTTTTAACTCTAGGAAAGTTATAGGAAGGTTTCTTAGCAGAAGTGATGTCTGGGGCTTCCTTGGTGGCTCAGTGGTTGAGAGCCTGCCTGCCAGTGCAGGGGACACGGGTTCAAGCCCTGGTCTGCGAAGATCCCACATGCTGCGGAGCAACTGGGCCCGTGCGCCACAACTACTGAGCCTGTGCGTCTGGAGCCTGTGCTCTGCAACAAGAGAGGCCGCGATAGTGAGAGGCCCGTGCACCGCGATGAAGAGTGGCACCCACTTGCCGCAACTAGAGAAAGCCCTCGCACAGAAACAAAGACCCAACACAGCAATCAATCAATCAATAAATAAATATTAAAAAAAAAAAAAAGTGACGTCTGAGTTGAATCTTGAAGGATCAGGAAGTTGCTGGACAGAGAAGTAATCAGTGCGTGGTATATAGAAGCATGAAGGAGCCTAGTTTATGTGAGGAATTAAAAGTAGTTCAGTATTGTTGGGCACAATGTGCATATCAGGGAGTGTCAGAAGATGAAGGTGGAAGAGGCAGCTCATGAAAGGCCTGGGAGATCATATGCATGAGTTTAGGGTCCTGTTGACCATAATTGAAGAAGGGACTGACAGACTAGTTTGTGTTTTAGTAGAAATTCCTCTAATGACAGGGTAAAAGCTGGGATCAGTGTGGAGTAGAAAATGAGGTGAAAGGCAGACCAGTTAGTGTAAATGCACACAAGTTCCCTGAAGTGAGGAAAGGAAATATTTATAAGGTAGGATTGACAGTGACGGGATGTAGGAGAAGAGGGTAGGAAAAAAAGATAATTACTATGTTTATTACCCAGGACATGGATTCCTGGGTAAATGGTCTTATTCTCTGAATTAAGAAAAAGAGGTATGAATAGGAAGGAACTGAGTTTGTTTGGGGGTATTCAGGTAAACGTATCTGTCAAATATTTGGCTATATTTGTTGTTCAGCATGGGTGCCTGAGTTGGACGTTACTTATAGATTATAATAGATAAAACTATAGGAATAAAAAGTTCTCCAAAGGAACATCTATGGGATAAGAAGAGGGCTGGGAATAGAATGCTGAGGCATAGCTAGAAAACCTGCCTTTAGCCTTTTGCAAAAAAAAATTTTTGTATATAAAGTTTATACCTTTGCATCTCCCCTTCACATTTAAAATTTTGGCTTTCCTAGATCATGTGATCCTCTCCAGTCTTATAATAGGATGATTTTTTTAGTAGGATGATTTTATTTATTTATTATTAATTTATTTGCTGCTCCGCGTGGCATGCGGGATCTTAGTTCCCCAACCAGGGATCGAACCCATACCCCCTGCAGTGGAAGCGTAGAGTCTTAACCACTGGACCGCCAGGGAAGTCCCAGTAGGATGATTTTTTAAAGATAGTTTTTGAATAAGTAATATATGCAAAATTACAAAATTTAGCAGGTACAAAAGAGAATTGAGATATATTTGTCGTACAGTGTACTGTTTTAGTAACCAATAGATATGCAAAAATAAATTGGTATATGGAGACAAACCAGATTGCTTTTAGACCATCTGTAGAGGACTTTACCTCTACTCGTCATCTTCTGAACATGTCCTGGAATACAAGCTAGTGTAGGTCTAAAGTTAACTTATTGAAAAAGAAAAACTTTTTTTTCTGTTTCAGTCTGCCATTCAGGTTTTTGTACTTATCCACCTTTTTCCTTGAAGAAACTTATAAAACCTGAATTTTAAAAATCTTGGGTTCTGTTGATAGTTATATTTGTAGACTTAATGTTGCTTTTCATAGTTGCCAGATATCCTGAGGAAGATGTCCCAAAGAATACCCATGTACAAAAGCCTTTTTTCTTAAAAGAATGTCAAAAGAAATAAATTATATATCTGAAACATGAAAAATGTGATTTTTAATACACATGACTGATTTTCGCTTTCTTTGGGATTTGTTTCAATTTCAGGTTTGCATCGCCAGCTTCTATATGTTACTTCCTTTATTTTTGTCGGATATTATCTTTTAAAACGTCAAGACTGTATGTGTGCTCTGAGGGACCATGATATGTTTGCATATGAAAAGTCACATCCAGAGGATTTTCCTGAAAAAGGTATTTCAAGTTAATTGCAGAAAACTTCTTTCTTATTCTGTATCATTTTCCCTGGTTAATCTTATTTATGCCTATGGCTTCAGTGCCTTCTGTGTTCTGTTGACTTCCACATCTTTGTCTATAGACCAGAATTCTCTTGAATTCATATATCCAGTTTCTGGCTGAGTACCTCTGTGTCCCTCAGACAGCAGACAACTCATGTCCCCTCTGCTTGCCCAGACCTTCTGTTCTTCTGTGTCCTGCTTCAGTGAATGGCACACTGTCCACCTAGGCTCTCCAGCCAGAAGCCTGGGAATCACCTTCAAGTCTGTGTCTTTGACTTCCCATTAGTCATCAAGTCTAACCGTTCTAATCCCTAAATAATTCTCAGCTCTGAACTCTCCTCTCTACCCTTGCCACTACCCTGGTTCAGGCCCTGGTAATCTCTTGTGTGGGCTCTTGCACTTGCCTCCAGCTTGCCTCTGCCTTTAGTCTTACCAGAAATCACATCTGTGTGGATAAATATGGATGTGCTTAAAATAGCTATCCATTGCCTTTTGGATAAAATCAAGACTCCCTAGGATGGCTTGTTTTCCCAGGCTGAGCTAATTACCTGGTAGAAACACTTAACTCATACCTCTTATCCACCCCTTATCACACACAGGCTGTGTTGTGTCCCTCACTGGACTGTAGCTTCATCTTTGTTTCTCCAGCCTCCAGCACAGAGCCTACACATAGTAGGCACTTAATAAATAATGGCTGGCCTGAACTACATAGAGCCCTGCCTCATCTCCTGCCTCATGAAATGCTGTCCTGAACCTGCCCTATATCGCTTTGTACATGCTATACCTCTTTAGTCCTCCTCTTGCCCCATTTCCACTCTGCGCCCCCAACAGATTCCTGCTCAAGATTCATCATCTCAATGAAGCCTTCATCCAGCTATAGACAGGAATTTCCTTAGCATACTCTACTTATCTTTGTGCAGCTGTGAATATAACTGTAATACAGCTGTTTTCTTGTTCATATTTTATACAGATACACAATATAGATGTGTACATACGTGAATGAGTGTAGGAAATTTTTGAAATTTTGTAAATATATAGATTTTTAGATTTTCCTATTTATGTAAAAGTATAATATTAAGCATTTAAATTTCATCAGACTGAATGATGATGTGTAGGGTCCTATTTAGCTCTGAAATTGTATTACTCTAACATTTCCCTAGCCTTCAGTCACATATGTGATGTTTATGGTGGATCAGAAAGGCAACTTTTTTTTGCCAATGAAGAGCTCAAAGACTAATACAAAGCCATGAATAGTAGGTGTATCAGGGATGGGAAATACTCAGAACTGCTGGATGTTAGATCTGAAAAAGGAATCTTGGGAATATTGATTTCTAAGAGGGAGACCCAGTATTAGTTAGTCCTCAGTCCCAGACCTCTGGCTCTTTGCCTCCACATTTCCACTAGCTCCCTCTGGCAGTGAGTGTAGCCTCACGGGCTCATTCTCTCTGAGCAGCAGATTACTGGCAGGTGTGCCAAGAGCCTTCTGCACGGACAGTGCAGTCATGGAGAGCTTGAACGCCTCAGCTCCTGGCCCTTCCCTATTCATTCCTTCTTTTACCCCTTCAGCTAGGATCCCCCTGGCAGCCCTTTGCCCTTCCAGATAACCATCTGGATGTCACCACAGATTCTTCCAAAGTTATTCTTCATTCAGTGGAACAAAATGCCTCAGTGATTGCCAAGCCATGGTTGAGGACTAGAAAATAAGGCAGTTCTTAAAAGAATATTAAGTGTTAATTTTTCTTTAGGAAATATGATTTTTTAAACACAATTTAAAAATCTTCTGTGATCTTTCTTTTTATAGATAAGAAAACTTACAGTAAAATTCTTGAAGAATTCTATCCAGTGCGTTGAAGTCTCCAAAATGCTTGCTCCGGTTTCACTGATACTGGTTTTTTCTGAATTTTGTGGAACTGTTTCTGTGACATCTGAAGTTTATGTTAATCTATACATTAACACCTTGTGATTAAAATGGTCATCATAAGCACTCTGACTCCTTTTTGTCATAAGAAAAATAGTTCATCAGAGAATGGTCAATCTCCATTTACCTAGTTTTAAGAAGCCATCTGGGAGATTTAAAAATGGGGTTCTAGTTCAGAGTTGGCAAACTATAGCCTGTGGGCCAAATCTGGCTCACTGCCAATACAATTTTACTGGACACAGCCAAGCTCATTTGTTTATCTGTTTATGGCTGCTTCCATGCTACTGCAGCAGAGTTGAGTGGTTGTGACAGAGACCTAATGGTCTGCAAAGCCTAAAATATTTAATATATGGCCCTTTACAGAAGAGTTTTGCCTGCTCCAGTTCTAATGCCAAGTGAAACCAAGCAATGGATTGGTTCCAGATTATGGAAGGTTTTGTGAGTCGTGCAGAATAATTTTGACTTGATTCTGTAGGTAGTGGAAAGTCACTAAATGATTTTAAATAGGAATAACATGGTCATGTTTGTATTACTGAGCTCTCTGCAACAACATAGAGGGTGGTTGAGAAGGAGGAAACTCAAGACCAGGAGAACAGCTGACACGGCAACGGGGTCTCAGCTCTTAGATGGATCATCCTGGAGAAAGTGGGCTCAGTAGCTAATTCTGTCCACAGTGGAGCTTGGTGCAATTAGAAGTAAGAGATCCCACCTAACTAGAATGAGGTTACTCTTTATGGCTTATCAAGTCCAAATGCTTGTCCAAAAAGTTTTTGTTTCCAGGGTCAGATTTTATAATCAGATTAGGTTTTGGAGATTAATAAAAGTGTTTGTTTATATGTGATTTCAAATTAGGTTGCAGTCTGAATATAGGCAGATGGGCAAATCAGATGGTTCCATCTCTCTTCTCTTGAGTCCTACTTAAAAATGAAATTGTGTCTGAGAAAGTACTTTAGAGGTTAATAAAGATATGTACAAATACAAGGTCTTATTTTTTATTGCTACTGCAATAAATATAGTTCACCTGTGCTCAGCAGGTGTAAGAGTATGAACCACTCACTCAGTTTTTTTTTGTTTTTTTTTTTTTTTTTTGCGGTACGCGGGCCTCTCACTGTTGTGACTGCTCCCGTTGCGGAGCACAGGATCTGGACGCGCAGGCTCAGCGGCCATGGCTCACGGGCCCAGCCGCTCCGCGGCATGTGGGATCTTCCCGGACCAGGGCACAAACGTATCTATGTGGAACCTAGAAAAATGGTACAGATGAACCGGTTTGCAGGGCAGAAATAGAGACACAGATGTAGAGAACAAACATATGGACACGAAGGGGGGAAAGTGGCAGGGGGGTGGGGGTGGGATGAATTGGGAGATTGGGACTGACATATATACACTAATATGTATAAAGTAGATAGCTAATAAGAACCTGCTGTATAAAAAAGTAAATTTAATTTTTTTTTAAAAAAAGAGAAGTTATATAAGGTAACAGGATCCATATCCTTATCTGTAAATTTGAGGTGTTAGGAGACAAAGCACAGTCCCCAGATATATTATCTGTGCAGATGCTAGATGAATGCTGAGGTCCCTCTCAACTCTAGTCAGTAATTCCATGAGTTACAATCCTTCCTCTTTACCATTGACCTAGTCTTCTGACCAACAGTCTTGGAAGATAATAATTCCTTGCATTGCCACATTATCACAGTTGACAAACTGCATTTGCTATATTTATTAATAACTAGGAAAACGAGGCCCAATGAGAGGCTCATAGTTGCACAAGTTAGTAGCAGAGTCAAGTGAACAAGACCTTCCAAGTTCTAGTTCAGTTACCTGCTTGTAACACCACCTTGAGGGAAAAGATTTACTAGGTACCTGACGGAGAGAGGAGGAGAGCATCAGAGGGGATCTCTCACCTAGGCCACCCTCACTCCCAGTCCAGAGCAGAAGCCCCTTCTGCACCCTCCTGACTGATAATCATCCGCTGGACCACTTCCTTCCTCTTCTGTGGCCAGAGCTATGAGAAAGTTCATCTTTATGTTGAACTGGATTCTAACTCCTCATGGCCCCTCCCCATTACATGAAAATACTCACCCCACCCTAAAGTCATGGGCCTTAACTCTGCTTATATTAGCACAACAGGGTAGTGTGAAAACCCATCTCCCAGCTTTAACTTGCTCAGTCGCACAACAGCCATATGAGGCAGAAAAACATTAGTGTCGCCCTTTTCAGATGAGGACACGGAGACGCAGGCAAGGGGAGGTACTTGCCCAAGGTCTCACACATGACAGGAGGAGACTCAGCCCAGCTCCCCAGACCTCAGAAGAAAGTGACGGTTTTCCCTCTCTCCAAGTCCCCTTCATGGGCTGGCCAGGCACACAGCCGCAGGTGACCTGGGGTCATCCTGCATTGGACAGCTGGCCTTGCCTCTCCAAGGTACAGAGGGCAGCCGAGTCCAGCCATGGACCTGCTGTGAGGGCAAAGCTTCCCCTTTTAACCCTTTCTGTATGGCAGGTCGCAGAGTAGAACAGAGAACATGGCCAGCTCTTCCCTCTGGCTTTGTGGCCCTGGGCTAGTCACTGCTCCTTTCTGAGCTTCAACTTCCTCCTATGTTGTAATAAAGATAAGAGCAAACATCCATTGAGGGCTTGCTATTCTAAACTAAGTTAATATATGCAAAGTGCTTGGAGCAGAACTCAATCCTTCCAATAATCCTATGGAGTCTGTTCACAGAGGAGGAAACTGAAGCCTAGGAAGGTCAAGAAATTAACCTTAAAACACACACTGTTAGTTCCTAGGCAAGGAGGAGTTGGAACAAGTGCTAAATCCTACCCACCAGTAGTTATGAGGATTAGAGATGGTGTTTGTGAAATATCTGGAATATTGCAAGACCTCAATAAACACACACTGCCTCCTGGCCACTCCCCTTTCCTATGCTATGCTCCCAATTCCTCCTTTATTCTTCCATTCTAGGACTTGCTACACACAGTTCAGTTCCTTTTGTACCTGTCCTGGCTCCCAGGACTGCAAATGCTCAGTAGATGCTGGCTGAATGATGACCGTTAGATTCACTTTTTGATATACTCTAGGGTCTTTGGTTATAATGTCCAGTCACCTTGAAAAATAGGGTCCCTGACTTGGCAGGAGGAAGTAGTGAGGACTTTGACACTTTGGCAAGGGACCCCAAGTGGCTGCAGCCACACATGGCCAAGGCACAGCAGGTGCTCAAAGCCAGCTCATGGGCCTGACTCTAAGGTGAAGCTCTTTTCCAGAATTCCAGAAGGAGAGGTGTGCCGTACTCTGTCCTGACAGTCTTCATCATGCACGGTGCTTTCCTCAATGTGTTACTGCAGACAAACTGTTAGCAAGGTGCATTAGCCCAACATTACCTCCCCACCAGTCAGCTGGGAGAAGAACTTTCATAAAATTGTACCCTAAACTATGAGTGGAAAAGAGCAGGTTTTCTAAAATAATTAAGTGAAAACATTTAATTTTAATAGATTACTTAAGTAAACATTTGATTAATTCACTTCCAGCCCTAAAACATTTTTTGTTTGTTTGTTTTTGACTTTTACTAGGGAAAACACCACGCCGTGCACCTTGCGGGATCTTAGTTCCCCACCCAGGGATTGAACCTGCGCCCTTGGCAGTGAAGGCATGAAGTCCCAACCACTGGACTGCCAGGGAAGGGAAAACGTTCTTAAAATGTTTTCTCCTCGGGAAAATGGAGCTTCCTGTGTATTTAAACATCCAGGATGGCTGGGCAGTGTGTTTAGCCAGAGACCAGTAGGCTGGACATTGTGGTTTAGGTTCTGGGGCTGCTTCCAGGTCCACCTGTGACCAGGCTTCCAGGGCTCCAGCATCCACGAGTATAAAGTGAAGGGTTTGGAGATCTCTGAGGGAAGGCCTTTCCAGCCCTAGTTGTATAACTCCTTCTGAATCCATGTTTGGGTCACTAAGGATATTATTATCCTGCTCTACGTCTCTCATTTTTAACCCAGCTCCAGAGTCACTGACTCAGAACTGGAAAACATTATGTCCTGCTTGCAGACAGGGCTGGGAGAGCTGACCCGGCGTGGTGGGCAGGTCAGGAGTGCCCCATCAGCAGCCTCCTGGGCCTACCTTTACCTTTGAATAAATAGAATTTATTCAACAAGGGGGCTGACCTTTGTTAAGTCCTCCCCAGCTCAGACTTTGGGGGACTCCAGCTGAGCACAGGGCCTCTGTGTCCTGCTGTGTCAGTCTGCTTCTGTGTGTGCATCGTAATCCCATCTCAGGCCAGTCCTTTCCCAGAAATGCTCCTGGCCCTGGCCCCGGCCCCAGGGATTGAGGGGGCGCTGTAAGTGTGAGTGAGTGAGTGAGTGAGTGCACCAATTTGTAATTGGGGGAATAAATGAGCAATGTGAGTAAACGAGTGCAGAACAGACGGAGTAGCCCTGCGAAGGAGGGACAGGAAGGTCTGCGTGGCCAGGGTCATGCAGCCAGCAGGCTATAGACTGAGACTGCCTCCATGCCCACCTGGTGGATGAAAGATAAAATGTTGCTGACTCAGCAGCTGCCAGCTGGCTCCCATTATCAGGGATCTAAGGGCACAGGCTGCGCTCAGACAAGTTCTAGGAGTGGGGAGAGGAGGCAGGCAGGAAAGAAAGGACAAGGGCGTGAGGTCTTCTCAGGGGGTGCGATGAGGCAGGAGAGGTAGCCCTTGGTTCAGAAGGGCCCACTGAACACAGGTGTCCCTGCTCTCAAGTTGCCATGTCTCAGGGTTGGGAGGTTATCTTGTCCAGCTGGGCCACTGCAGGTGGAAGTAGCAATGGAGAAGAGTGAAGTAGCAGAAGCTGGGCTAGACTTCAAGCATCATTCAGTTTCCCCAGACTTCCCTCCCACCCTCAGGTGGGGAAACTGACACCGAGTGAGGCACTTTACTGGAATGGCCTCTGCGGAGCTGCCTGTGACCTCACCTTCAGGGTATCTGAATGCCTCAAGTTGGAAAAACTGAACTGGTTCCAGATGGACTGGGGTCAAGGCCCCCAAGGGCCAGGCCAGGAACACCATGTGACCGTGGTGCCAGGGGTAAGCTGATCAAGTGCCCTGGGAAAGCCAGACTCCAAGTAACCCTGGCTGAGCTTGAGCCCAGGCAGCTACAGAATGGACTCAGACCTAGGCTGTGACAAGTTTTCTAGTTTTAAAAATGATTTATATACACACACTCATGTCACCTGATACCCATGGACCTCAGGCTGTTTGTCACTCCAGTTCTGACCTACTGGAGAACATAGGGGGTCAAGAGTCACTGAGCCCCTGCTGTGTACTTTGACCCCCTGCTGTGCCATGAGGAGTCAAGAGAAAACCGGACAAAGTCCCTGCCCTCCAGAACCAGACTCCCTCTGTCACTGGGGGGACTTCATGCACTGAGAGCCTGCAGTGTGTCTGTGCTGTGCTGGGCCTGGGGATGTAACAGGGCACGAGGGGGTCAAGGTGCCCCACTCAGACAGTTTATATCTAGTGAGAAGAAAGCTATGATGAACACATGCACAGTTAAATATGATAATATCACATCATGACATGTACTAGGAAGAAAATAAAATAAATTAATAAGCTAGAGCCTTGCTACTACAAATGTTGTCTACAGACCAGAAGCATCCAATAACCAGAGAGCTCGTCAGAAATGCAGATTCTCAGGCCCTGCCCAGGACCTCCTGAATCTCTATTTCAGCGGGACCGGCGGGTCAGGAATTCACTCCAAGCATGGTAATTGCCCCAGGGAAAAAAGAAACATTTGAGATGTAAATGTTCTCAGCTTCTGGAAGCTCTGTCTTGCAGGCAGAGGGAACAGCCAGTGCTACCAATCATAAAATATTCTCCTTAAAGGCACAACTAACTCTCTAGGGAACCTTAAGCAAGTCATCTTACCTCTTTAGGCCTCAGTTTCCAACCGGGTAAATCGAGGAGTTGAACTCAATAGAGGCTCTTTCAAACTAAAAAACTACAATCCTCTGAATGGAGGATTCCGAGGCATCAAGAGTCAAATGATCTGGGGCTTCCCTAGTGGCGCAGTGGTTGAGAGTCCGCCTGCCGATGCAGGGGACGCAGGTTCTTGCGGGTCCGGGAGGATCCCACGTCCCGCGGAGCGGCTGGGCCCGTGAGCCACGGCCGCTGAGCCTGCGCGTCCGGAGCCTGTGCTCCGCAACGGGAGAGGCCACAACAGTGAGAGGCCCGCGTACCTCAAAAAAAAAAAAAGAATCCGTCTGACGATGCAGGAAACAAGGGTTCGAGCCCTGGTCTGGGAAGATCTCACATGCCACAGAGCAACTAAGCCCGTGCTCCACAACTACTGAGCCTGAGCTCTAGAGCCCGCGAGCCACAACTACTGAAGCCCTCACGCCTAGAGCCCGTGTTCCGCAAGAAGAGAAGCCACAACAGTGAGAAGCCCGCGCACCGCAACAAAGAGTAGCCCCCACTCACCACAACTAGAGAAAGCCCGCGCGCAGGAACGAAGACCCAATACAGCCAAAAATTAAAAAAAATATAAAATTAAATTAAAAGAGTCAAATGACCAGCGAAGAAAGAGCTATTTGAGGGAGCAGCAGGGCCCTGGAGTCCTCAGGTTACCCTAAGAGGCCCAGGCCTTTTCTGTCCCTTGGGAATAGAAGTATCTCTGCTTGGGGAATCCACTGCAAACTCCACTGTTACAAAGGCTCCTTGTGAGTGGCAAACTGGCGTCAACCCAGGAAGCTGGCAGGTCTTCCTGACCAGCCTCCACTCTGGTCTTCCTCCCTATCATACCCCTCCCCCCGTTCTGGGAAGACCCAGCCCTCTTCCAGCTGATGCAACTGGCTCCCGGGGCAGCCTACAGGCTTCTGAGCTTGCTGAGTAGTAAAGAGGGGGGTTGATAGGAAAACAAAGTGCTCCCTAGTCAGTCAGTCACAAAGGTCTGGATTATCAGAGCTGGATATACTCTAGCACTCCTGCAACTCAACCTCTACCTTATTGATGAGGAGCCTGGGACTCCAAATTATATTTTCAACCATGTTTTGTTCACTCCCCTGGAAGGACTTCACCTGCCATATATATCATTTACTATAAAGCTATTATATTTTAAAATTCTGTGACCAGACAAAAGTAGTCACTCATATGGAAAACATGTCTGTCTCTCCTCTACCTGGGGTCCTTGAGGGCAAGAGACAGGTCTACCTCTTCCCTATGACCCCAGGAGCTCAGGAAATTTTCCTCGGTTTGTTGACTGAAAGGATGAATGAATGAAAATTGTGGGGACCTGTCTATCCTTGGTGTGCTTCCCAGATATTTCTTCACTCCTTCCTCTGTTGTTTTCATTCAGTACACTTTTACTGGGCTCCCCCTAGGGAGCCTTAGGAGAGAGATCCAAAAACAATATTGCTATGATATATAGCAAAGAGCGTTTTGCCTATGTTTTCTTCTGGGAGTTTTATGGTTTTAGGTCTTACATTTAGGTCTTTAATCCACTTTGAGTTTACTTTTGTATATGGTGTTATAGAATGTTCTAAGTTCATTCTTTTTTTTTTTTTATAAATTTATTTATTTTATTTATTTATTTATTTTTGGCTGCATTGGGTCTTCATTGCTGCACGTGGGCTTTCTCTAGTTGCGGTGAGCGGGGGCTAGTCTTCGTTGCAGTGCGCAGGCTTGTCATTGCGGTGGCTTCTCTTGTTGCTGAGCACGGGCTCTAGGCATGCGGGCTTCAGTAGTTGTGACATGCGGGCTCTACAGCGCAGGCTCAGTAGTTGTGATGCACAGGCTTAGTTGCTCCGCAGCATGTGGGATCTTCCCAGACCAGGGCTCGAACCCGTGCCCCTTGCATTGGCAGGTGGATTTTCAACCACTACGCCACCAGGGAAGCCCTAAGTTCATTCTTTTACATGTAGCTGTCCAGTTTCCCCAGCACCACTTATTGAAGAGACTGTCTTTTCTCCATTGCATATTCTTGCCTCCTTTGTCATAGATTAATTGACCATATTGTGTGGTTTTATTTCTGGGCTCTCTATTTTGTTCCATTGATCTATGTGTCTGTTTTTGTGCCAGCACCATACTGTTTTGATTATTGTAGCTTTAGGGTATAGTCTCAAGTCAGGGCACATGATAACTTCAGGACTGTTCTTCTCAATATTGCTTTGGCTATTCAGAATCTGTATCAGGATCGTTTTTCCAACATCAGTTGCTCACTTCATGTCTTTGTGTCAAGTTTTGGTAATTCTTGCAGTATTTCAAATTTTTCTTTTTCTTTTTTTTTGGCTGCACAGCATGGCATGTGGGATCTTAGTTCCCCGATGAGGGATCAAACCTGTGCCCCCAACAGTGGAAGTGGGGAGTCTTAACCACTGGACCACCAGGGAAGTCACTCATTATTACTATATTTGTTGTGGTTATCTGTGGTTATCTGTGGTCAGTGATCTTTCATGTTACTATTGCAATTTGTTTGGGGTATGACAAACTGTGCCCATATAGGATGGCAAACTTAATAGATAAATGTTGCATGTGTTCTGACTGCTCTACCAAGCAGCCATTGCCCCATCTCTCTCCCTCTCCTCAGGCCATGCAGCAATATCAAAATCAGGCCAGTTAATAACCCTACAGTGGCCTCTATGTGTTCAAGTGAAAGGAGGAGTTACACATTTCTCACTTTAAGTCAAAAGCTAGAAATGATTAAGCTTACTGAGGAAGGCATGTCGAAAGCTGGGATAGGCCAAAAGTTAAGCATCTTGTACCAGTTAGCCACGTTGTGACTGCAAAGGAAAAGTCCTTGAAAGAAATTAGAGGTACTATTCCAGTGAACACACGAATGATAAGAAAGCAAAACAGCCTTATTGCTGATATGGAGAAAGTTTTAGTGGTCTAGATAGAAGACTAAACCAGCCACAACATTCCTTTAAGTCAAAGGCCCTAACTCTCTTCAACTCTATGAAGACTGAAAGAGGTGAGGAAGCTGCAGAAGAATAGTTTGAAGCTAGCAGAGGTTGGTTCATGAGGTTTAAGGAAAGAAGTCATCTCCATAACATAGAAGGTGAAACAGCAAGGGCTGATACAGAAGCTGCAGCAAGTTATCCAGAAGATCTTGCTAAGACATTTAAGGAAGATGGCTACATTAAACAACAGATGTTCAATATAGATGAAGCAGCCTAATATTGGAAAGAAATGCCACCTAGGACTTTCATACTTAGAGAGAAGTCAATGCCTGGCTTCAAAACTTTAAAGGACAGGCTGACTCTCTTGCTAGGGGCTAATGCAGCTGGTTACTTTAAGTTGAAGTCAATGCTCATTTACCATTCCCAAAATCCTAGGGTCCTTAAGAAGTATGCTAAATCTACTCTGCCTGTGCTCTAATGTGGATGACAGCACATCTGTTGACAACATGGTTAACTGACTAATTTAAACACACTGTTGAGACCTACTGCTCAGAAAAAGAGTTTCCTTTCAAAATATGACTGCTCATTGACAACGCACCTGGTCACCTGTGAGCTCTGATGGAGAGCTACAACAAGATTGTTTTCATGCTTGCTAACGTGACATTCATTCTGTAGCCCATGATTCGGGGAATAATTTTGACTTTAAAGTCTTATTATTTAAGAAACACAGTTCCTAAGGTTATAGCTGCCACAAGTAGTGATGCCTCTGATGGATCTGGGCCAATTCAATTGAAAACCTTCTCAAAAGGATTCACCATTCTAGATGCCATTAAGAACATTCTTGGACTTCCCTGGTGGCGCAGTGGTTAAGAATCTGCCTGTCAATGCAGGGGATACGGGTTTGAGCCCTGGTCCGGGAATATCTCACATGCCGCGCGCGAAGCAACTAAGCCCGTGCGCCACAACTACTGAGCCTGTGCTCTAGAGCCTGCGAGCCACAACTACTGAAGCCCATGTGCCTAGAGCCTGTGCTCCGCAGAAAGAGAAGCCACCGCAATGAGAAGCCCGTGCACCACAACAAAGAGTAGCCCCCACTTGCTGCAACTAGAGAAAGCCCACACGCAGCAACAAAGACCCAATGCAGCCATAAATAAATAAATAGATAAATAAATAAATTTATTTTAAAAAAAGAACGAACATTCTTGATTCATGGGAAGATGTCAAAATATCAACATTAACAGGGGTTTGGAAGAAGTTGACTCCAGCTCTCATGGATGACTTTGAGGGGTTCAAGACTTCAGTGGAGGAAAAAACTGCAGATGTGGAAACAGCAAGAGAACTAGAATTAGAAGTGGGGCCTGATGGCTTCTCTTGTTGTGGAGCATGTGCTCTAGGCGGGCGGGCTCAGTAGTTGTGGCTCACTGGCTCTAGAGCGCAGGCTCAGTAGTTTTGGTGCCCGGGCTTAGTTTCTCTGCGGTGTGTAGGATCTTCCCAGATCAGGGGTTGAACCCATGTCCCCTTGCATTAGCAGGTGGATTCTTAACTTCTGGGCCACCCGGGAAGCCCCATACATATACTATATTAAAGTATACACATATAGCATACATTCTATATCTATATTCTAAATATAATAAATTACAATTTTCCTGATTTCATGCATCTATATATTATTTATGGTTACATATACAGTAAATAAAAACTTACATGGGGGATAGACATAGAGTCTGTCATACAGAGTGAAGTAAGTCAGAAAGAGAGAGACAAATACCGTATGCTAACACATATATATGGAATTTAAGAAAAAAAAATGTCATGAAGAACCTAGGGGTGAAACAGGAATAAAGACACAGACTCACTAGAGAATGGACTTGAGGATATGGGGAGGGGGAAGGGTAAACTGTGACAAAGCGAGAGAGAGGCATGGACATATATACACTACCAAACGTAAGGTAGATAGCTAGTGGGAAGCAGCCGCATAGCACAGGGAGATCAGCTCGGTGCTTTGTGACCGCCTGGAGGGGTGGGATAGGGAGGGTGGGAGGGAGGGAGACGCAAGCGGGAAGAGATATGGGAACACATGTATATATATAACTGATTCATTTTGTTGTGAAACTGAAACTAACATACCATTGTAAAGCAAGTATACTCCAATAAAGATGTTAAAATGAAAAAAAAATAAATAATTGCACAGTCAACCCCAAATGTAAGAACGACTCCTATCATTCAGTCCTAGAGGGTCACAGACACACTGAATTTTTAAAGCAGATTCTAGACGATGAAATTTAGTCTTGATGATTCAAAGTATGAGGGCATAGGGTCACACGACTTCCCTAAAAAAAAAAAAAAAAAAAAACAACTTACATGGGAATGAAAACATCAACTTAAGGAGCCAGCTCTGGGAAGAAGGAGGGTGAAAGGGAGGAGTACATGGGTACTTTCTATTTGTTAGGTCTTATTTCTTGAGCTGAGTGATGGGTGCATGGATATTTATATATTCATTCTCTCATATTTGTGAATACATTCAGTAATTAGAACCAAAAAAAAAAAACAAACCAAAAAACGGAAAAGGAAAGTGGGAAATGTTTTCCAGGTAGAGGTACCAGCTTGGGCAAATGCCCAGAGACACTAAGTAGCAGGAATACCGGTGACTCCTCAGCATGCTGCACTCTCCCAAACGCCACTACCCCCACTTCCCACCTCAGCCCTTTTGCCCAGCCTCACCCTCCGCGGCTGACCTTTCTGACCATATCAGCCCCCTCCCCTATCGGATAGGCTCTCATCCCAGTGGCAAGTGTACACCTCTCGTTTGACCGTTCAATTCCCGAATGCCTGTCTGGCCTCAAAGCCTGCAGACTCCAGGAAGGCAGGACGGCTTCCAGCCCCAAAGCTGGGTCGCAAGGCGGGGGTGCCAGCCGCTGCAGCTTCGGTCAGCAGGGGGCGCTGCAGGGCAGGGCAGGCCAGGACCGGTGCTCCGCCCGCGCCGCCGCCGCCGCCCGAGCCAGCTATTGCGTCCCTGAGCCCCCGCCAGCGCGACGAGACACGTCGCCAGCGGAAACACACGAGTTTCCAAGCGGTAATTGTCCGTCTCGCTTTGATAAAAAGGGTTGGCCGATGCGGGAGACAGTGGGAGGAAAATCCTCTCATCGTTTTTAAGACCGCATTCACCAGATAGGCGTCATTAAGGTTTCGTAGCTGTTTATTAAAGAAAGGGGTTTGACTCAGCAGCTGGAAAGCACGGAGCCGATTTCTTTCTTTCCTACCACTGCCCTTTCGAACCGATTCTGCGGACTCATGCTTTACTTTAACCGGATGAAATCTCGGCAGGTCCCCTAGCTTTCCGAGAGCCTCCCGGTTATTGTCAGGCACTCTACGCGCAGGCCAGTGTTAAAGCAAAACTGCCCCTGTTCTGGCCACCTCTGGCTGGGACACCTGCTGGCTGGGGAGGGGCCTGGGCAGCCTCTCTCGCCTCGCTTTTCAGCTCCTCCTGCCCCTGCCCCGGCTGCCTCTGGCACTCCAGAGCTGGGGGGAGGGGGTGGGGTAGTCTCAGCCAGGAAGGTCTACCTACGATAGAGCCCTCTGGTCTTGGCAGGTTCCAGATACTGACATTTTCTCTCAGGAACACTTCTGATAGGCTCCTGGGAGACCTACCACACCATTCGGCTACAGTACCCCTAAAAAAAGGGGGTGCTTCCTCTTTGGGGCTGTTTACAGCCCCTTGGCTTCTGCATCCCTCCTCACACTTGCAGCCTCACTCTGCGGGAGTCCCCTCTCCCCTGAGCGGAAGCCCTCTTCCACGGGGTGCTTTCCAAGAAGGTCTCATCCTTCTCCTTACTGTGGGATCTACAGGTGCCCTAAGAGAAACACACAGCTGGAAGTACAGCCCCCTGACTAGAAGCGCTCCCCCCCCACTCACCAGATTCCAGACCTCACAGCCCCACCTTCAAGGCTCCCCAAATAGTTCTCCCAAAGCCTCTCTCCCCTGGTTCGAGGTGACGGGGGAGAGCTCCTTCCCCTCCCTGGTAAGGTGTGGTTGGGGGACGGGCAGAGTGAATGCGCTGACAACTCTCTCGGAAGAGTCTTCTCTCCGGCGGTTCCTGGGGGATGTTGACTTTCTCTCCGTGGCAGTCAGGTTAGCTGAGCAATGGCTTTTAGTCCTGCCCTCTCTCCTCCTCCAGAGTTCTGCATGGGTGGTTCAGCCTCTCACTTTAAGTTTAGCAGGTCTGGCCTTTGGGGCCTCAGCTGAAATTCCGAGGTGAATGGGAAAGTCTGTGTTTACATCTTATTAGTTTCCAGCCTTTGCCTGAGAGCAATGTCTCTAACCTCAACCCAGAAAAGACCTCGCCAGAGGATCCACCCAAAATACAAATCTGTCACTCCCCTGGTAAAACTTTTCACTCTCCAGCTACTCCCAGCAGGCAAGCTGCATTTCAGCTCCTGAGCTTTACAGACGCTTCCAGAACCTCACGCTTTCTCTCGCAACTTTGCCTTTCCTTCCACCAGAGGAGTTCTAGCTCCACTTCTCCACTTGGCTGATTCCTTGAGGTCTTTGAAGACCAGAGTCAAAATGTCACCTCCTCCAGAAAGCCTTCCACTACCTCCACTGTGCTTCCACAGCCCTTGCCACAAACAGTGTTTTGTTGTGATTACCTGGATCTGTATCTGTCTCCCCACTCGATCCTGAGCTCTTTGAGAACAAAAGGATGGTATTTGTTTTGCTGAGTGTTTAAATTTTTTATATGAAAAACACCAAAAAGAAAGTAAAAATCACCTATAATCCCAGCACTTTTTAAAAATTGAAGTAGAGTTGATTTACAATGTTGTGTTAACTTCTGCTGTACAGCAAAGTGATTAAGTTATACATATATATACATTCTTTTTTTTAAATTAATTAATTTATTTATTTTTGGCTGTGTTGGGTCCTTGTTGCTGTGCACAGGCTTTCTGTACTTGAGGCGAGCGGGGGCTACTCTTGGTTACAGTGTACAGGCTTCTCATTGTGGTGGCTTCTCTTGTGGAGCACAGGCTCCTGGCACGCAGGCCTCAGCAGTTGTGGCACACGGGCTCTAGAGCACAGGCTCAGTAGTTGTAGCACACGGACTTAGCTGCTCCGTGACATGTGGGATCTTCCCAGGCCAGGGCTCGAACCCGTGTCCCCTGCATTGGCAGGTGGACGCTCAACCATTGCGCCACCAGGGGAGCCCCACATTCTTTTTTTAAATACTCTTTTCCATTATAGTTTATCATAGGATACTGAATATAGTTCTCTGTGCTATACAGTAGGACCTTGTTGTTTATCCATTCCATATAACAGCTTACATCTGCTACCCCCAACCTCCCACTCCATCCCTCCTCTGACCCCCTCCCTCCTGGCAACCACAAGTCTGTTCTCCATGTCCATGAATCTGTTTCTGTTTCATAGATAGGTTCATTTGTGTCATATTTTAGATTCCACATATAAGTGATACCATATGGTATTTGTCTTTCTCTTTCTGACTTACTTCACTTAGTATGATAATCTCTAGGTGCATCCATGTTGTTGCAAATGGCATTATTTCATTCTTTTTTTATGGCTGAGTAATATTCCATTGTATATATGTACCACATCTTCTTTATCCATTCCTCTGTTGATGGACTTTTAGGTTGTTTCCATGTTTTCGCTATTGTGAATAGTGCTGCTATGAACATAGGGGTGCATGTGTCTTTTTGGATTAGAGTTTTGTCTGGATATACGCCCAGGAGTGGGATTGCTGGGTCATATGGTAGCTCTATTTTTAGTTTTCCGAGGAACCTCCATAACTGTTTTCCATAGTGGCTGTACCAACTTAGAATCCCACCAACAGTGCAGAGGGTTCCCTTTTATTCACATCCTCTCCAGCATTTGTTATTTGTAGAGTTTTTAGTGATGGCCATTCTGACCAGTGCCCAGCACTTATTTTGGATATCACAGAAAGGACAAAGAATCTTCCTTCTCCTGTATGTCCCATCAATCTCACCTCTAGTGACAAACACTTTTAAGAGGGTGATATGATTCTTTACTGACCTTTCCTGGCACACAAATGCGTGCACACACACACACACACACACACACAAAATTTTATAATTCTTACTATCATCTTCATCTACAATTTCCATTTTCACTTAACAGTCTATCTTGGGTATCTTTCCATATTACTGCATATGAGTCTACCTCATTCATTTTTTTTAACTTGTGTGTATTTAATTTATTTATTTATATGTATAAAACAAAACATTTGCCATTTTAACTATTTTTAAGTGGACAATTTAGTGGCATTAATTACATTCACAATATTGAGCAACCATCACCACTATATTTCCAAAATTTTTTCATCATCCCGAACAGAAACTCTGCACCCATTAAGCAATAACTCCCCATGCTCCCCTGCCCCTCCCCTCATAACACCTGGTAACCTCTAATGTACTTTCTGTCTCTATGAATTCCCCATTTTAAAAAAATATTATTTATCTATTTGGCTGCATGGGTCTTAGTTGCAGCATACAGGATCTTTAGTTGAGGTGTGTGGGATCTTTAGTTGTGGCATGCGGGATGTAGTTCCCTGATGAGGGATTGAACCTGGGCCCCCTGCATTGGGAGCGTGGGGTCTTAACGACTGGAGCACCAGGGAAGTCCCAAATGCCCCATTTTTTAAAAATGACTGAATATTACTCTACAGTAGGAAACATGATCATCTATTTAACCATTCTCTACTAACAGACATTTAGGGTGTTCCCAAGTTTGGATAACAAACAATGCTACAACGAATATCCTCATGCAGAAAGTTGAGGAGTGGGGTTGCTGAGACATAGGGTGTGTGCATTCAAAAACCTAACAGGTACTTATCAGCCTGGGCATCACATTCTGCATGAAGGTTTCTGACCCCCATTCCCAGATATTCTGGTTTAATAAGAATGCACGTGGGCCCAGCAACCTGAATTTTTATAAAATCCTACCTGATCATTGTGATGGGAGAACACACAATGAGAAACATGGCCATGGGGCCTGGATCTGCTGTGCTCCTGGGTCCCCAGCATCTGCCCTCAGAGAGCGGGTTTCTTCCCTGGCGCTACATCATAAACTGATGTCCCTACCCACAACCTGCTGTCAATACACCAAGGCTGCCCTGAGGACATCGGGCACAGTGTGCTGGCCCTTGGGGGGACAAAGCCTCTAAGGAAATCTTGATGCATCGTGTGTCTCCCAACCTGGAAGCCCTGAGTCACCCTGGTGTACCGTGCGGCTCCCAATTTTGTGATCTGTTAGCTTTGCCTTTTGTGGGAGTCAAACTCACCTCTCATTCAAATCAAGGCCCATGAAGGAAAAGGCTGCCTTATCTCCCTGGGGAAATTATGACTCACACAACAGGAGTGGTGGGTGGAGGACAGAGGGGAGAGAAGAGAAAACAGACAGAAACAAGGCTGAATTCTGGGGCAGGGGGGAATTAAAAGGTGAAGGAAAAAGAGTAGAGAGGAAGGGAAAGCAAAAAGACCAGAGTTAGAGGGAAGACACAGAAAGGAAAGAGAGAGAAAAGGGAGGGGGGAGCAAGAAGGAAGAGAAGACAGGAGAAAAGAAAAGACAGCACGGAGCAGGACGTGGGGTGAGTTCCTTAGCTGGTATTTTGGATCACTCAAGAATAAGATGCTTATCAGATCTCAGGAAGACTCTGATGGTGGAGGTGGCCTGGCTTGGTTCTCAGGCCCTGCCTGTAAGCCAGCTCAAGTTTTCAGCCTCGCCCGCAGCCCCCTGGGGGTTGGTGGGTGGGGTCAGACTCTGAACAGGGGCAAAAATACGCTAAGGAGCTGCCATACCCTGTGTGCCTGGATGGTGGGCACAGCCTTCCTAGTCATTTGGCAACAAGGAAGAGATCCTCAAAAAAGGTGCATACTCCTTGCTCAGTGTCTTAGCTAGAAAGGATGCTCCTTGCAGGGCTAGTTACAGTAAAGGAGAAAAAAGAAAGAAAGAAGGCAGAAATGAAGTGTGGCTTAATACAGCGGTCCCCAACCCCCAGGCCGCGGACTGATACCAGGCCATGGCCTGTTAGGAATCAGACTGCACAGCAAATGAGCGGTGGGGTGAGCAGGTGAAGCTTCATCTGTCGCTCCCCATCGCTCCCCGTCATTCGCGTTACTGCCTGAACCAAATTGTCTTCCACGAAACCGGTCCCTGGTGCCCAAAAGGTTGGGGACCGATGGCTTAATGGATTTATGATACATTCTTACAACGCACTGTGATGTAGCCGTTACAAATGGTGTATAGAAGAGCCCTTAATAAAATGGGAGAAATCCTCACAATACTAGATGGAAAAAAAAAAAAAAACATGTTCAAATTAATCTTTAAAATGGTACGATTTGGATTTCCCTGGTGGTCCAGTGGTTAAGACTCCACGCTTCCACTGCAGGGGACACAGGTTTGATCCCTGGTCGGGGAAGTTCCACAGGCTGTGGGGTACGGCCAAAAAGAAAGAAAAGGTATGATTCAAACGTTGTTAGTGGGGCTCCCCGGTGGCGCAGTGGTTGAGAGTCCGCTTGCCGATGCAGGGGACACGGGTTTGTGCCCCGGCCCGGGAAGATCCCACATGCCACGGAGCGGCTGGGCCCATGAGCCGTGGCCGCTGAGCCTGCACGTCCGGAGCCTGTGCTCCACAACGGGAGAGGCCACAACAGTGAGAGGCCCGCGTACCGCAAAAAAAAAAAAAAAGTTGTTAGTGGATATGTGTGTAATGCGGGTGGCATTGCCTCTGCCCAGCTCAAAGTCTTCTCCAATTCAGTTCAACCCTGTGCTAAGAGGTAGTCATTTTGTTTTTGTTTTTGGCAATGTGATGTCTAGACTCTACCCCTTCCCCACTAGCCCCATGCTCTCCCTTTAGGGGAAATTCCCATTCAAGTCTTGCCAGGGTAGGTAACTGCTAGTCCCTGCTCCCGCTGCAGAAGCCCGAATGATTGACTTCTTCTTCTACCTGCCCCTGGTATAGCCAGGGGCCTGCCTGTGACCACAGCAGCAGAAGCCACTCAGTTCTGCAGTGTAATCCTAGTCAGGCTCCTGCCACAGGGCCCCCTGAGCTCCTGGTGCCCATCCCCTAGGAACGCTGATAATTGTGGAAATTTCCTTTTGGTTTAAAGAGCTGGCCTTGGCCTCTGCTACTGGCCACCAGAAGCCTGGTCTGACACTTTCACTGTGTTCAGCTGCAGGAAGTTCTGCTACCACCACCCCTTGGTGGGCAGGGCCCCTCCCTTCCTTGGGTTAGGGTGTCTTGGGGCTGTGTGAGAAGGTGTCCATCTGGGGTAATCAACTGGGGTCTGCACACTGGGGCTGGGCAGCCAGTGAACAAGGAGGTGGATGGGATGCAGTTAATTCCTCTCCAGGAACCCAAGGAGGATGAGCTGGCAGAGGTCCTGAGTACAGGCCATGGGACATGCTCTTCTCAGTGACAACGGGTAAACAGTAACTAGCCCCACATGGTGCCTGGGCACCTAAAAACTGACCCTGCAAGACAACAGCTGCCAGCATGACCTGAAAAAGAGGGTCTGGGGAGGAGTTGGGAGGGCAACCAAGCTCTCACTCAGACTAGTCCAGAGAGAGGCCTTTGGGGCTCCAAGTGATGGCTCAGAGAGGGAGGAGCTGCCCACCAGGAGCGGGAACCCAAGGATTCTGGAGGTCCCAGGACTTGGGGCACTGCCCACGTCAGCTATGTTGACCTATACTATCTTTGCTGGGCAGGATTCAGTCAGAAACCCTTAGATGAAAAGGGTCTCTGGGTGGGACTTCCCTGGTGGCGCAGTGGTTAAGAATCCGCTTGCCAATGCAGGGGACATGGGTTCGAGCCCTGGTCCGGGGAGATGCCACATGCTGTGGAGCAACTAAGCCCATGAGCCACAACTACTGAGCCTGCACTCTAGAGTCTGCAAGCCACAACCACTGAGGCCGTGTGCCACAACGACTGAAGTCCGTGCGCCTAGAGCCCATGCTCTGCAACAAGAGAAGCAACTGCAATGAGAAGCCCGCGTGCCGCAATGAAGAGTAGCCCCCACTCACTGCAACTAGAGAAAGCCCGCGTGCAGCAACGAAGACCCAATGCAGCCAAAAATAAAAAGAAAGAAAAGGGTCTCTGGGTATGTGTTGGGGAGTATTCAGAGAGAACAGCTGGAAAGATGATCCCTGTTTCACAGCTGGTCTGGTACGGGGAGCCAGGGGCAAGAGTGGGTGGCAATGATTTTTTAAAAAAACTTTTAATTGAAGTATAACTTAAATACAGAGGAATGCACCCAGTAATTGTCACAAGATGTAAACACACCTGTGTAACCATTACCCAGGCCAAGAACAAAAACATTACTCAGGGTCTCAGAAGCCCCCCATTTGGGTAGCAATGGTTTTAGAGAGGAAAGTGGACAGGGTCTGAGAGCAAAGGAGGAAGGAAGGAAAAGATACTCCCAGGTGCCGCCTGACTGACAAGTGAACTGGCCTGCAGCAGGGCTCCGGGACACAACACACACCCAGAAGTTCAGGGTCGTCCCTTGGGAACTTGGTGAGCCATGGGCAGCCCTGCAAAGAAAGGCAAGCAACAGGGTGTTTGGAGATCATAGACCACGTAGGACTGGGCTGAGAGCCTGAGGGCAAACAGGAAAGATGATTGCTTCTGGGCTGGGCTGGGAGGGTCTAGGAATGGTTGGTCCCAGGGTAGTGGCTGCAGCAGCCACTATTTGCTCTCTGCAGTTTGTTTGTCCAAGAATGATTCATGTGAGTTCCACTGATCAGCGCCTCCTCCTCCTTGCCCCACTGTGAGCTCCCGTGCCAAGGGCAGAGGGGCATGGGGGACAAGCACAGCTGTGACATCAGGGAGACCTGCGTTTGAACCCCGGCTCTAGGCTGTGTGACTCTGGAAAAGTCACATTCCCTCTCTAACTTCGGTCAGCAAAATGGGACAACAACCTGTGCCTCGTAAGATAGTTGTGAAGAAGAAACGAGAAAAATCACATAAAATGCCTGACACTGGGCAGGCCCTTAATAAATGCTTGCTCCTTTTCTTTGCCCTTTTTTCATTTAACAAATATTTATCTGGGGCCTGGTATAGAGCAGGCAGCTGTGCTAGGCACTAGGAAAAGAGTGGTGAACAAAACAAGTACGGAGACTGGCTGCCCTCATGGAGCTTAGAATCTAAGCAGTGGGACAGACATTAAATAAATAAATACACATCGTGAAGGAGAAGCACAATGTATTATGAAAAAGAATATCAGTGGTGACTTCCTTCCAGTAGAGTGGTCAGGGAAGGCCTCTTGGGAGAGGTGACACACATAAACTGAGACCTAAAGGATAAGAATGAACCAGGCATTTTGGAAAGCAGGACCCAGAGTGGCAAAAAGGCACAGGTTTAGGAGCCAGATGTGGATGGGTTTCAAATCTTGGGTCCACTACTTACTCAGCTGCGGGACTTTAGGTGAGTCCCTTTACCAGTTAAGGTCTCAGTTTTATCTTCTATAAAATGTGGTTAAAAACACTTACTTTATAGAATTGTGACGATGAAACCCAACTATGTATATCAAGTGCCCTGCCTGGAGTCTCTCAGTAAAAATCAGTTCCCTTCCTCTACCAGCTCTCGATTAACTGTCGAGAGACTGGCACAGAGATGATGCATGCACACGTTCAAACACACACACACACGTGCATGCGCAGTACATACACCATCAAGAACACACAGAGGCAGGACACAGGTGCCTCCTCAAGCTGGGGGTTCGAGGAGAGGTTCATGGAAAGACTCTACAGAGATAAGGCAGGGATTGGGGAGAGAAGCAAGAAATAGTGCAGTCCTTCAGGGCAGCTAACTGTGGGGACCTAAAAGGGTGAGGAAGACAGTGGTTACCAGAACCAAAGAGAATAGCTGTGTGAAGCGGGTGCCTGAGGGACGCAGCTGACTTACCGGGACTGGGCAGGGAGATGCCCAGGGAATAGAGTCTGATCTCAGCCTCCTCTTTCCCTCTGATCTCCTGCTAGGCCTCGCGTTGGCCAAATTCAGACGGAAGCTGGAGGGCATGGGAGCCTGCACCTATAGCCCGTTAGGATCAGCCTCCCAGGGTGGAGAGCCAGTGAGCGGAAGGGTGGAGAGGATCTGGAGGGACAACTGGCAGAGCCACAGTACAGAACCCTCCACCTTTGGGCCCCTTTAGAATGTAAGTGACAGATATATCCAATGTAAAATGACTTACATCAAAAGGGAATAACATCAGGTCACCTAACTAGAAACTCCAGTGGTAGGGCCTTCGCCATAGCTTGATCAGTGCTCAAACGATGGCCAGGAACAGGTATCTCGTCTCTCAATTCTATTTGCCTTCATATGTCAGCTTCATTCTCAAGCTGTATGTAGTGGCAAGATGAGAGTGGCAGTAGAGAGTAAAGGAGGGGTGGTCCCCAGAGGAAAACTGTAGTTCTGTATAAAGAAGGAGGGAGAACAGAAGCTGGGTGGAAACATTACACATGTCCACTATAGTTTATGTCAGGGTGCTCATAAACTCGGGTGACAGGGATTGCTACTGGGGCCAGGGTGAGCAGTCTCCTCTGTTTGAGTGTGGCCTGTTAGGGAAATGTAGATGTCTCTGGGCCACCCGTTCCCACCTGTCACTAAAGGGACCTGAAGATTACCTAGCCTAGTGACCCCATTTGCCAGGTAGCAAAAGGTTTTACACAAGAGCATGCAGTTAATGTCAAGGCCAGGACTTAAACCCAGGCCACACAATCTGTCCTCCATACCTGACTTCTTTTTTAATTTTTTTAAATTTATTTTTTTGGCTATGCCGCATGGCTTGTGGGATCTTAGTTCCCTGACCAGGGATCAAACCCATGCCTCATGCAGTGGAAACACAGAGTCCTAACCACTGGACTGCCAGGGAAGTCCCATGACTTCTTTTTTATTTTTTTTAAGTTTTAGTTTTATATTTATTTATTTATTTATTTTTATTTGGTTATGCCGGGTCTTAGTTGCAGCAGGCAGGCTCCTTAGTTGCAGCTCAAGGGCTCCTTAGCTGTGGCATGCAAACTCTTAGTTGCGGCATGCATGTGGGATCTAGTTCCCTGACCAGGGATCAAACCAGGCCCCCTGCATCAGGAGCGCAGAGACTTATCACTGTGCCACCAGGGAAGTCCCATGACTTCTTTTTTAAAAAAGAAATAAGAAAGACCCCTAGAGAGTGTTTGGAAAAGAAAGACAGGAAGGAATAAGGAAAGAAAGGAAGGAAGGGAGAGAGGGAGGGAGGGAGGGTGGGAGAAACACATGCTCTTGTCTAACTCCCAGTACCTGATGCCACGATTGACACATAGTAGGCCCTCAGATATCTATGTCCCCCATCTCTAAAGGGGAACAGCACTACCTGCTATTTGTTCTGAAGGTGAAATGGAACAAAACTCTCCAAAGCACCTGGCCCAAAGTCAGACCAGTCTGGTTCGGTCCTGGACCATTCTATAAAGACCTGGATATTTCTCAAACAGGCATGGAGCAGAGGGAAGGGAAGAGGGTTCTTGTGGGTTGGCAGGGGGTCTCCCCCACTGTGGAACTCACAAAGGGAGCCTTGTGTGGGAGTGGTGGCAGGATGCTTCAAGCGACAGCTGGGCCCAGGGCTGCCAGGCCTAGGCTGGGCTGGGCTGGGCTGGGCACTCTGCCACAGGCAGCCCTCTGAGGGCCCTTTCATCTGAGTCCCAGCTGCCACTTTGCTGGCTGGCCCAAAGCCCAGCAGCCTGGAGAGGAGAGGGGCTGGCAGCTTTGTCTCAGGAAGAAGAACAAAGAGTAGGGTGCGTGGGAGGAGGGCAGAGGGAAGCAGTGCTTGCTCTTGGATTCAGGCCAAAGGGAAACAAGATCCAGTTTTAGGCAACACCAAGGGACTGTTTGAATTCTTTTGTTGCCATAGCATCAAGCCAGACAGTTTCCCAGAGACCATCTCAAACAATATCCCAACCCCCACCACGTTACAGGTGAAGAACTGAGGCCCAGAGAGGGAGACGGATTTGGCCAAGATTACACACGAATGGTAGAGCCAGAACTGGAACCCCAGTCGGTCTCTTGTCTCCTGCTGCTGAAGGACTCTTAAAGAGGCACTTCATCTCTGGGACCCTTGGGGTCCTCATACATAAAATGGAGGTGCTAATTCCTATTTTGAATGGTGAGGGTCAAATGTGCTAATGGATATAAAAGGAAGAGGGCCATTTGACTTGGGTCTTGAAAGCTGTGTAGGAGTTTTCCAGAGAGGAGAAGCTGGTGGGGAAAGGCATTTTGAGCACAAGGAACAACATAAACAAAAGCAAGAAAGCATAGGAGAGCAGGTTGTTTCAGGGCAGCTGGAGCTGGGGGAGAAACAGGAAATGGCGCCCAGGGTTCTTGGTGCTGTCAGAAGTGCCCACTGTCCCTCCAACTGTCCGGCCCTCCTTTCTGGGGTGATGACCCTTCAGAACTCAGCCTCCCCATGGAATCATCCTGGCCCATGCAGCTGATCAACCCTGTGGGAGGAGTCAGACAATGCAAGGGGAAGGGGGGACACGTGCCGTGTGGAGCCGGCCCATGGGACGCTCCCTAACCCAGATGCAGCGGGCAGGGAAGCCTGCTTTGAGGAGATCACAGCTGCCTCCCCATGGCTCAATCCCATTTGCAAGTCATAATGTTCAAGGTACACACCTTGCCCAGTGTCTTAATCTATTCAGGCTGTTATAACAAAAATACTGTAAATTGGGTGGTTTATAAACAACAAACATTTTTTTCTCACCATTCTGGAGGTTAGGAAGTGCAAGATCATGGTGCTGGTAGATTCGGTGTCTAATGAAACCCGCTTTCTGGTTCATAGATGGCCATCTTCTTGCTATGTCCTCATACGGTGGAAGGAAGGGGCTAGAGAGCTCTCTGGGGGTCTCATTTTTTATAAGAGCACTAATACCATTCTTCAGGGCTTCACCCTCATGACTTAATCACCTCCCAAATGCCCCATCTCCTAACATCATCACATTGATGGTTAGGTTTCAACATGAATTTTGGGGGGACACAAACATTCAGATCATAGCAGCCAGATACAAAGCAATTCTTTCCAGTCACAGAAAAAGAATTTTGGAGTGAGAAAGACATGGAGTTTAAGCTTGGTTCTGCCAATTACCAGCTGTGTGGCTTTTTGCCATTCACTGAACTTCTCTGAGCCTCGGTCCCCTCACCTGTACAGTAAGTCTAATTGCTTGGAAGAATTGATACAAGAGTCTGTGTTCAGTGCAGGTGTTCAACACGATCATTTTCCTTTCATTTTCCTCCTTTTCTTGGCACAGGTGACCCCTCTGCTGGGAGGAAACCCCCGCAGGCTTCTCTCAACTAATCTCTCCCCGCTTCAAGACCCAGCTTATGTGCCACTGCTTCCATGAAGCCTTTCCAGGCCCCTCAAACTGAAAAGCTAACTTCCTTTTGTAATGTCTTCTTCTTGTGTTATGTTATTGCCTTTTCTTTTTTTTTCTTTTGCTCTTTTATACTTTTTCATGTTCACTGCAACTAGTGACATAATACAAACATGTATTAAGAAAAACATTTCTTAATCAATAATTTCCCCTCTTCATTTCTATCCCGTCCTACTGAATAACCAATGGTAACACCCACTGTGTATCATTCTACACTTTTCTGAGTATACGCTCAGATAAATAGATATAAATTTATATGAGGAGGTTTATGTTTGTCTTTACTGAATTTCCGTAGTAAACACTGCTCTGATATTTATTTTTAATTGCTTAATAAATCATTGATGAGTGAACAGATGTAGATCTACCTCACTCTTTTAAATAGCTGCATAGAATTCCACGGCATGGACAAACCATGGTTTATTCAACCATATGTCTACATTTCTAATTTTTGCCATCACAAACAAAACAGTAATACACATATTTGTTCATATATCCTTTCAGAGAAGTGCTTTTAGTTCTATTCAATAGATTCTCAAAAGTGGAAATATTGGGTCAAATGATATCTGTATTTTTTTTTAAATTTTAGTAGCTATGGCCGTATTGCTTTCCAAAAAAGATCACAGCAGTTCACATCCAATCAGTGAAGTTTGAGTTCTTTTCTTACATCCTTACCCACTCTGGCACATTGTTATTCCTCTCAATATTTGCCAAAATGATGGATGAAAAATAGTACAACATTGCTCCCTTTGATTGCATTTTCTCAACCCCTAGTAATTTTCAGTAACTTTTCAGTTATTTTATTTTTCATTTCTAGAAGATCTATTTGGCTTTTTTCAAATCTGCTTGGTCATTTTTTTAATATAAATTTATTTATTTTATTTATTTATTTTTGGCTGCATTGGGTCTTTGTTGCTGTGTGCAGGCTTTCTCTAGTTACGGTGAGCAAGTGCTACTCTTTGTTGCAGTGTGCGGGCTTCTTATTGTGGTGGCTTCCCTTGTTGCAGAGCACGGACTCTAGGCATGCGGGCTCAGTAGTTGTGGCTCACGGGCTCTACAGCGCAGGCTCAGTAGTTGTGGCGCACGGGCTTAGTTGCTCCACGGCATGTGGGATCTTTCCGGACCAGGGCTCAAACCCGTGTCCCCTGCATTGGCAGGCAGATTCTTAACCACTGCACCACCAGGGAAGTCTGCCTGGTCATTTCTGATCATATCTTCTTGGTCTTCACTCAGGTTTTAAATACACCCTTCTCTATAGTTATTTAAGCACAGTAAACACTTATTTTATATTCTATACCCAGTAATCTCAGTATTTGAGGTGCTTGTGGATCTATTGACTCTTGCTCACTGTACCTTGTGTCCTTTTGTGGTGACTTTTTGATTCTGAGCTTGCATTTGTTGGACTGCTATCCGTGTGAATTCTTTGAGGCTTGGTTTGACTGTGCACTTACCTCCAGGAAGCGTTTTCATTTTGTCAGACATCTGGGGCATTACCAATCCAGGTCCGTTTTAAATTAAGTTCCTTGTTGTTGTTGCTCTTGTTGATCATGAAAAAAATGAATATTTGGACCCTGGATCTATTTGAGCTCTAGCTTATTGCCAGAATTTTTCAGGGGAGACTTTTCTCTACCCAGAACCGAGGAATGAGATAGATGTTTCCACAGCATTCACATTTGAGTGGTGGATTTTTAATAATTTACCCTTTTATAGTCTCTGATCTGACATCCAACCCTGTGAGTGGCCCAGACTTTGTCTCCTACTCTCTCTCCCCTGAAAATAAAAGTTCTAGGTTACTCAGGGTTGGAGATAATCCCAGGGGAGTCCATGGAGTTGGTGTTCAAACATCTCAGAGCACCTCAGCGAAGTTCCTTGACTTTCTTGAGAGCTCAGACATATATATATTCAATATTTTCAATATTTTGAGATGCTTTTTAGTAGGAGGATTTCCAGTAACATGGACTTCCAGCATATTTTCATATGCTCATTTACTCTTTTATTAAAGTTATTTGTGTTCATATCTTTGGAACAGACATGTCTTGCACACTTGTGTCCGCAGCCCCTAACCCCTAGCTAAGGTCAGTATCAGTAACTCTTGGGTGAACATGAAATGGAGTGACAACCCACATGGGGAGGAAGAAAAGATTGGAAAGTTATCCACGGCTGGATGGGCTGATGTTGGAAGGGTGTTGTCATAGAGTCGGGGGAATGGGCACAGACATTCACTGAGCCCCATTCTTCCTAAGCCAGTAAATGCATCGTTCTAGTTTTTCCCAAATTTCCAAGATGATACGATGCTTGTTAAATATGCAGGTTCCCAGGCCCTTCCTTGGTAATTTGGTTTCAGTACTCTGGAATGATGTTCAACAAGCATTCTGAGATAGTCTTAGCAACAGGGAAGTTTGGGAAACACAATAGATTTTTTTCCTCTTAATTCTCACAACAACCCAGAAAGTAAGTATTTGCATGTATTTTACAAAGAAGAAATTTGGGCTCTTTTGAGAGGGGAAGTGACGGATGATCACACAGCTGGTAAACGACAGGTCTAGCGTTCCATTCCCAGTTGTCACACTCCAAAGCTCTATTTTTTCCCACCAGATATTGTCTGGTTATTATTGTTATTATTTTTTCCAAGTTTCTGTACCATTAGTTTATGACCCAAAGTCATATTTTTAAAAAATTGTGTTAAAAAACACATAAGATGAAAAAAAAAAAAAACAAAAAACAAAACAAAACAAAAAAAAACACATAAGATGAAATTTATATCTTAACCATTTTTAAGGGTATAGTTTAGTAGTGTTAAATATTTTTACATTGCTGTGAAACAGATCTCCAGAACTTTTTCATCTTGCAAAACTGGAACTCTCTACCCATTAAACAATTCCCCTTTTCCCTCTCCCCCCAGCCCCTGGTAACCACTCTTCTACTTCCTGTTTCTATTAATTTGACTACTTTAGGTACCTCATATAAGCGGAATCATGCAGTATTTGTCTTTTTGTTACTGGCTTATTTCACTTAATGTTCTCAAGATTCATCCATGCTGTAGCATGTGACAGGATTTCCTTCCTCTTTAAGGCTGAATAGCATTCCATTGTACATATATCCCACTTTTGCTTATGCATCATTCATCCACTGATGGATATTCCACCTCTTGGCTACTGTGAATAATACTGCTATGAAACGGGTGTGCAAATATGTCTTGAAGGTCCTGCTTTTAATTTTCTTCATATATAACCAGAAGTAGATTTGCTGGATCATATAATAGTTCTACTTGTAGTTTTTGGTTTTTTTTTTTGAGGAACTGCCATGATTAGACTGGGGTTATGGGTTTTGGGGAGGAAGATCACAGAGGCAAAGTGCCATTTTCATCACATCATATCAAGGATACATACTATCATCATGATTTATGACTTCTGATGTTGGTCTTGATCACCTGGCTGAAGTTGTGTTTGTCATTTTCCCCACTGTACGGTTACTCTTCTTCCCCTCCTCTTTCCATACTGTCCTCTTTGGAAGGTCATTATGCAGGCCCATACTACCGAAGAGTAATGCCCCCCTTCATAAGGATTATGTTTTAACAAGCAAAATAACTCACACAACAGGGACCTAGCTCTTTGCATCACTGGTCATGCTCTGCACTTTCAGCAGCTGATCTGAGGTGAATAACTGGCCGCCCTATCTCCTGGAAGCTCACTCTTCTTACCTGTAAAATGGGTGTCGCTCATCCTTTACCCCTAGGACTGTAGTGAGTGGAGACAGTCTCAAGGTCGTCAATGTCAGTTCCCTCTGCCTCCCCCATTTGGCTGTCCCGCAACACCAGGCAACAGAGGGACAGTGACTAGCCTAAGGTTTCACCGCAAGGCCTCCAACTCCAGCCCAATCAGGGTTCTAACCACACCCTGGGTACAGATTCCCCCCACCCCGGGGCGGGAGCGAGGAGCACTTCCGCCAGCCACAAGTACCGCGCACGTGGCGGGCTGTGCGGGACCGGCGAGCGGCAGCCTGGCTGCGCAGCGCCAGCGCCTGCGGGGCCGGGATGATGAGCCTGACCTCGGAGCCCGATTCCCGGCCGTTGCGCCGGGCCGTGACCCCCGCGGGCCGGCGGACGGTGAGTGCGAAGCCCGGGGTGGACGAGAAGACCCTGCTGGCTCCGGCCCCGCGCCTCTCCCTTCTTTCACTCCTTCCAGGGCCCCCCCGTCCTTCCCTCCCCGCGGGTCTGAATTTCCCTGCTTCCGGCGCGCCCGTCTCGGCCTGCGGCTGGGCGCTCTCTTTTCACCTGGTCAGTTCCTAACGCTTTGATCTCTCCTTCCGCGCCACAGCCTCGATTCCGGTGCCGGCTCACTCCAGTCTCTCCTCTATGCCCTCTTTCCTGCTTGGCTGCCTTTGTCTCCTCCTTCTTCTCTTTGCGTCTCGTCTCTCAGTCCCCTGGCTTGCCCCAGTCCACTGCTCTTCCTCTGCCCCTCCTCTTCCCCTGCCCCTCCCCTCCTGCCGGTGGGAGTAGACCCAACTGAGGGCTGGCCAGAGTATCATTCATTCCCTCACCCACCCTCTCTAGCCTGTCCCTGACCTCTGGCTGGGTCCTGAGTCCTCCTGCTTGCCCGTTCCCTCCCAGGGCTTGGGTGGGGGGCCCGGGGGGTGGGGGGAGGATCAAGAAAAAGCCCAGAGCACTCAAGGATCAGAACATTTAACCTCTCCCCGGCTACGTGCCATCCTGAAGACTTGCAGGAAGGGAAAGCAGATCCGGCAGTGGGGCGACTGTGGCTCTTTTCAATAGGATGACGATAACCTCATTGTTCCTGGCTAGTGACAGTGTCACCTGCTCAGAGGCAGGGGCCGCTCAAGGTACCCAATAAATGTCTGAATTAATTACCGGGCAAAGGAGGAAGCCAGCACCGTGCATGATGCCAAGTAGGGCAAGATTGGCCTTTATCAGAATACCAGGCGCTCCTGTAAGTCAGTGCTGAGGGTAAGTGCAGTTCAATTCAGCAGACACTTATGGAGCATCCCTGGTGTGCTGAGCACCGTAGTAGGTACTGGTAACATAAAGATGAATCTGGGATAGTCCTCCCTTAGGATCCTCCCAATCTAGTGTGGGATACAGATGAAGGAACAGAATTACAAGAGACGTAACTACCATGACAAGGGGAAGTACATGGCCCTCTGAAATCACAAGGAGACAACCTATCCAGAAAATTCCCGGAGGAATTACCTTGAAGGATGAGTGGGCTGACTGAAGGGACTGGGGGTGTTAAATGAGTGAAGTCCTGGGGGCAGTGGGGCCCAGCCTGCTCTGAATGGGTTGGTGTTGGGGAGCAGTAGTTGGCTCTGGTAGTTGATTGCCAGGGTTGCAAAGGACCTTGTAAACCTTGTTAAGGAGTCTCGAGTTAACCTGTAAAGAAATGTGGGATCACTGAAGTGTTTAATGCAGGTGGTGACCCGATTGGATTTCCGCTTCAGAGAAACTGCTTTGGTTTCAGAATAGAGACTGGATTGGGGGAGGATATTCGAGGGAGCTGGGAGCCATGGAACTGACCACACATTTAGAATGGCCAGGACTTGGTGACTGATTACCTGTGTGTGGGGAGGTTGAGGACAGGAGCAGAGTGCAAGATTAGAGTCTAGGTTTCTGGCTCAGATGACCGAGATAGGGTACAGTGGGAAAAGGTCAAAGTTGTGGTGTGGGGAGAGATCTTGGGCTTGGGAGACATATGAATGGGGGTGTCCCTCCACTGACTAGACTAAGTGTGACCTAAGGAAATGTATGAATGTTTGGTGGGATGAGAGCTGGGCCTGATTCATCCCTGTGTCCTCGTGGACAGCAGTAGCCTGGTACCCAGCAGAGGCTACTAAAGACCACATTTCCCCGGCCTGTGCATACAGGGCCTGGGTCAGGCTTGCCCACTCAGGAATGCTTCAGCAGGGTGACTGGTAGCACAGGTGTGGAAGAGGGGCCATGAGGAAGGGCAGGTGGTCTGGAAGAGGGATGGAAAAGAAGTCTTTATCTGCTCGAAACACACACAGTAGTATTTATGGATGAGGTAGGAGGTCTGGGATTTCCAAAGAGATTTGGAGTTTTTAGAAAACATGGAGGGAAAAGGGACATAATTAGGAAGCTTGGGAACAGGGCCCAGGTCTTGGCTGATAAAGAAATGGGGCTGCGAATATCAGGGCAAGGGACTATTTTGTGTAGCATCTGGAAATGAGCTTCAGAAACAACATTTGAAGTGATTGGATTCATTAAACTTTCAAAGTTGGAGAGTCTTAGAGTTCTCTTCATCGATTTTGCCTCACTATTTGATAGATGACTAAACTTAGGCCCAGAGAAGGAAGTGCGATGCCCTAGGAACATAGCTAATTACTGGCAGCGGTGCGACTGGATGTTGGGAGGGTGGGGGTAGGGCATCCACACTGTCCTGAAGTCAGACTGATAAGGATTTGATCCCGGCTCCAACTTCCTCACCTCCTAGCTGTGTGGCCCCTCTTTCTGAGCTTTCCTCGCCTGTAATGTGGGGACGTTAAGAGCTCTCAGTGGTACAGGAGTGATGAGAGTCCATCATTGATCCATTCAGGGGTTAAAGTCTGCAAATTCACATTTAACTGCCTGCTTTACAGAGCCACCTTAGGGTTAACTAAACAGCCTTGCCAAGGAGCCTTGAGGTTTATGGGAAGAAGAGGGCGTCACAGGTTCTGGGCTTATTTTTCTCAGGGCTGTATTGTTTGGCTGCTGTCAGACTGCAACCTCTTTTCTCCCTTCTCCATTCCAGCTAGCAGAACTGTCCCTTGGTAGGAGCTGTTGCCATGGCAACTCAGTTCTCCCCAGCAGTTTGGCTGCCTTGAGTTCTCTTAATTCCAGTACTTTAATCTTAGAGGTAGAGCCCACAGACAAGCTGAAAAGGAAGTCACACCTAAATCTGACTGAAGGACATTCCTGAGTCCTGTCCCTATCCCTGGCCCTGTAATGACCTGGAGTGGAGTCTCCAGTTTGGAAATCCAGCCTTCCCCCTAATACTGTAGATCTTTTCCACAGCAGCAGCCATCACATCCCCTAGGAAACCTTCCCTGACAACCTCCAACACACATCTACAAAAAGAGCCAATCCCTTCTACCTTTGAGTCTTCCCCATCAGCACCTACACATTTAAGCCATCTGTTTCCCTTTCTCCCCTATGAGCTCCTCAAGGGCAGGGACCTTGTCCTGTCCATCTGCTTCAGAGGAGGCTTGGGTGGAATAGGTCCTCCCTACAGTCTGTTGGATGAATAGGGATTGAAGAGTGGAGGTGTCTGAAGGTTGAAAATCAATTTATGTAATGACTAAGTGGTAAATCAGACCTGAGTTCAAATCCTGACATTATCGCTTAGTAGCTGGTTGGTCTTAAGCAACTTGAACTTCACCTCCTTAAGCCTTAGTTTCTTCATCTGGAAAATGGGGATTTAATACATTCATCATAGGATTACTATGAGGGTTGAGTTGCAGAGTGTATGTAAAGCACTTTGCACAGTTACTAGACTGTGAGGGGAGGTTCTGTGTCCTGCTTGTTCCTCACTGTGTCCCAGCTACCTGGCACAAAATAGGCACATACGTGTTTTATTGAATGAGTGAGTGAATTTTAAAAGATGGAAGTTGTTCAGGAAGCTGGGTTTGTAAGGATAACAACCGGTGTATCACCTCATGTGTAATAATTGCTATAGAGTATTATGGTATTTTTGTTAGGTCTGTGTGGCAGCATTCCCCAGATGCAGCCCGACCCTCAGTCTCTTTCCAGGTCCCTCTCTGCACTCGCCTGTGGGCATTTCCAGGCAGATATCACATGGGTCTCACCCACGTCCTTAGTGCTCAGCCCAAGGTCTGATCTAGAGAAGAGGCCTCTAAAAATTCTGATGAACAGCTAAATCTAACTTACATTTGCACCATACTTTACCATTTATGGGGCAGTTTTACGCCTGTTGTATTTGGTGTTACCAACCTTGTCACCACCAAGGACAGTCTTGTTATTTAATCCCATGGGCCCATATTTTGAAAAAATACCCATCAAACAAATTACATTTGTTAATCAAAGTCATGCCAACTGCTAATCAGAACTTAGGCTCTATATGAAATAAGAATTTTTATCCCCACTTCCAGCACGGATGTGGACATGCAGTAAGTACCAAAGAAATGATTCCTGAATGAATACATGTGTGATTTCTTTAGCCTTTCTGAAAGGTTGAAAATGTTTTGCACCCCCCAACCTCCCCCCACCCACTTTTTTTTTTTTTTTTTTTTTTTTACTGTATCTTATATCTAAGCATCCCTGTCAGGAACTCTTGACTTCACAATAGCTCCATATCCTCATTATATTTTATTTATTTATTTTTTGGCCGTGCCACAT
This sequence comes from Aethalodelphis obliquidens, assembly GCF_003676395.1. Lineage (NCBI taxonomy): Eukaryota > Metazoa > Chordata > Mammalia > Artiodactyla > Delphinidae > Aethalodelphis > Aethalodelphis obliquidens. The sequence continues at coordinate 4,906,273 of NW_020837994.1, read as the reverse complement.
GGCATGTGGGATCTTAGTTCCCCAACCAGGGATTGAACCGGTGTCCCCTGTGGTGGAAGCGCAGAGTCCTAACCACTGGACCGCCAGGGAAGTCCCCATATCCTCACTTTATAAACAAGGAAACTGAGGCCTAGGGAGGGGAAAAGCCTTGCCACAGGCCACACGCTTTAGAGGTATTGTCCGTGTGACTTGCTTCCACTAATATTCTGTGACCTAAATGAGAAAATGCAAATGCTTGAATGGGTATTCTTATATCAAACTAAAATATTTTTCTTCCTTAAAATGCCTACTCTCTGTAGCTGTACAGCATAAATATAACCCCCTTCAGTAAGATGGACATTCCAATAAGCTGAAGCCAATCATTATGGCTCCCCTAAATTCTGTAGGGTATTGTTCTTTGGATGAGAATAAATCATGAGCTCCCTGGAGATGGCGCTGTGGGTTCACTCTGCCTCTTGTGCCCCCAGGAATCTCCTGTAGTGGAGCTGAACGTTGGGGGTGAGTTCTATACCACCACCTTGGGCACCCTGAGAAAACTCCCAGGCTCAAAGCTGGCAGAGATGTTCTCCAGCTCCGCCAAGGCCTGCCTGGATGCGGAGGGACGCTTCTTCATCGATCGCTGCGGCACCTATTTTGGACCCATCCTGGAATATCTGCGCAGTGGGCAGCTGCCCACACAGCACATCCCCGAGGTGTACCGTGAGGCTCAGTTCTACGAAATCAAGCCTTTAATCAAACTCTTGGAGGACATGCCACAGATCTTTGGTGAGCAGGTAGCTCGGAAGCAGTTTTTGCTGCAGGTGCCAGGCTACAGTGAGAACCTGGAGCTTATGGTGCGCCTGGCGCGTGCTGAGGCCGTGGCGGCGCGCTGCTCTAGAGTTCTGGTGTGCCTGGTACAAAACGAAAAGGATGATGCAAACTGCGCGGACGCCCTGCGCTCCCTGGAGGCGGACAAGAGGTCAGTGGTCAAATTCGGGCCTTGGAAGGCAGCCCTGGATATCAGGGACCTCCTGGACTGCATGAACATGGACATTAATGCCCAAGGGTACCAGGTACACTATTCACACAACAGTCCATTACCGGCCAAGGTCTCCGACTACTTCTATACCTTCAGCTTCAGCTGGTGGTGATCCCCAGGGGTGGGGGCTGTTTGTTACGAGCTCTGGTGGGACTTACGAAATTAAAGGTTGCCTTCCAAAGCCATCTTCCTTTAATTTTAAAAACAAACAGACATCAAAAACTTCCAAGGTGGTCTACTTGTCTTGCCCCCAAATATGTGTTTCCCCTTTGAGGACTTTCCACTCATTGCAACTGACTCCACTGTACTTGCCTAGAGAGGTGCAGCTGTTTCCTCTTTAAAGCCTCATGTACCTGCCAGACCCTTCCCTTGAAGTCCAATAGCAAGGCAGAGGTGAACTGGAATGTTTCAACAATGCTTTGGCTGGAGATGCGGGATGACAACAGGAAAATAATAGGATGTCATGAGTCTAGACAGACCTAAAAATGTAATCTACCCAGCCTCAGCTTGTGGTCCAATCTTCTAGCCCTGGTGTGTGCCTTCATGAGGAAGATGCCAAGTTAGTATACCTGGAGTAGACGGCGCTCAGATCTCCTTTCCCGGATGCTGTGGGTATTGGCTGCTAAAGCCTCACAACTGTCCTCTTATCTAGAGCAGTAGTTCTCAAAGTGTGATCCCTAGACCGGCAGCATCCCCAATACCTGGGAACTTGTTAGAAATACAAATTCTCTAGTCCCTACCTCAGACCAACTGAATCAGAAACAGGGAGCTGGCCCAGCAGTCTGTTTTAAGAAGTCCTCCAGGTAATTCTGATGCACTTTAATTTTGAGATCTGATCAAGAACAGAATTGCTATCTCGCTTGTGTGGAGGTACAGCAGACTGATTCCTCACCTCAAGGAGGTGCAGTTCCTATTCTAGAGCTCCTCGTGGGATCAGGCTGAAGTCAGTCTTCACTGAACACCACATTCTTGCTTAGTGGTCTTCCTCTGCTTTATCCTGCTTCCCTCCCTCCCCCTCATCTGAGAACACACCCTCAATAAACCACTTAAACAAGAGACTCTCTCAGGTTCTGCTTCTCAACCAAACACATTAAGTAACTCTAAAGAGGACACATTCATCCTTCTCCAAGTTCAGGTCTGGGATAGATGGCCCCCGTTCCCCACATAGTAAGATTACCAGCCATCCTGGGTTCCCTGGGACTGAAGGTCAGGTTTAACTGTGAAGCTTTAAGGAATTAACACTGAATCAGAGAATTTCAAATTTAAACATAAAATCGCTCAGAACATAGTTATTTTCAGTGAGCGTTTTAATTCAGTAACTGCATCTGCTTGTATATTTTTTTTCTTATTTTCAAAGCTTGTTCTATATTTTCTTTTTCTTTTTTTGGTATTTAATATGGTTGACAATTTAAAGTGGAAAAATCCTGAATATCTATTTGAACTTAACATCATGAGTCATTCAACGTTACTCATCAAGAGCCTGAAAAAAGTTCATACCCTTTGATCAGTAATTACACTTTTGAGATTTGATTCCAAGGAGATACCCTGCTCCATAAGATCTAAATAGGATTGCTTAAAATCTCAGTTTCATGAATTATGGAAAGATCAATGTCCTCCCCAAGATTTCTGCACATTCCCAGAGGGCTTGTCTTCTTATGGTCAGCTCTGGTTCTCTGTTTCTGCTAGATTCATTCAGCATAGGGATCAACTAGATGTCTTAAGCCTGTTGTGCTGTTCTACGCAATGCTTACCCAGAGTTAACACTCAGATCTTTTTCTTATTTTTTACAAATGCCACTCCCATCAGCTATTTGTGCACATAGCAGACTGTGGCAAATACAGGCAAGTAAGGGGAGTTTACCACACAGAAATGCCAACAACTTCAAACTGAATATTGGGCATATTTCTTCTTAAGGGTGCCTTAGTCACCCCCATCACTAGGGGCTTTTCACTAGTAGATTGTATTTGTGTCCTATTCTTTCTTCCCTCTCTATTCCTGCCATGCTTCTCTGTAGGTGGGAGTAATCTTCCCCACCCCACTGAGTTCGTGCTTGGCCTCATGACTTAATCTGGCCAATGGTATACGTGTGGAAGTGACAGTTGTGCCAGTTCCAAAATGAGGCTTTCGAGGCATGCCAAATTTCCACCAGCCCCCTTGTGTTCTTGTCATTTGCCAAAAGACCATGTTCCAGTTTAGCTACCTCTTTTACTGCTCTGGCTCTAGCCTGCATCCCTTTGGATCTGACTCTCTTCCTTAGCAATTTACCAAACTATTTTATTAAACGAAGGCAATTCCAATACCCCGGCCCCCCACTCCCAATCCATAATACAATTAAGATAACATACTATTTTTATCCTACTTAATTTACAATAGCAAAACAATCGGAAATAAGCCAACTTAGTTACATCTATATAATGCAATGTTATATAGCAAAATTGCATTTATAGATGGCTTAAAATTATTGGGGAGGAGATTAATTTAATTCAGTACAATTTAATTAAATCTTTGCTCTAAAAAGGATTTAAGGTGGTGGGGCTTACAGGGCTATGAAGAAAAGAAATATCATAAAAGATATAAATTAGAAATACATAAATTAAATTGACACGCCTTCCCAATAATACCATCTCCTCCCTTCCTCTGAAATAGCAAAATAAGTAAAGCACATTGGTAATGTTCAAAATACCATCTCTGAACACCCCGATTAAAAAATGGGCAGAAGACCTGAATAGACATTTTTCCAAAGAAGATGAACAGATGGCCAACAGGCACATGAAAAGATACTCAACATCACTAATTATTAGAGAATTGCAAATCAAAACCACAATGAGATATCATCTCACACCTGTCAGAATGGCTGTCATCAAAAAGGCCACAAATAACAAGTGTTGGCAAGGATGTGGAGAAAAGGGAACCCTCATACACTGTTGGTGGGAATATAAATTGGTACAGCCACTATGGAAAACGATACGGAGGTTCCTTAAAAAACTAAAAATAGAACTATCATATGACCCAGCAGTTCTACTCCTGGGTATATATCTGATGAAAACAAAAGATACATACATCCCAATATTCATAGCAGCATTACTTACAATAGCCAAGATATAGAAGCAACCTATGTGTCCAACAGATGAATCGATACAGAAGATATGTGTGTATATATACTATGGAGTACTACTTAGCCATAAAAAACTGAAATTCTGCCATTTGCAACAATGTGGATGGACTTAGAGGGTGTTATGCTTAGTGAAATCAGTCAGACAGAGAAACAAATACTCTCTGTTATCACTTATACATGGAATCTAAAAACTAGCACAAATAAATGTATATAACAAAGCAGAAACAGACTCACAGATATAAAGAACAAGCTAGTGATTATGAGTGGGGAGAAGAAGGGGGAGGGGCAAGATAGAGGTATGGGAAGGACTTCCCTGGTGGTCCAGTGGTTAAGACTCCTTGCTTCCACTGCAGGGGGTGTGGGTTTGGTCCCTGGTTGGGGGAACTAAGATCCCTCATGCTGTGCAGTGTGGCCAAAGGGTTAAAAAAAAAAAAAGGGGGGGGGGGTATAGGATTAAGAGATAAAATCTACTATGTATAAAATAAATAAACAACATGGATATACTGTACAACACAGGGAAATATAGCCATTATTTTGTAATAACTTTGAATGGAGTATAATCTATAAAAATATTGAATCACTATGCTGTACACCTGAAACTAATATAAAATTGTAAATCAACTATACCTCAATAAAAAAAACACCACCTCTATTCATTTGTAGGGGTATATGTGGCTTTTCAGATCTGTTGGGATTAACTAAAGAAAATTATAGAGTCAGAGGAGAAAAAGTTAAAACTGAATGCTAAATATAACTGTCACTATAATCCAAAGGAAAAACACACAGTAAAACCTTTGAGATTGCCCTCATGGAGACACCCTACTTCATAGCACTGTGCCAGGTTTTCAGGTCTCATTGTTTTCTTAGAGCACCTCTTTTATTTTTCTTCTACTTATTTTCCTTGTCTTCCCTGCCCCCCTTTCCATTCATTCTTTTCCCTTTTCTGCTGTGCTCAGTGTCCTGGAAGACTGATCTCTAGGTACTGCATGTCCAGGCCCCTTCCTGGTTGGCCAAAGCCTTGGAAAGTATGAGAGTGGAAGATTGGGGACAAGAAGGCCTGGGATGTTGGCATGTAGATGAATGTCTTGGAATGGTGAAAATATTTGTGTTTCCTATGAATGCCCACCAGAGGGCACCCATTCTAGAAGAGGCTTTCAAAACATAAATGGACACAACGATCCAAACTGTGCATTCCTGTGACTTCCCTGGTGGTTCAGTGGGTAAGACTCCGTGCTCCCAATGCGGGGGGTACCCCGGATCCATCCCTGGTCGGGGAACTAGATCCCGCATGCATGCCGCAACTAAGAAGTCCACATACCGCAACTAAAAAAAGATCCTGCATGCCGCAACTAAGACCCGGCGCAACCTAAATAAATAAATATAAAAACAAACAAACAAACAACAAAAAAAAACTGTGCGTGCCAGTCAGCCTCTTTCCCCAGAGCTCAACGGAGTCATGAGAAAGGTGGCCATGATGGTAGGGATGGAGTCTGTGCGTGGGCTCTGTGGTATAGTTCCTCTTGCCAAAGCTGACCTGGTCAATGATGGATGTCCAACAGCAGAGACCAACACTGAGTCCCTGATATGGTATTATTCCCACCGGGGGACTAGATACTTCTTGGTGGTAGGCAGATAATCCTGCAAATCAGTTAGCTGTATTGCACTGTAACAGACTGTTGGGAGAAATGCTGGCATTTCTAAGCAAATGGCATTGACAGCTTTGAGGATGTTTGCAAAGCTGCCTAGGGTTAGGATGCAGATTTATTTCATTACAGGGTAATAAAGCTAGTTTCACCCTCCAATCCTGGAGACATTTCAGGGTGATAAAAATGTTTCCCACTGGGTTGGCAGGAAAATTCGTTTCCTGACCAGTATAATAAAGATAATGTTGGGGGAAAAAAACACCGATATTGTCTCTCTCCAGAGGGCAGGTTTGCTAGCATTCCTTCTTTAAGATTGAGCGTTTCCTAAGCTCAGTGTTCTTCATCTGTGCTACAGATCTACTGTGCATGTCATTCACCTGCATTGCTCCCATGGTGTTTAGAGGGCAAGGAGAACTAATACAAACATGAAATTCATGCTGCCTGCTATGCTGTGAATGATAAGCTGCCTAAATCTATTTGGGCTTGTTTTCTCCTTACCAGCTGACTCTATGGAAGTTAGCAGCTTAGGAATTGTCTAACCACATGACAACCTCTTGACCCCCAAACTTAATACCTTAAAACTATAACCATTAATTATTTCTCATAGCCTATAAATTGGGCAGTTCTTCTGGTCTTATTTGATCTCACTCATGCATCTGTAGTCAGATGGGGGATCAACTGGGGTGAGGCTGGTCTGAAATAGCCTCAGCTGGGTCAACCTGGCTTTGTTCCATGTGGTCATTTACTCTCCAGTAGATTAGGTTGGACTTATTCTCATGGCAATGGTAGGTTTCCAAAATCAAACAATAGACCTGAAGAACTGGTATGTGGGTGGACCTTGAGGCCTAGGTTCAAAACTAGCACACTGTAACTTCTGCTGTATTCTACTGGCCAGGCACAAGGCCAGCCCAATTCAAAGAGTGGGGATAGAGATTCCATCTCTTAATGGAAGCAGCTCTAGAGCTACACTTCAAAGGATTTACATACAGAGAGAGGAAAAATTGGGGCCATTTTTTACAAATCATGCTACCATATGCTTTATCCTTTCCATCAGGGAGGGAGTGGTGATTTAACCACATAGGAATAGATACATATCCCAGATTCAGATTTGACTTTTCTACTGCTATAGACAATGTTTGTGTCACCCCCCCCCCCCCCCCACCTCCATTTCCAAATTCATATGTTGAAATCCTAATCCTCAGTGTGATGGTATTAGGAGGTCAGGCCTCTGGGAGGTGATTAGGTCCTGAGGATGGAGCCCTCATGAATGGGGTTAGTGCCCTTATAAAACAGACCCCAGAGAGCCCCTTTGCCTCTTCAACCATGTGAGACAGGGAGAGAAGACAGCTATCTTTGAACCAGAAAGTGAGCTCTCACCAGACACTGAATCTGACAGCACCTTGACCTTGGACTTCCCAGCCTCCAGAACTGTGAGAAATAAATTTCTGTTGTTTATAAGCCACTCAGTATACGGTATTCTGTTATAGTATCCTAATATCTCTATATATCCTATTGGTTCTGTTTTCCCGAAGAACCCTAATGATACCTAACTGCAATGTTTCTGCCAGCCCTAGCATTCATGGATACCTTATTCATTTTCATGGTATCTCACACATTGCTTCTGACTAAGGAGCTTATTTTATGATGAAAAAAGTATAGCAAAGAAACTTCTTGGTATTGCCAGTTACCCCATTTACTCAGATGTAGCTATAATAAAAAAAATAGGGCTTCCTTGGTGGCGCAGTGGTTGAGAGTCCGCCTGCTGATGCGGGCAGCAGAGGCCCAGCAGTATGCAGGCCTCTCACTGTTGTGGCCTCTCCCATTGTGGAGCACAGGCTCTGGACGCACAGGCTCAGCGGCCATGGCTCACGGGCCTAGCTGCTCCACAGCATGTGGGATCTTCCCAGACCGGGGCATGAACCCGTGTCCCCTGCATCGGCAGGCGGACTCTCAACCACTGCACCACCAGGGAAGCCCCGTGAACCATACTTTACTGTGCAAAATGTTTCTGCGTTATTTCATTACACTGTCACTACATCTTTGTCAGGCTAGGTGTTAGTGCAATTGTAGTTGAGGCTACTTGTTCATTAAGTGCTAGTCGTAGTGAAACAGGAGGGAAGGGGGCAGGGCACAACCTTTAAAAGAATGACATGGCCAGGAGTTCCCTGGTGGCCTAATGGTTAGGATTCTGGGCTTCCACTGCTGTGGCCTGGGTTCAATCCCTGGTCAGAGAACTAAGATCCTGCAAGCCACGTGGTGCAGCGAAAAAACAAACAAACAAAAAGAATGACATAGCCATTGAGGATATGACATAAACTGGTTAGAATCAACTAGGTCCAAGATGGCAGTAGACCTTGAGCCTCATTATATGCTCATTGTAATACATTAGCATATGCCAAATGACATACCTACAGGCGCCTACAGTTCTAAGGCAGACCATAAAAGGCCAAAAAGTGGGCAGTGGCCCAATTCCTGGAAATCCCCATCCCTTCCCCCAAACAGTTGAATAATCCTCCCACTCACTAGCCTATGAAATTACTCAGCCCACAAAAACCATCTACCCCATATTTCAGGGCCTCTCATCTTCTGAGATGCCTCACACTCTGTGGAGTGTGTTTCTCCCACCACTGCTCTCACTTTTTGAGATGGACTGCATTCTGTCTATGGGATGTTGTACCTCTCTAAATAATCCACGTCTTCCATATTGCATTGCCTCTCGCTGAATTCCTTCTGCGCTAAGACATAAAGAACCTGAGCTTCAGTAAGTCCTGACACCAGGTGAGCAATTTTAATTAAAAGACAGTGGGTTTGAGTCCCAGTCAGAGTTTTGGCTGAGTAAAAGTCCCAGCCCATGGGTTCAAATCCAAGTGTGAGTTTCGGCTGGGTTCAATCCCATCTGAGTTGTCTGAAGCTTTGTTGCTTAACCCTTGGCCTCAGAATTCTTTCCACTCTCCCCTAGCTGTCAGAGGATGGCTTGAGTCCTTAAAGGATAGGTAGCTTTTGAACAATTGGAGTGAGAAAGCAGGGAGAAGTACCCTAGGCTGGGGCAGGGGTGGGGGTGGTGGCAACCAGCTTTCTGTAAGCAGGTAGGGTAGGGGGGCCCCAGAGAAAGAACCAGGCATGGCTTTCTTGACATAAGGGAAGCAATTTTTGGCCTAAGCCATTTTGTGACCTAAGCCTGACCACATTTGTCCTTGAATAGGTCTCGGTAATTAATTAAGTGAGGGAATGCAGGAACAAAGGAAAAGCAGTCAAGAAACAAGTTTCTGGGACTTCCCCAGTGGTCCAGTGGTTAAGACTCAGAGCTTCCACTGCAGGGGGTGCAGGATCGATCCCCGGTTGGGGAACTAATATCCCGCATGCCATGAGCCATGGCAAAAAAAAAAGAAACAAGTTTCTCCCCAAGGCATATACATAACAATCTGATACATGTCTTTGGGTTCTACAGGAACTAAGGCTCCAGACCTAGGTGGAGGATGGAATGATGATGTCGACCCTCCTGACTTCAATCAACTAAAGCCTGGACTCTGTTGACCTCTGCCCCAATTCTACGATGAATTCTCCTCTGCTCAAGCCCCTTCATGAATATGTACGCTCCCTTAGCTTAACGCTTCCCCAATTTTCCTGTTTGGAGAGACAATGCATTGGGGAAGATTCTTTGTTTTCCTTACTTGCTGCAAGTAATATATCCTTCCTTATTCCTAACTTTGGCTTAGTCGTGTCTTTTGGGTTCACTAAGGTGAACCACTTTTCCAGTAATGGCTTGACCAAGAGGAGAGTGCAGGCAACATACAGATGGCAAATACTGTGAACAGCAATGGATGATGCGAACGTCAGTTTGACCTCCTTCCCTTATCTCCTGAGTCAAAATCCTTACACAGCTCCAGGTTTTGTCTCTAGCTCTGGAAAGCTCTACCTCTGCCCTTTACCCGATAGTACTTCCTCCCTCCCTGGGCTCAGTTCCCCCGCCAGTCTCTCCGTCACTCAGATCAACAGCAAGCTCCCCAAATCCCCCATTGGCTCCTTTAGCCTTTCCCACCCGGCTCCTCCCACCAGAAGCCCCGCCCCCTGCGCTACGCTCTCGCTCTGGCTTACCTTTCTCCGGCGCAGGTGGCGTAGGCGACCAAATCCAGCGGCACAGCGACAGGACAGTCGAGCAGCCGGAAGCGGCCTCTCTTTTCCGGAACCCCACTGCCTTGTGGGACCGTGGCTGGTTCCTCCGGCCTGGGCAGGTTTTCCGGACTCCTCCGCTCCACCTCCCTCCTCGGGTACGGAAGCTGAGAGGGTCCGCGGACGGCCATGGCGGCGCACCTCAAGAAGCGGGTGTACGAGGAATTCACTAAGGTGGTTCAGGTAAGCTCTGGAAGGAAAGGTCCCGGCACCTGTCTGGGGTAGGGGAAGGTTCTCCACGCTCCAGGCACTTTGCCAGACCAGGCGCCACAAAGCTGGGTTGAATGCCTACTGCTTTGGTAGGCAGCGTCTCTGAGGCTACACTTTAGTGGGCGTGTCGTTTGCCGCTGTTGTTGTCAGCATTAATACGTGCAGTCTGACACTAAAAAATTATTAGAAGAAACAAACAGCGCTTTACAATCTACGAAAATATTTTATTCGTTACTTCATTTTATTCGTATTACATTAGCATCCTCATTTTACAGATGAGGACTTTGAGGCTTCTGGTGGAGTATGAGCCAGTTAGTGGCAAATTGCCTCCCAACTCCCGTTACAAAAAAAGCGCCCAGGGACAAGTTGGCTGTATGCAGAGCTCAAGGGATTGGAAGAGGAGCCTATAGAAATCCTCAAGACCCAGTCAGAGCAGGCGAGGGTCACAGGCTTCATAGGGGTGGAACTTTCCATTGGTGGAACAGTTCACCTAGGGAGGAGGGCAATACCTTCCTCCTTTAGAGTTGTTTAAGGACTGGTGGGCCAAACCCGTGTTAGCAGTTAGTGATTCTCCTTGTATTTCCTCATATATATAGCTGAAGTAGAGGTTGATCCCACGTCATACCTTGTGTCGTGCTTCTCAGACTTTGTGTATCCAAATCACCTGGGGTCTTTTTAAAATGTAGATTCCACTCAGTAAGTAAATCGGGCCGGGGAGGTGAGGCAATAATCTGCACTTCTGAGAAGCCCTCAATTGATGCCAGTCAGTAGCATCCTTCCATCCACAGACTTGTGGAATAGCAAGCTTTAGACCATCCAGCAGGACACTGATCCTTAAACATTTCATTTATTCCTTCAACAAGAGTTTACTGAGTAAAAGTGTGGTTACTACGTATTAGGTATGGTAAAAGGTGCTGAGCTACAAAGTCCAATACACAGTAGGGTCCCTGTCCTTTAGGAACTCACAGGCGAGTGGGAGATACGGAACGGCATATCTGTGATTGTAGTGCAAAGAGGTAATTGCATCGACAAATCAAGTCTTCCTCTTTTTACAGCTACTTGTTTTTTTAAATAAATAAATAAATTTATTTATTTATTTATTGTTGGCTGCGTTGGGTCTTGGGCTTTTTCTAGTTGGCGGCGAGTTGGGGCTACTCCGTTGCGGTGCGCGGGCTTCTCACTGTGGTGGCTTCTCTTGTTGCGGAGCACGGGCTTTAGGCGCGCGGGCTTCAGTAGTTGTGGCACACGGGCTCAGTAGTTGTGATTTGCAGGCTGTAGAGAGCAGGCTCAGTAGTTGTGGTGCACGGGCTTGGTTGCTCCGTGGCGTGTGGGATCCTCCTGGACCAGGGTTCGAACCTGTGTCTCCTGCATTGGCAGGCGGATTCTTAACCACTGTGCCACCAGGGAAGCCCCCTCCCAACCCTTTTTTTTTTAACAGCTATTTCTTTTTGTAAAAACTCCCTAGCCAAACTTCCTAGCTCTTTGTGATTTAACAGTATTCCTTCTAGCTGTATCACTGCCTTTTTTGTTTTGTGGACACTTTGTGACGTATTCCCATTGTGTGTAGGGAAGTTAGTTTGCTTCTTATTCTTGTTTTTTTCTGAAAATAACTTTGATATTTACCTTAACACTCTTTTGTTGCTCCTTTTTATGTGAAATTAGTTTTCCTCAACTTTTTTTTTTTTTTTTTTTTTTTTGCGGTACGCGGGACTCCCACTGTTGTGGCCTCTCCCCTTGCGGAGCACAGGTTCTGGACGCGCAGGCTCAGCGGCCATGGCTCACGGGCCCAGCTGCTCCGCTGCATGTGGGATCTTCCCAGACCGGGGCACGAACCCGTGTCCCCTGCATCGGCAGGCAGACTCTCAACCACCGCGCCACCAGGGAAGTCCTTCCTCAACTTTTAAAATGAGTCAACATTCAGGAAAGCTTTCTGACTTCACAGAGCTCCCTCTTCTGTGGCTTGCTTTTTGGGATTTCCTGGCTCTGTTTCGTTTGCCCCCCTTTTTAAAAAATTGTGGCAAAATATATATAACACAGAATTTATCATTTTAACCATTTTTTAAGTGTAGGGTTCAGTGGCATTAACTACTTTCACTTTGTTGTGAAATGTCACTTCCTTTCTTTCCAGTATTCTGTTGTTCCCCCTTACCAAGACTACTCACCCCTCCTCCAGCATGCCACGTGTTTGCACCTCTCCAAACTTTTGTATCTGTTGTTTCCTTTACATAGAATGGATGTCATGCTTCCCTCTCTCTTTGTTCTCCACTCAGTGGACTTATATTTTTGCTTTAGTCTCTCCTCCCCTGCTTCTGTAGCACTCATCTATTTGTACTTATCACTGAGTGCTACTATAATTACTAGTTTACATATCTCCCCACCAGTTTGGGCTCCTCGAGGGCAGAGATGATGCGTGGTTCATCTGTGTTCCCTGGATAGACCATAAGGCGTGGCTCACTAAAATGTTATAGATGGTTGAATGATAGCAGATATTGGTCTGTCCTTCTCCTTATATACTCCCTAGGGAAAAAAATCTTTCCAATCTTTTGACCTAATTGCAGCCCAGATAACACTGAAGACCAAATTTGTGTGGAATAGGATGGAAATTGGTAAGGATTTTAAGAGAAGAGCTCATTTCTTCACTTCATTGTTCATGCATGGTTACCATGGAGTGATGAAATGAGATCTTACTGCTTCTCTTATTTTTCCTCTGCTATGAAGATGAGGGAGAGAGAACTGATATGTATCTAGTGCTTATTATGTGTTTGCACAATAAAGACATTATACTTTAGACTTCTTAAATATCCCTATGATGTAGGTATTGTATTCCTTTTTATAGAAGAAGGAGAAGGCCTCCTCTAGCTAGTAAGTGGTAATTGAACTCAGATTCCTCTGACTTCAAAGCCCTTGGTCTTTTTATTATGCCATGCCATGTTCCTGTCTAGAATAATCCTAGTCTCTTCTCTGTAGAAGTGTAAATTTGTAAAGAGGTGATTGCTCAAGGTATCATTATGATGCATCAAGTGTTAAGGAAAAAATTTTTTTTGAATTTTATTTTTAATACAGCAGGTTATTATCTTTTTTATATGTATTAGTGTATATATGTCAATCCCAATCTCCCAATTCATCCCACCACCACCCCTCACCCCTTTCCCCCTTTGGTGTCTATACGTTTGTTCTCTGCATCTGTGTCTCCATTTCTGTGTGCAAACTGATTCATCTGTGCCATTTTTCTAGATTCCACATATATGCGTTAATATACGATATTTGTTTTTCTCTTTCTGACTTACTTCACTCTGTATGACAGTCTCTGTGTCCATCCATGTCTCTACAAATGACCCAGTTTCGTTCCTTATTATGCCTGAGTAATATTCCATTGTATGTATGTACCACATCTTCTTTATCCATTCGTCTGTCTGTGGGCATTTAGGTTGCTTCCATGACCTGGCTATTGTAAATAGTGCTTCAGTGAACATTGGGGTGCATGTGTCTTTGAATTATGGTTTTCTCCATGTATATGCCCAGTAGTGGGATTGCTGGGTCATATGGTAATTCTATTTTTAGTTTTTTAAGGAAACTCCATACTGTTCTCCATAGTGGCTGTATTAATTTACATTCCCACCAACAGTGCAAGAGGGTTCCCATTTCTCTACACTCTCTTCAGCATTTGTTTGTAGATTTTCTGATGATGCCCATTCTAACTGGTGTGAGGTGATACCTCATGTAGTTTTGATTTGCATTTCTCTAATAATTAGTGATGTTGAGCAGCTTTTCATGTGCTTCTTGGCCATCTGTATGTCTTCTTTGGAGAAATGTCTATTTAGGTCTTCTGCCCATTTTTTGATTGGGTTGTTTGTTTTTTTAATATTGAGCTGCATGAGCTGTTTATATATTTTGGAGATTAATCCTTTGTCCATTGATTCGTTTGCAAATATTTTCTCCCATTCTGAGGGTTGTCTTTTCATCTTGTTTATAGTTTCCTTTGCTGTGCAAAAGCTTTTTAGTTTCATTAGGTCCCATTTGTTTATTTTTTTTTTTAATTTCCATTACTCTAGGAGGTGGTCAAAAAAGAGCTTGCTGTGATTTATGTCAGAGTGTTCTTCCTATGTTTTTCTCTAAGAGTTTGATAGTGTCTGGCCTTACATTTAGGTCTTTAATCCATTTTGAGTTTATTTTTGTGTATGGTGTTAGGGAGTGTTCTAATTTCATTCTTTTACCTGTAGCGGTCCAGTTTTCCCAGCACCAGTTATTGAAGAGACTGTCTTTTCTTCATTGTATATCCTTGCCTCCTTTGTTATAGATTAGTCGACCATAGGTGCGTGGGTTTATCTGTGGGTTTTCTATCCTGTTCCGTTGATTTATATTTCTGTTTTTGTGCCAGTACCATATTGTCTTGATTACTGTAGCTTTGTAGTATAGTCTGAAGTCAGGGAATCTTGATTCCTCCAGCTCCATTTTTTCTTTCTCAAGATTGCTTTGGCTATTCAGGGTCTTTTGTGTCTCCATACAAATTTTAAGATTTTTTTGTTCTAGTTCTGTGAAAAATGCCATTGGTAATTTGATAGGGATTGCATTGAATCTGTAGATTGCTTTGGGTAGTATAGTCATTTTCACAGTGTTGATTCTTCCAATCCAAGAACATGGTATATCTCTCCATCTGTTTGTGTCATCTTTGATTTCTTTCATCAGTGTCTTGCTGTTTTCTGAGTATAGGTCTTTTACCGCCTTATGTAGGTTTATTCCTAGGTATTTTATTCTTTTTATTGCAATGGTGAATGGGATTGTTTCCTTAATTTCTCTTTCTGATCTTTCATTTTTAGTGTATAGGAATGCAAGTGATTTCTGTGCATTAATTTTGTATCCTACAACTTTACCAAGTTCGTTGATTAGCTCTAGTAGTTTTCTGATGATTACTGTTGATTACAACTTTTATCTTCTGTTGTGATCTTCTCTATATCTACACACCAGGGCCTTACGTAAGCCCTGGAGTAACAGGTTCCCTTTTACGTGAACTTTTTGGCACTCATCATATGTAACAGATGCATCTAGAATAGTTCTAGTTAGGCACCATCCTTGGGAAAGTTGAGAAAATAGTTACTCAGCTAATTTTGTGTGTTCTGTGGTTCAGATGAGGATCCCTGATTGAGATAGACTAGTGGTAGGTCATCATTTCTGTTTTTTATGGATGATAAAAATGTGAATCATGACATACTTAGAATAGAGCAGCAGAGTTGGAATCAGAGACAACTTCTAATTCCAAATCAATCATTCAGTAAATATTTGTTAAGTAGCTGCAGTTTGCTAGGCATATGGCAATGTATTTCTTTCCTATACTGACCATCCTTCTAACAAAGGTAGAATGATTTGGGTGAAAATAGTCATCCGTTATGAGAGGAAGATTTTTGTCCTCAGTGTAAGCTGCAGACCATTCCCATCAGTTGTAGTTTTCTTAGGAGGCAAGGTGAGCCTAGTAAGTGCCTCAGCACAGTCTGAATATATTTGTCGAATTGAGATTTCTTTTCTAATAAGGAGTGGAGCAGATCCTTTGTGTGTCCTCTTAACCCTAAAGCTACAACAATCCTAAGAGATAGGCAGAACAAAATATTCGTGGACCTACTTTACAGAGAAAGAAACTGAGACTTAGAGAAGTTAAATAACTTACCCAAAGCTGTAGGAGCTAGTGAAAAGCAAAATTGGGACTCATAGCTTTGTCTCCAGTTGGCTCCTTTCCCAGTTCATAACACTGCTTTTTGTTTAAGCTGGGTCTGTTACCTAAATACATTATTTTGGTATAGGAAAAATTATTTCCATCAAACAAGGTAAAGTTAAATTTGCAACTCTCTGTTTTCAGTCAAGTTTTCATGTTTTATCTTTCCTACCCTCTTGCAGCAACAGCAGGAGGAAATTGCCACTAAGAAACTCCGACTGACAAAACCAAGTAAATCTGCAGCACTCCACATAGATCTGTGTAAGGCTACCTCCCCAGCAGATGCTTTGCAGTACCTACTTCAGTTTGCCAGGAAGCCTGTGGAGGCAGAAAGTGTGGAGGGAGTAGTCAGGATTCTCTTGGAACATTATTACAAGGTAAGAAGGTCTTGAGGACCTGATGAGAGTGTGTATGGGAGTATGTATAGGAGTTGTATCATGTGTCTGCAGAATAGGTTAATATGCAAAATAAATAATAAGTATTCATTCAACAGTCTTTTACTGAGTGTCTTCCATGTGCTAGGCACTGTGGATACAGAGATAAAAAAGATCCAAAAGGTCCAAAAAGATCCTATTATCAGAAGCTTTCATGGGCTTCCCTGGTGGCAGAGTGGGGACGCGGGTTCCAGCCCTGGTCCGGGAAGATCCCACATGCTGTGGAGCAACTAAGCCTGTGCACCACAACTACTGAAGCCTGCGCGCCTGGCGCCGGTGCTCCACAGCAAGAGATGCCACTGCATTGAGAAGCCCATGCACTGCAATGAAGAGTAGCTCCTGCTTGCGGCAACTAGAGAAAGCCCACACACAGCAAAGAAGACCCAATGCAGTCAAAAAAAAAAAAAAAAGTTACAGTATCTAGATGGAAACAGATGTGAATGATAAAATGCATCAAATTGCTCAGAGTACTGAGACTGCGTTGGAGCACAAAGGAGGAGTTAACTTCAACCATGACCCTTCTGTAACCAGATTTGTCTCTGGCATATAGTCCTCTCATTCTGCTGTTACTGCTTTAATTCAAGGCCCTCATATCTAACTGCAATAGTCCTTTTTTTTTTTAACTTTTTTAGCTAAGTGGCATTTTATTTCTCTATTTTCATGGGTTAGAAAAAAACATCAATTCATGCATAGTTAAATAGAGGAAATATTTTAAGCAGAAAATGAAATTTGTAAAATGGTTTATTTTTCAGTTTTTATTTGTAAGTAAGATCTGAAGTAAAAGAAGAAATAATTTTCAAATATTTGAATCACAGATGACTTCGGATTTTAAACTTTAGTATGAAAATTATTGAGCTTATAGAAAAGTAGAGAATACTGTATGAACTGCCAAATACCCATCTTTGGGATTAAATAGTTATTAATATTTTGTCAAATTTGCTCAGTTTGTTTTCCTGAAGTTTTTTTAAAGTATCATAATACTTTTCCCTAAATAGTTCAGTAAATACCTCTTACAAAGGGACACTTAAAAAATATAACCATCTAAGCATCTCAAGTAAAATTAACGTCATCTAACAAATGGTCCATATTCACATTTCTCTAGTTGTTCCCCAAATATCTTGTTATAGTTGATTTGTTCAAATCGAAATGCAAACTGTCTCCACATATGGCATTTGCTTTTTTAAAAATCTAGAACAATTTTTATTATTTTGGTGACATTGACCTGTTAAAGAAATTTGGTCAGTTGTTTTGTAAAATGCCTTGTTTTCTACAACACTATGTTAGTTCCTGTTACACAGTATAGTGATTCAGTATTTCCATACATTTCAAAATGTTCACCACAATAAGTTGAGTTATGATTTGTCACCATACAAAATATTAAATAGTTATTGACTATATTCCCCACCCTGTACATTTCATACCCATGACTCATTTATTTTGCAACTGGAAGTTTATATCTCTTAAGCTTCCTCATCTATTTCTCTCCTCCCCCCCAACCCCTTCCCCTCTGGCAAACACCTATGTATCTCGATATCTATGACTCTCTTTCTGTTTTGTTGTGTTTATTCATTTGTTTTGTTTTGTTGATTCCACATGTAACTGAAATCATATGGTGTTTGTCTTTCTCTGACTTATTTCACTTAGCATAATACCCTCTCGGTCCATCCATGTTGTCGCAAATGGCAAGGTTTCATTCTTTTTTTATGGCTGAGTAATATTCCATTGTATATATAAATCACGTCTTCTTTATCCATTCATTTATCGATGGGCACTTAACGTTGCTTCCGAATCTTGGCTGTGATAATGCTGCAACAAACATAGGGGTGTGTATATCTTTTGGAATTAGTATTTTTGTTTTCTTCTGATAAATACCCAGGGGTGGAATTGCTGGACTGTATGGAATTTTGTTTTCAACTTTTTGTCATGGAACATTTCAACTATGTATACAATTAGAGAGAATAGTTTAATTCCCATGTACTCATTACCCATCTTCAACAATTATCATTTTATGTCTAAATTTGTTTTATTCCCACCCCCACTCCTACTGTCCACTTCCATTTCCTCCACTCTCACCCTCTACCAGATTCTTGTGAAAACAAATTCCTGGCATCATATCATTTTATTCATAAATTTCAGTTTGTATCTCTAAACAATAAAGACTCTTTTTAAAAACATAATCACAATACCGTTACCATGTCTAAAAGAAAAATTGGACTCAGGCATTCTGATGTCAGACCCCAAGCTCTTTAACCAGGCCATGCTGTGTGCATTAGTCTAGCAGATTCTAGCCCCAGAGGAAAGGAGGAGGGATGATAAATGGGTCCAGTTCTAGATTGATGACTATAGTGTTTTTTTATTCTTCTATTTTATACAGAAATATGGTATCTTGTATTTTAGTAGATAACTACTTTGGCTTCTGCTTTTCTCATTCAAGGTTTTCTGTAGCTGAACTTGTTAATATTTCACATGAGGGGTTCTTCACTTATACTACTGTGTTAGTTGCTGTGGAGGATGTTGGGAACCGTGAGACATGTTCTTTGTCCTTTAAGGGCCAGTAGTATAGTTGGTAGATCAAATATATATGTGATATATAGATGGTAAGGCCTTGAGTTATTCATTTGTTTATTTTTTTTATTCACTCTAAGTGTTCTGAATTCTAATTCTGTGCCAGGCCTTGTGCTTCATGTTGATGATACAGAGATTAATATATGATCCCTGACCTGAGTCTAGTTGGGTAGATTAGACAAAAAATGGATAATAATACAATGTTATAGGTGCTACGAAATCTGAGACGGGTTATGATATAACTTTAAAGAAGAGGGTAATCAATTGTACTTGGGAGCACGGGCCTAGAAGGGCATTATAGAGTAGTGATGCTTGAGATGAATCTTAATCAGATTATGGGTAGTTGGAAAGTAGGAGGAAAGACGTTTTAGAAAGAAGGAGCAATCGTGAGCAAAGGCATCGAGATGTGAAATAACTTATCACGTTAGAAGAAATACAGGTAGTTTGGCTGCTGTAGATTTTATTTTATTTTATTACTTTTTAAATTAATTATTTTTGGCTGTGTTGGGTCTTCGTTGCTGTGTGTGGGCTTTCTCTAGTTGCGGCGAGCGGGGGCTACTCTTCGTAGCGGTGCGCGGGCTTCTCATTGCGGTGGCTTCTCTTGTTGCGTAGCACAGGCTCTAGGCCCACGGGCTTCAGTAGTCGTGCCATTTGGGTTCAGCAGTGTGGCTTGTGGGTTCTAGAGCTCAGGCTCAGTAGAGCTCAGGCTCAGTAGTTGTGGCACACGGGCTTAGTTGCTCCGTGGCATGTGGGATCTTCCCGGACCAGGGCTCGAACCGTGTCTCCTGCATTGGCAGGCGGATTCTTAATCACTGCGCCACCAGGGAAGTCCCTGGTGTAGATTTTAAATTGAGAACTCTTTACTTTAGACTAGAAATCTTGTCTAATGGAAGGTTCTTGTATTCTACCTTGGGGGTTTTTGTTTTAGACATGTCACTCTCGGGGGGCGGTATGGAGGATGGAGGAACTGAATGAGGGCAAGACGGGAGTTAGGGTGACCAACTAGGAGACTGATAAGTCTACAGCAAGATGAGGAAAGCCTGAACAAGGCCAGTTTTAATGTGAGAAGAGCAATTATTAGAGAGGCCTTCCCCCAAGGCAGTTTTAAGCTTAGGCATGAAAGGTACCAGGGGATAATTTCAGAAAGTAGAAGAACTTGAGTAAAGTATCTAGATGAAGAAAGAATGTTACTAGGTCAGATACTCTCTTTCCTCCTTGCCTTCCTCTTATCTGCTAGACTTAGTACTTCTGTTTTCTGTGCTGCTCCCTTGTGTTTGGAGGTCTGTGACTCCATTCCAGACCATTGAAAGACTATGTATCTTTTCTGTCCTCTTTCACTGCAGAATTAGGGTATTTGACTAATCTATTGTCTCTGAAAGACAATTACTTGATTTGATGATGTTATTTTAATGATTTGAAGTCCATAAAGAATTGGCTTTTATTTGTGTTCAAAACTGAATTTGGTATCTCCCTTCATTCTCCAGTTTACCTTATAGCAAGGAGTATACCACCAACAATATAGACCCTTAAATCAGAAACCCAAGAAGGATCCTAAATATAACCCTCACCCTTTCCTTTCTCCATATTCCCTTCCTCACCAACTCATGTTGATTTTACCTTCTAAATATCTCTTAAGTCCATCTACCTCTCTGTTTCCATTACCTCAGTAATATAAACAACTGTCATATTTTTAATTTATTATTATTATTTTTTAATTTTTTGGCTGCACCACACAGCATCAGGATCTTAGTTCCCCAACCAGGGATCGAACCCGCACCCTCTGCAGTGGAAGTGCAGAGTCTTAACCGCTGGACCGCCAGGGAAGTCCCAACTATCATATTTTTAAGCTTTACTATGAAATATAACATGTAAAGAATACGTAGAAAAACCTCATATAGCCTATTGATCAACATGAACACCGTATGTGACTACCATCCAGGTCAAGAAATGGAATATAATCAGCCTCCCATAGGCCCCCTCAAAACTCCTTCTAATTATTTCTCCCCCCTTTCCCAAAGATAACCACTACTCTCCTGACTTTTGGGGTAAAAAATTCCTTAAAAAATTTTTTTTACCATTTAAACTTGTACTAAATACAGATTTATTTGGTAAAAAAAAACACACTCCTTTTCTTCCTTCCTTCCTTCCTTCCTTCCTCTTTCCCTCCCTCCCTCTCTGTATGTATCTTTTTTTGTGGGACTTTTGCTCAAAATTCTGTGAGATTTATCTATATTATTAACTGTAGCTGTAGTTCATTCATTTTTACTACAGTATAAGACTTCGGGCTTCCCTGGTGGCACAGTGGTTGAGAGTCCGTCTGCCGATGCAGGGGACACGGGTTCGTGCCCCGGTCCGGGAAGATCCCACATGCCGTGGAGCGGCTGGGCCCATGAGCCACGGCCGCTGAGGCTGCGCGTCCGGAGCCTGTGCTCCGCAATGGGAGAGGCCACAACAGTGAGAGGCCCGCGTACCGCAAAAAAAAGAAAAAAAAAAAAAAGATTTCATTGTATGAGTATACCATAATTTATTTATTCATTCTATTATTGATGGACATTTAGACTGTTTCCAGGTTTTAGCTATTATAAGAAATATTGCCACAGACATTTTTATACAAGTCTCTTGGTGTGCATGGCTTGCATTTCTGTGTAGTATATACCCTGGAGTGGAATTACTGAGCCAACTGTTTTCCAAAGTGATAATACCAGTTTACACTCGTATTAGCACTGTGTGAGAGTTCCAGTTGTTCCACATACTTTCCAATAGCTGCAATTGATTTTCTTCATTTTTTTTTTTTAAATATATTTATTTATTTATTTATTTTTGACTGTGTTGGGTCTTCGTTTCTGTGCAAGGGCTCTCTCCAGTTGCGGCGAGCAGGGGCCACTCTTCATCGCGGTGCGCGGGCCTCTCACTATCGCGGCCTCTCTTGTTGCGGAGCACAGGCTCCAGACGCGCAGGCTCAGTAGTTGTGGCTCACGGGCCTAGTTGCTCCGCGGCATGTGGGATCCTCCCAGACCAGGGCTCGAACCCGTGTCCCCTGCATTGGCAGGCAGATTCTCAACCACTGTGCCACCAGGGAAGCCAGATTTTCTTCATTTTGACAATTCCTGTGGATGTGTAGTCACTGTGGCTTTAATTTGCATTTCTTAGATTACTATAAAGGGGAGCAACTTTAATACGTTTAACTGGATATTCTTTTGGGTAATACCTATGTATGTCTCTTGCCTATTTTACAATTTTTTTTTTTCCCTTATTGCTTTGTGGGAATTCTTTATATTCTGGGTACAAGTTCTTTGGTTATACATGTTACAAATATCTTCTCCCTTTTTAGTCCCTTAATGTTGTATTTTGATGAAAATAAGTTCTTAATGTAACCCAATTTGACAGTCTTCTGAGTTATATTTTGTGCTTTTCTTGTCTGATTGATATAAGAAGGGTTTATCTACCCTGAGCTCATTAAGACATTTTGCTACGTTATTATTAGAAGCTTATTATTTGTTTTTCATACATGGAATTGATTTGTGTGTGTGATGCTTTGGTGTATGGAAGTCCAAATGTCCCAGCACCATTTACTGAAAAGAATGTCCTTTCCCCATTGTTTTGCAGTACCACCTTTCTGGTAAATTAAGTGTCTGTATATGGGTGGGTATGTTTCAGGGCTGTCTCTTCTACTGTTCCGTTTATTTATTCTTATGCCAATACCATGCTGTCTTAGCATAACATTATAATAAATCTTGACATCTGGTAGGACAACTTCTCCCACCTTCCTCTTCTTTAAGAATATATTAATTGTTCTTGGTCTTTTAATTTCTTTATAAATTTTGAGCCGGACCAGGGCTCGAACCCGTGTCCCCTGCATTGGCAGGCGGATTCTTAACCACTGCACCACCAGGAAAGTCCTTTTGTACTTCTTTTTGTTATTCCTAGGTAGTTAATATTTTGTTATTGTAAATGATATGTTT
Source organism: Aethalodelphis obliquidens (assembly GCF_003676395.1). Classification (NCBI taxonomy): domain Eukaryota; kingdom Metazoa; phylum Chordata; class Mammalia; order Artiodactyla; family Delphinidae; genus Aethalodelphis; species Aethalodelphis obliquidens. The sequence continues at coordinate 4,883,452 of NW_020837994.1, read as the reverse complement.
AAAAAATTTTATTTTCTAACAGTACAGAATGGATATTCAGAAATGCAATTGATTTTTGCTTATTAAATCCTATATCTAACAACCTTGCTAAGCTCATTTAACAATTTTAATAAATTATGTGTAGATTTTGGATTCTTTACAAATAATCATATCAGCATATAATGACTTTGATATTAATATTATGATACCAACTATCTCTTGATTAAAGTTTACATGGTATACCTATTTCTACTTTTTATTTTCATCTTTTTTATAGCATTTTATTTTATGACCCATGTAAAAAACATGTAGTTAGTTTTTTAAAAATTTCACTTGACAGTGTTTTTCAATTGGAGCATTTAGTTCATTACATTTAATGTGTTTATTGATATATGCCGGTTTAAATCTACCCTCTTATTAAATGCCTTCTATTTGTCTTACCTGCTCAGTGTTCTTTTCTTTTCTCTCATTTCTTGCCATCTTTTGCATTGACTCTTTTAAAAAAATTCTCTCCTCCACCCCTTTTTTATTAGCTTGGGAGTTATACATTCTTTTACACTTCTTTTACTGGTTATAACCTAGCTATTACATGAATTCTTGACTGATCAAAGTCAAGTGTTAAACGGTACAGTTTCTATTTTGAACAATGTGAGGACTTTAACTTCATTTATCCACCTTCCTGACTTACATGTGTGAATGAAGTTTTATGTTTTAATTCTCCATTTTTCACTCTGGAAGACATTGTTATTTTCTACAGGCAATATTCATTTAAGTTTACCTATGTATTTATCATTTACCCACATGTATTTATCATTGCTTTTCTTTCCTTCTTGTATCTGTGACTGTTTATTCATCTGGGATTATTTTCCTTTTGGCTGATGAATACCCTCTGATATTTCCGTTTATTGTGAGTTTACTGGTGGCACTCAGTGACAAATTCTTTGTGTTTGTATGTATGGAAAAGTTTTAAGTTTTACGTCCATTCTTTTTTTTTTTGGCCATGCTGCATGGTTTATGGGATCTTAGTTCCCCAACCAGCCACTGAACCTGGGCCACAGCAGTGAAAGTGCTGAGTTCTAACCACTGAGCTGCCAGGGAATTCCCTTTATGTTCCTTCTTTTTTTAATTTAATTTAATTTAATTTAATTTAATTTTATTTATTTTTGGCTGCTTTGGGTCTTTGTTGCTGTGCATAGGTTTTTCTCTAGTTGCGGCAAGTGGGGGCTACTCTTCGTTGCGGTGCATGGGCCTCTTATTGCGGTGGCTTCTCTTGTTGTGGAACACGGGCTCTAGGTGCTCGGGCTTCAGTAGTTGTGGCTCACAGGCTCTAGAGCACAGGCTCAGTAGTTGTGGTGCATGGGCTTAGTTGCTCCATGGCATGTGGGATCTTCCTGGACCAGGGCTTGAACCAGTGTCCCCTGCATTGGCAGGTGGATTCTTAATCACTGTGTCACCAGGGAAGCCCCTACCTCCCTTCTTGAACGATGTTTTTGCTGTGTGTAGAATTTTAGATTGGCTGTTTTTCTTTATTTGTTTGTTTTTAGTATTTTAAATATATCATTGTATTGTTTCCTTTGAGAAGTCACACACACATGTTTTTCTTTTTTGGCATCTGTAATACGATTCTAGTTTTCCTCAGCAGGAAGGTTGTTCTGTATTATCTAGCCTGCCCCTAACGTAAGTGGGAGTCTTGGCATTGCCTTTTGCTGGACTATAGCGGTATACTCTTTTTTTTTTTTCGCGTATTAAGTTTTATTTAATTTATTAAAAGAATGAATGGAAAGATGAATAATTCTTTGGAACCATTCAAATTCTTTTGCTGTTCTATAATTTTTTTAATCAAATACTCCTTTTTTTATTTTTCGCTGCTCAAAGGATTAAATTTTTTTTCAGAAATATGGAATGCTTCATGAATTTGTATGTCATCCTTGCATGGGAGCCATGCAAATTTTCTCTCTATTGTCCCAGTTTTAGTATATGTGCTGCCAAAGCAAGCACCGTAATTACTCTTAATTTGTCTCTGGCTACTTTTGCCCCTTCCAATCCAATCATTATATTGAGGCTGGTTTGGTATTTCAGAAATTTGAATCTGTTTATGTCACTCTCCTCGTTACAGTTATTCGAAGGATTTTTATTGTTCTTAGGACAAAGACTATTCATTTGTTTATTCAACAGTGAACAAATATGTATTGAATTCCTGCTACATTCTGGGCACTATCAGAGGCACTTGCCATAATTCTCAAAAAGTTGTGGCACCTGCTTGCCTCTGTAGCCGCATTTCATGGTAGTCTACATTTTAGCCACATTGCCCCCTTTTTCAGTTCTGGAAGCTGTGGTGTTCTTTCATGACTGAGAGCATTCATTTATTCTTTTCTCTCTGCCTCAAGTTAAAGTCCGTGTTTGTTATATGCTTTCATAGAACTCTTTATTTTTCCTTTACAGTACAACTTTGTAATTATGTATTTGGACATTACTTGACAATTGTCTGCCTTGCCCATTAAAACTTAAAGTTCCATGAGGGCAGTGTATCCCCATGGCCAAACACAGTGGCTCCTTGTAAGTACTCAGGAAATCCTGTTGAACAGATGATGGATGAATTATTTAATTCACCGAGTGAATTAAGTAGGACACGTGGCTTTTCCTTTTCCTATACTCTTCCCTTTATTTTTATCAGAATGTACGAAGTGCTTTCTGGGCATTCTGCTTGTCACTTTAGCAGCTCACAGTTTGGTTGGGGAAACAGACACAATCACATAATACACTATGATAATTACAGTGCACTGGTGAGGGGCATGATAAAGGGTTGCACCAGGCTGCTTGGGTGGTCCAAGGGGAAGGGCACTCTTGTCCAGTTCAGGCATCAGAGACAAACTTCCTGGGGTTGCTGACACCTGAGGGGCAGGAGGGAGTGGCTGTGGGAGGCAGGGAGAGCAGTTTAGGCAGAGGAGCAATCTGAGCAGAAGTACAGAAACTTGAAGCCTCATGGCATCAAGCGTGGTGGGGAATTGTGGGAGCTGACGTACAGGACAGTCTTGGCAGGCCGTTGTGTCATGCTCAGCAGCTCAGGCTTCTTTCCATAGGAAACTGGAAGCTTTTGAAGGGTTATGAATGTTTGTGCGGAGTTTTAAATTTAACATTCTTTTAAAAACCCCAACTGTAGCATTTATTGTAACAAATTCAAGCAGTATAGAAGTGTATAAAATAAAGAATGAGACTTGCCTCTGCAAATAAAAAAGTTAGAAAACAAAATACACTCTCCAGAGATTACTCTGGAGAGAATCACTGTAACAGATATGTATGTATTCTTAAATGCAGCATTTTAGAATCTTCCATATTCTGGGTTTGCAACATTCTTCTGCCTGGAATGCTGCTTCCCTAAAACTTCCTATTGCTCTCTGTCTCACTCAGTTAAGTGTCCGTTCAAAAGTCATATCCGTAGAGTGGACTTCCCTCACTGTCCTGTCTATAACAGCCTCTCCACAGTACTCTTTAACCTCTTACACACGTCGTTTTTCTTCAGAATGCTTACCATCTGAAATTACATATTTTCTTTTGCCAGTCTTTATTTTTAAATTTTTTATTCTTTTTGGCCGAGCCACACGGCTTGCACGATCATAGTTCCCCGACCAGGGATTGAACCTGGGCCCATGGCAGTGAAAGCACCAAGTCCTAACCACTGGACCACCAGAGGATTCCCTCTTTCGCCAGTCTTATCCACTTGAATATAAGCGCTATGAGAGCAGGGATTGCTTCTGTTTTATTCACTGTTGTATCCCCAGCAGCTAGAATGATGCTCGGCACATAGTAGGTACTCCTTGAATGTTTGTTGAATGAGTAAATTAATTTGCATTTTAGATAGAATAAGTACTTTCATGTGATTTTTCTAAAAAGTTAACTTTTTTTTTTGTAAATTTACAAACATACACAAAAGGAGAGAAAATAATATGAGCTTTCCAGTGTTCCTCATCCAGCTTCAACAATTATCAACATTTTGCTCTTCTTGTTTGGTGCATTCCCCTACTTTTTTGGGGGTGGGGCAAATCCCAGGCAACATATCATTTTACCTATAAACACTTAATTATCTGTGTTTAACAAATTAGGACTTTTTTTAGGACTTAAAAAAATGACACTTAACAATAATCCTTAATAGTGTATAATACCTAGTCCATGTTCAGCTTTCACTGATTGTCTTAAAGTCTTTTTACAGTTGGTTTGTTTGAGCAGGATTCACATGTTGCATTTCGTTAGTTTAGCTGTCCTTTTCAGTTTCTTTTAATCTATAGCATTCCCTCCCCCCACCACCTTTTCTTTCCCATGATATTTATTGTTTAAAAACCAGGCATTTTACCCTGTGGAATTTCCCATATTCTGGGCTTGGTGATTGCATCCTTATTTTTCACGTGTTTTTTATTTGCTCTTTATGGTACCTATCGGAGTACCATATTCATAGGGATTCAGTTCAGGTTTTATTACCCTCCACATGAAAGGACTGATGATCATAGAGGAAGGAAGGAAGGGCATTAATATTTGATTGCCTTCTGTATGCCCATTTCTGTGTGAGTTGTTTTCCTCTCAGTAGCTGTTTGAGGTTGTTATTAGCCCCATTTCACAGATGAGGCTTAGGAAATTAATTAGCCTGTTCAAGACATATAGCTATTACATAGTGAGTCCAGGCTTCACACCTCAATCTGGCCAATTTCAAAGCCCTTTCTCCTTCTGCTGCACTCCACAGCTTAAGTTCCCAAGAAAATGACTTTCCCAAGGTTGAACATATGGTAAGTGGTGTGCCAGGATTCAGGGTCTTCTGACTGCATATCTTTTGTCCCTTCTCCTGCTTCAGGCCTTCTTGTTGTGCCCAGTTACCTCCTTAGAAACTGGGGTCACATCTAGAAGGCACTTCATCTTTTGAGCATACATTTAAGTAATTTGTCCTTGGGACAGAAATGCTTGCTTAATCTTAGCGTTGGCAAGGTACTTTTTTTTTTTTTATTTTACCTATGTTTATTGAACATCTGTCTACTTAGTGCCAGATATTGTGCTACATACTTGCGATATGGTGATGAACAAAAAGACATGTTCCTTTCGGTCTTTGGGGAAAATTTCTCACCATAGGAATCTCGGTGCAAATTAGAGACCACCTCCCGATATTGAAGCTAAATGGGCCACGCTAACTCATGTCTTAGTCTCTCTTGCCCTGGGCCCCAGACCCAGGACCTAGACCCAGACAATGATTCACCTGCCCCAGACTTTTCTTTAAAATATTTATTTATTTATTTATTTGGCTGCGCCGGGTCTTACTTGTGGCACGCAGGATCTTTGTTGCTGCATGCAGGATTTTTAGTTGTGTCATGTGGGATCTAGTTCCCTGTCCAGGGATTGAACCTGGGCCCCCTGCATTGGGAGCACAGTCTTAACCACTGGACCACCTGGGAAATCCCATCACCTGCCCCAGACTTCTGATCAGGATCTGGTGATCCAAAAAAACACAGGTAGAACGAAAACTTCTTTCTGGTGATAGCAGTAGTAGCTGCAGCACCCAATTTCTGGGGCTCCAAAAACAGTGGTGCTGACAGCAATGTTGAGTGCCCAGTGCTGGCAGTGTTGGTGGTCCAAGTTGCTGCAACTCATGTCTAATGTTACTGCAAAGTGGAGGAAAGTTACTTTTAATCCCAAAAGCACACATCTCCTTAGAAGTTAATGACATCAGGAAGGCATAAAATATTCCCATTCACTTTGCAGTATTTAGGTGTAACATACAGATTGAGAAAAGCTTTCTGCCCCCAAAGCATATAAAGTTAATTTTTCAGAAATAAAGCTTAAGAAATACTTGTTGACTCTGTTTTGAGATATTAGTTTCCCATGTTCCTGAGAGTAGAGCATCAATGTAACAATAGCTGCTTTTGTTTCAGGAGAATGATCCATCTGTGAGACTGAAAATTGCATCATTGTTGGGTTTACTGTCAAAGACAGCAGGATTTTCACCAGACTGCATTATGGATGATGCCATTAACATCCTGCAGAATGAAAGTAAGTTGCAATTTAAAAGCTATATAGGGAATTCCCTGGCTGTCCTGTGGTTGGGACTGAGCTGCCACTGCAGGGGGCATGGGTTTGATCCCTGGTTGGGGAACTAAGACCCCATATGCTGCAGGCCTGGCCAGAAAAAAAGAAAAAGCTGTATAATTAGATCAGAAATCTTTAGTTCCTTTTGTATACAATGTAGAACAAAATTTTGTTGTGTTGGTGGTTATTGAAAAGGAATTTGAGGGTGATTCAATAAAACCATGTACATATATTTACACTAGAGTTAAAATACAGGTTTGTCTCTTAATAGCTATCATTTATTGATCTCTACTAAGTGCCATATACTTAAGATAGTTTACATATGACATAAGATAGATACTATTGTCCCTGTTTTATAGGCTGGGAAACTGAAGCTCAGAGAAGTTAACTAACTTGTTCAAGGTTACATAGTATGTGACAGAGTTGATGTTTTGTTGACTGTGCCTACTAACTCAGAAACTGCCCTGGTGCTGCCCTGGTCATGGGGTCCCCCACAGTTTACTTCCTATAAAGGCAACATCTCCCAAGTCTCATATGTTGTTGCCTTTTCTGTTTGTTCCTTGTTGATGCCCACTAAAATTATTCTCAGTGTTTAGGTGAAAAGGAAAACTATTTTACCTTAAAATTTTTTTTCTTTGATTATCTAGTTTTATTTATGTACAAGATTTTCTTATAGGGTTAGTGCCTCATTGCCTTGATATTTATTCTAAAATTAAATAAAATGAAATCCTTTGTGGCTGTTCCTGAAAGTACTATAGTTTTGTTTGAATTGTTTGTAGTTTCAAAAAATAGTTTTATTTCATTTTAGGGTATACATATTTAAACAAATATGATTATTTAAATATTGGACAACATTTAGTCTATCAACTTGAGGTTATGAGAGTAATAAAGGTCCAGTGAACTCAAGAGACAATCTAAATTCACTTACTGTACAACTGTTTAATGATAACAAATATCTTTTATAAGTGGCCCATGGGTTGAAGTTGAGAATTTTTTATTTTGTTAGAAGGAACTTTAAATTTTACCTGTATTGAATTTTGACCCAAGACTTTTAATTCACAGGAAACAATCAAAATATATTAAAAAAATTTTTTTGGCATTTATTGAAATGCCAATGTAATGACATTAGGGAGAAATTTAAAAAGTATTCCTACTACTACCATAAAACAATTTGATGGGGGCGGAGTCAAGATGGCAGAGTAGGAGGACGCTGAGTTCGCATCTCTGCACAGCTAGGGCACCTACCAGGCACTGGTGGGGGACCACAGACATCGAAGGGGATGGTAGGAACCACTGAGTGACTGGGTAGGGGGAGTGTGACATGTCGGGGAGTGAGGGGGAAGGAGAAGTGGAGGTGGGATGGGACCGGCGCCCCTGAGGGGCGGCTGGGGGAGGGGAGGGGTTCCCAGACCAGGTGGGGCCCACCCATGGTTAGCGGATCAACAGGGACAGGGGAGACCCTCGGGAGAGGGGAGGAATGGAAGGGAGCACAGCCAGCATTTCCCTGCCCACTTGGGCCCGTGGGGAGCCTGCTGAGGTCCTGGGCCTAATCCTCTGCCCTCGGAGGTCCAGCAGTGCTGAGCCTAAGCTCCATCCACACACCCCCACCCAGGGCCTTACCTCTGAACTCCAAACTCTGCACACCAAGGCCCCCCTCAGGCCGTGCTGCCTTTCCCCACAGGTGCTACGCCTAGGTTCCCCCACACTAAACCCCACCCCCGCCTAAGTTCTGCCCCTGCCTAAGCTCTGCCCCCACAGCCAAGGGTCTTTTTAAAATTTTTTTAGGTTGTGTTTCTGTTTTATCTTGTTGTTGTTGATTCATTTATATTTTGATTTTTCTAATTTTATTTTATTCTTTATAGTTTGTTATTCAGCTCCTTTTGGCTTGTTCCCTTTTTTTTTTTTCCTGTTGTGGTTCTGTTTTACCTTGTTGTAGTTGTTTCACTTATATTTTTATTTTTCCTAATATATTTTTTGTTTTTCTAATTTTATTTTATTTTTTATTTCTGTTATTGTACTGCTCCTTTTTTTTTTTTTTTGCGGTACGTGGACCTCTCACTGTTGTGGCCTCTCCCGTTGCGGAGCACAGGCTCTGGACGCGCAGGCTCAGTGGCCATGACTCACGGGCCTAGCCGCTCCGCGGCATGTGGGATCTTCCCGGACCGGGGCACAAACCTGTGTCCCCTGCATCGGCAGGTGGACTCTCAACCACTGCGCCACCAGGGAAGCCCCTGTACTGCTCCTTTGTGTGTGTGTGTGTGTGTGTGTGTGTGTGTGTGTGTGTGTGTGTGTGTGTTTCTATTGCTATGCTGCGTGGCTTGCAGGATCTTGGTTCCCAGACCGGGGGTTGGGGCTGAGCTCCTTGGTGGGAGTGCCGAGTCCAAACTGCTAGACTGGGCTTCCCTGGTGGTGCAGTGGTTGGGAGTCTGCCTGCCGATGCAGGGGACACGGGTTCGTGCCCTGGTCCGGGAAGATCCCACATGCCGCAGAGCGGCTGGGCCCGTGAGCCATGGCCGCTGAGCCTGCACGTCCGGAGCCTGTGCTCCGCAGCTGGAGAGGCCACAACAGTGAGAGGCCTGCGTAAAAAAAACAAAACAAAACAAACAAACTGCTAGACTAACAGAGTACCTCAGAGCCCAGGGAATATTAATTGGAGTGAGGTCTCCCGGAGGTCCTTATCTCAGCACCAAGACCTGGCTCTACCCAACTGCCTGCAAACTCCAGTGCTGGACGCCTTAGGCCAAACAACCATTAAGGCAGGAATACAGCCCCATACATCAGAAAAAATGAGACGACAGAAAAATATGTTACAGACGAAGGAGCAAGGTAAAAACCTACAAAATCAAATAAATGAAGCGTTAATAGGCAACCTACCTGAAAAAGAATTCAGAGTAATGATAGTGAAGGTCCAAAATCTCGGAAATAGAATGGAGGCTCGGATTGAGAAAATACAAGAAATGTTTAACAAAGACCTAGAAGGACTAAAGAACAAACAAACAGTGATGAACAACACAATAACTGAGATGAAAAATGCGCTAGAAGGAATCAATAGTAGAATAACTGAGGCAGAACATTAAGTAAGTGAGCTGGAAGATTGAATGGTGGGAATAACTGCAGAGGAGCAGAATAAAGAATAGAGTCAGCTGGTAGGCTCCACTCTAAGATGATCCTTTATGTCTTTGGAGGACTGTTAAATATTAGTGTTTTTTGCTGTTTTTCTGTGGCACCCATCAGCTTTTGACTCTCCTGCTAGGAAGACAGAGAAATGCGTGGCTGCTATGTTTTTTTTTTAGCCAAAGCAACTGAAGGGAGCTAGGGAGAGGGAGGGAGTCTCATTTTCAATATGTTGATTATCTCTTAATCTTCTCTTCTTCATTATATTTCCTCCCTGTCCTCACCTAGTATTCCCCAAATTAGATCCTTTCTGTCCTAATTTTTATAGAGAACAAACCTCCTATTTCAGTGGTCATTTGGTTATATAGGATAGGGAAGGAGGCAGGGGTCCAACTACTTCTTATAGACGCTTCAAACAAATCCCTGCCTCATCCCTGTTTTGGGATGTGTTTTGGTTGTCTTTTTATTTATTTATTTATTTTGTGGTACGTGGGCCTCTCACTGTTGTGGCCTCTCCTGTTGCGGAGCACAGGCTCTGGGCGCACAGGCCCAGCAGCCATGGCTCACGGGCCCAGCCACTCCACGGCACGTGGGACCCTCCCGGACCGGGGCACGAACAGGGCAGTTCCCTGCATCGGCAGGCAGACTCTCAACCACTGTGCCACCAGGGAAGCCCTGGTTGTCTTTTTTAAAATCTACAATTCCTGAATCTTTCTGGGCGTATGGCTAGAATTTCTTTGCTCTGTCACGACACCCTCCTCAGTAGGCATTTAGTATTAGATTTCTCAGTTTTGCCATAGACTATTTTTTTTTATTTTATTTATTTATTTATTGGCATACTAAGTATTTTTTTAACATCTTTATTGGAATATAATTGCTTTACAATGGTGTGTTAGTTTCTGCTTTATAACGAAGTGAATCAGCTATATATATCTATATATAGATATATATAGAGATATATATATCCCCATATCTCCTCCCTCTTGTGCCTCCCTCCCACCCTCCGTATCCCACCCCTCTAGGTGGTCACAAAGCACCGAGCTGCCATAGACTTTTTAACTGCTTTCCATCTCTGAAAAATGTGTTGACTTTTCTCATCTGCTTACCTTTCTTCTCCTGTTTTCTTTGTCCTTGTAAGTTTATACCTTTTAAATTTCTTTACGCTTATATGTTAATGAGGTTTGAGGAAAGAATTAGTGATAAACAGATGTGTTCAGTCTATTGTGTTTTACTGGAAGTCTTAGTAAGAGATGATTTAACCAGTGTTTTCTGAGCTTTGGTCATTTATATATCATACCATTTTTGACATAATTTGTTTCACATCTATATTATGGTTTACTTAATGTTTTTAAGTGGACAATTATTTTTTAGTTAAATAAAATTAATTTAAAGAGACTATATTAGTAAAGGTAAAAGAAAATTAATGTCATCAACATAATAACTGCAATTTTTATTTTGTTCATTAAAATATGTACAAGCATACCTCTGAGATATTGCAGGTTCTGTTCCAGACCACCACAGTAAAATGAATATCACAATAAAGCAAGTCACACAAGTTTTTTGATTTCCCAGTGCAGATAAAAGTAATGTCTACACTATACTGTAGTCGATTAAGTGTGCAATAGCATTATGTCTAAAAAGAATGTACTACCTTAATACTGTATTGCTAAAAAATGTTAACCATAATCTGAGCCTTTAGTGAGTCATTATCTTTTTGCAATAGTAATATCAAAGATCATTGATCACAAATCACCATAACAAATATAATAATGAAAGTTTGAAATATTTCAAGAATTACCAAAAGGTGACAGAGACATGAAGTGAGCAGTGCTGTTGAAAATGGCACTGATAGACTTGTTTGTTGCAGGGTTGAGACAAACCTTCAACTTGTAAAAAATGTAGTACAGTATCTGCAAAGTGCAATAAAGTGAAGCATAGTGAAACAAGGTATGCCTGTACAAGGTTATTAATATAAAAATGATTTTCCTAATGCCACCTAAATCCTCTTGTATACCACTAACACTACCATACCATAAGAGCCGTATTTTGGAACAAAGAAGAGAATTTAGACAAAGAAGAGAATCTGGCTAAGGTGATTGATAGTGATTCACTTAGAATTGGCTGTTTGCCCATTTATTAAGCATCTGTTGGGCATATAATGAGTCGCGCTAGATTCTGAGAATACAAAGGTGAATAAAACACAGTCCTTGCCCTTAAGGATCTTTCAGTCTCCTGGTTTTGTCTGATATACAAATAAATAAGTATCGTAAAGTGTTACAGCTGATTCAGTGGAAGCATGAGGAAGAAATGGTTAATTTTTTTAGGGGAAGAAGGAAAAGTACCATACAGGAGGTGACACTTCAGGATTAGTAGGTGCTCCCTGGGGAGTAGGGTTGAAAATGGAGTTGGATGTAGATGAAGGCATTCTAGGTAAGGAAGTTGGCCTGAGCAAATTATAAGTAATTGGGGAGAAGGGTGCTAGAGGAGACCTTAAATAGATGAAGCTAGAAAAGTAGGGAGGGCTAGACATCATGGCGGGACTGATATGTATGTATGTATGTATATATGTATGTATGTATGCATGCCCTACTAAGGAATTTAGACTTTATCTTGAAGGCAATGAAAAGCCCTTGAATTAGTCAAGCACTAAACATTTTTGGAGCACTATGCGCCATCCTGTGGAGGACTCAAATTTTTAGACATGATCCCTTTAGGAATTTAGTTGAAGGAAATTAGGGATCAAATAGTAGAACCCAGCTGACAAAAATCTACATTCTTTACCCAAGTAAATTTAGTTTCTATAGTGATCTCCTTTTGAAATTCTAAAACCCAACTTTCCATCTTCCTTTCTAGAGTCTCATCAAGTCCTAGCTCAGCTGTTGGACACTTTGCTTGCAATTGGCACTAAACTCCCAGACAATCAAGCTATCCAGATGCGATTAGTTGATGTAGCCTGCAAGGTAAGAATATAATTGTTAGACATAGGGTTGCATCTTTCTTGAACAGTTTTGCATTATCTGGAGAGGTGATATGAGCTGTAAGATCTGCTTACCTCCATCCTAAATCTATAACTGAGAATTGCCAAGGACTCTTAATGGTTTTAAGAGCTGCCTCATTTTTTTGTTTCTTGATGTTGGATTAGGAATAAAGTTGAGTAACTTGTTATAAAATGAGCTTCCTCATCCTCCCAAAAGAAATGAAAATAATCATAGGAATTACCATGTATCCTGTACCTAATACATGCACTCTGCTTATTACAGTACCGTGTACCCAGTTTTTCATTTGTTCCTCATAGTCCTTTAGGGAAGTGCTATTATACCTCTTTTACTAAAGTGGGAATTGAGGTTGGAGAAGTTTAGTTTCCCCAAGTTTTCGCAGTTAGGAAGTTGCAGAACCAGGGCATAAACTCCTTTTTCTGATTCCAAACTCCATATTCTTTTTATGATACTTTATCATACTTTTATGATACTTTGCCTCAGTAAACAGACCAACTAGACACAAGTGTTTCGGAAATTTTTTTTGTTTCTCTGATTATAAAAAATTATATGTACATTAGTTGTGCCTTTTTTTTTTTTTTTGCAGTACACGGGCCTCTCACTGTTGTGGCCCCTCCCGTTGCGGAGCACAGGCTCCGGATGCGCAAGCTCAGTGGCCATGGCTCACGGGCCTAGCCGCTTCGCGGCATGTGGGATCTACCCAGACCGGGGCACGAACCCACGTCCCCTGCATCGGCAGGCGGACACTCACCCACTGCGCCACCAGGGAAGCCCAGTTGTGCCTTTGGACTTAATTTGGAGCTTTTTATTAGCTGTCTTTTGTGCATAACACCAGTTCCTAAACTTTGTAGAATTGACTACTTTTTTGTTGTTGTTGCTAACATCTTTATTGGAGTATAATTGCTTTACATTGTTGTGTTAGTTTCTGCTGTATAACAAAGTGAATCAGCTATACGCATACATATATCCTCATATCCCCTCCCTCTTGCGTCTCCCTCCCACCCTCCCTATCCCACCCCTCTAGGTGGTCACAGAGCACTGAGCTGCTCTCCTTGTGCTATGTGGCTCCTTCCCACTAGCTATCTGTTTTACATTTGGTAGTGTATATATGTCCATGCCACTCTCTCACTTCATCCCAGCTTACCCTTCCCCCTCCCCTTGTCCTCAAGTCCATTCTTGTTTGTAGATTTTTTTGATGATGGCCATTCTGACTGGTGTGAGATGATACCTCATTGTAGTTTTGATTTGCATTTCTCTAATGATTAATGATGTTGAGCATCCTTTCATTTGTTTGTTGGCACTCTGTGTACCTTCTTTGGAGAAATGTCTGTTTAGGTCTTCTTCCCATTTTTGGATTGGGTTGTTTGTTTTTTTGATATTGAGCTGCATGAGTGCTTGTATATTTTGGAGAGTAATCCTTTGTCAGTTGCTTCATTTGCAAATATTTTCTCCCATTCTGAGGGTTGTCTTTATCTTGCTTATGGTTTCCTTTGCTGTTCAAAAGCTTTAAAGTTTCATTAGGTCCCAGTTGTTTATTTTTGTTTTTATTTCCATTTCTCTAGGAGGTGGGTCAAAAAGGATCTTGCTGTGATTTATGTCAAAGAGTGTTCTGACAATTGGCTTTAGTTTTAATCTTTTTGGTAAATTTATTTTGAGAATATAAGGAGACATATGTTTGAATTGTGGAAGGGTTATATTCATGGAATTAGAAAGCCATTTCTGAACCCCAGGAAAGAGTATTTCATTTATCTTAATAAACAATGACAACAATAAACAAACCCAGAACACTTTGAGAAGTACAGTATTAAAAGCTTAAGTGGAAAAAACTAGGGATTATGTGTTTGAGAGAGTAAGTGTATCTCCCATGTGAGAGTATATATATACCTGGGAGGTTTTGCTTGTGAGAGAGGTGTTGTACTCAGTGGATTGTTCTGCTATAAGTAACAGTTTCTTAAATTTGTTTTGAATAAACCTTTTATTATAAAAATTTATTCCCATGGAACTTTGGAAAGATACTAAAAAGTATAAAGAAAGAACTACACTCAACCATTATAAAGGCAACCATTATTATTGGTCTTTTGATGTATGCTTTCTGAATTTTTTTCTGTAAACAGATTGATTGCTTTTTTTTTTCTTTTTTTGTGGTACGCGAGCCCCTCACCGTTGTGGCCTCTCCCGTCGCGGAGCGCAGGCTCCGCGGCCATGGCTCACGGGCCCAGCCGCTCCGCGGCATGTGGGATCCTCCCGGACCAGGGCACGAACCCGTGTCTCCTGCATTGGCAGGCAGACTGTCAACCACTGCGCCACCAGGGAAGCCCGATTGCTTTTCTTTTTACACATGTAGCTGTAATCATATTCTATGTTCAATTTTGCTTTTTCACTAATGTAACAAAAGTATTTTCCTTATATTGTAAATGTTTTATAAATATTTTTAATGGTTGCATGATATTTTGTCCAGTAATTAAACCATAGTTTGTCCTAACTATTCTCCTATTATTGGACATTTATATTGTAGCCATTTTTTAAAATTGTAAATAATAGTACAGTGAATGTGATTAGTCTAAAGTATTTTCTGTATTTAGGGTTATTTCCTAAACACAGATTGTTACAGTAGAATTACTAGATGAAAGCATTTAGAGTTTTTGTAAGGCTTTTGATACTTTTGCCAAATTGTTTTCCGAAGTATTCCAGTTTATATGCCCATCAACAGTATATGAGAGTGCCTAATTTCACCTGTTTTTCTAACATTGGATATTAAACAAGAGATTAAGATTTAAACAAGAGATAAACCTGTTAATTTGGTAGGAGGAAAATGGAGTTTCATTTTTTTAAATTTCCTTTTTAAAAGATTACTAGTGAGACCTCATATTTGTTCTTCATTTGCCTCTCTTGAGAATGAGCTTTTCATGTTTTCCAGTTTCTCATATGGAGTTTTTGTGCATTTCTTCACCATTTGTAATAGGGTAAAAATTTGAACTACCTGGAAATGGCATATCTGTCACAAGTTTTTGCAAATTCGCATAAATAAAGACTATGATTCATAGCTACAGTTACTGTTTCTATTGCCTAGTGCTATTTTGTCTGTGATTTTTGCCATACAGTGTGCCATACAGGTATGATTCACATACAATAACATTCACTCTTTTGATAGAAATAATGCAAAGTATATTTTTCAACTACAATGGAATGAAATTGGATGAGTAACAGAAAAAAATTAGGAAAAGCACAAATATGTGGAAATTAAACAACATACTCCTATTTAACCAATGGGTCAAAGAAGAAATCAGTAGGGAAATTAGAAAATACTTTGAGATGAGTGAAAATGAAGACACAACATACCAAAACTGGGCTGCATCTAATGCAATGCCGAGAGGGAAATTTATAGCAATTAGTGTCTATAGTAAAAAAGAAGAAAGATCTCATACCAGTACCCTAACCTTCCACCTTAAGACGCTGTATAAAGAAGAGCACACTAAATATAAAACATGCAGAAGGAAGGAAGTACGAAAAACTAGAGGAGAAATTAATGAAATCAAGAGTAGAAAAACATTAGAGAAAAATCAGAGAACCAAAAGGTTGTTATTTGAAAAGATCAACAAAATTGATAAACCTTTAGTTTTGGAAAGGAGGAAAAGAAGGCTTAAATTATTAGAATCAGAAGTGAAAAGAGGCTATTTCTGCTGACCTGACAGAAAAGAAAAGGAGCGTGGGGGCTCAGTAGTTGTGGCACACGGGCTTAGTTGCCTGATGGCTTGTGGGATCTTAGTTCCCCGACCAGGGATTGAACCACGTCCCCTGCATTGGAAGGCGGATTCTTAACCACTGGACCAGCAGGGAAGTCCTTTATCCTTATTATTTTTTTGAAGTTCATATTGTTCCTTTATATATTTTTAAAATGTAAGATGTGAATCTGCCATATTTTTTGTTTCACAGTAGGAAGGAAGTCATGCTTTTGGGTACTCTTAATGTTTCAAAATTCATCTCATTTTATCCTGTTAGTAATCCTTTGAGGGACATTGTACAGCTAGTCTTCATTTGAGAGATGATGAGATTTAGATTTGGCCAGGAAATTACTCAGTCTTTTCTTGTGTAGGATTCGCACAACTGAAATTAGAGATCTTCTGCTTTCTTTCCTATCTGTGAACATTTTTCTAGAAGAATAAATATCTTGTCATTTTTGCTTATATGGCTTCCTTAGAGCCTAGTTTAATTCTTTGTTTTTCTGTTTCCATCTCACCTTCTCTTCCATTCTCTCTTTCTTTTCTGTTCCTTTAATTCTGGGGCAAAAGTATCAAAACATCAAGCTCTTAAGGCAAAAGATAGAAACATACAGCATTTTAACATTTATCAAATTTGATAACATTTAACAAAAGATAGAAACATACAGCATTTTAACATTTATCAAATTTGATAAACAGATATTATGTGTTGTTTGTTAGGAGAGGTTGTCTGTTAGAATCATTTCCATTGCTAAGTACACTGAATTTTTATCTGTGCTTAAAAACAATCCATATTGATGGGAATCCATATTGATGGGAATTGGTGGTCCAGTGGTTAGGACTTAGTGCTGTCAGTGACGTGGCCGGGGTTCAATCTCTGGTCGGGGCCCTAAAATCCCACAAGCCGTGCAGTGTGCTGCCTCCCTCCCCCTCCCAAAAAAGACAAAAATATCCATATTGAAACTGAGTGAGTCAGTAAGGTATTCTTGTCTTATTTAACCTCAGTTTTAGATTTTCTTGATATACTTAATCATTGATTTTTTTTCCTGTAGCAATAGTTTTAAACTGATTGGTTTAGCTTATTTTATTTTTGACGTGGATGGCTCTTATTATCAGGGATGTGGATTGCTTACTCACTCCATTAATAGAGAAATGATGGCACTTTAATGGCCTGGGTATAACACCAAAATAGCATCATCTGCAGAGCAGACAGTAGGCAGCTATTAGTGATGATAGCCGTGATGTAAGTAGTGACATGTGGGGGAAGGACATCATAAAACTGTAATTGCTGCCCTGAGGGTGTGATTTAGACTTATGATCTCTTTTGGGCTAACATTCAGTGTGCAGTATAGGCTGGTTATGAATCCGTGTTGCCTTGGTTACCTTAATAGGAACTAGAATGTTTTAATTTGTTTGAAAATCAAATAAAGTATTTGTAACAATTGCAGTAGTCTTCCAGGGGCTGGTGGTTCAGTTAACAGTTTAGTTATGACAAATGATGCTTCCATACTAAATAAAAATAGTTTTAAAAAAAAGAACAATTTTGCTGTATTAACTCTGACAGAGAGTCATTGTCAGCTTCATATCTGGAAATTTCTCTTAACTTCTCAGTTTCAGTGTGTTATTTTGTTGGATAATTTTGAGCCCTTACTATACATGACATTGTGATCATTTAAAAGTATATGTTTCACATTTCTGTAGCTTAAATAACTTGGAGGCATGAATAACTTTGATCTAAAATGCTTGATTGAGACATTTTTATAAGGAGACAATACCTCTCTGAGAGCCCCACCCTCTGCACCTGAGCTTTCTCTCCAGGTTTCCTTTGTTCTCTCCTCTAAGTAAGCCTACCTGCCTAGTCTAACTTCACACAGAACATAGCTTCACACAGAAAGTTCAGGTCCATTTAGTTCAGGAATTTCCCCTTGGAGCATTCTGATGTGAACCATTAACAGGTGCTTAGTACCTTTCCTGACAGACTGCCCTCTTATTAGACAGCTATCACTGGAAAGTTTATGCTTGTGTGTTCCAGATCAGCAGGGCTGTTTCATCCAGCTGGCCCACTTTTACCTCTGACCCTTCTCTGTTTTCTCTTTTTTGCCACTACCTGTCCTTCTTTTCCCCACCTGTTTCCCTTCTCTTCTTAAGCAGGTTGTTTTTTAAAAAGTACACACCAGGGCTTTCCTGGTGGCACAGTGGTTGAGAGTCCGCCTGCCGATGCAGGGGACGCGGGTTCGTGCCCTGGTCCGGGAAGATCCCACATGCCGCGGAGCGGCTGGGTCCGTGAGCCATGGCCACTGAGCCTGTGCGTCCGGAGCCTGTGTTCTGCAACGGGAGAGGCCACAACAGTGGGAGGCCCACATACCGCAAAAAAAAAAAAAAAAAAAGTACATGCCAAAAGGGTAAGCTGTGACAAAGTGAGAGAGTGGCATGGACATATATACACTACCAAACGTAAAACAGATATATTGGGAAGCAGCCGCATAGCACAGGGAGATCAACTCGGTGCTTTTTGACCACCTAGAGGGGTGGGATAGGGAGGGTGGGAGGGAGGGAGACACAAGAGGGAAGAGATATGGGAACATATGTATATGTATAACTGATTCACTTTGTTATAAAGCAGAAACTAACACACCATTGTAAAGCAATTATACTCCAATAAAGATATAAAAAAAAAATACATGCCAAGTGCCAGGCACTATGCTAGGCATTTGTACTTACTGAATGTCTATTATATCTGGGACACTATTAGCTGATTTTACATACAATAATTATTAAATGAATTCATTTTAATCCACTCACCATAAAACTTCATGGTAGGGGATATTATTCCTATTATTACAAAGTAAGGATTTCTAAAAACTTAAGGGGCTTAGTGAAGACCACATAGATACTAAGTGGCAGCTCCAATATCAGACCTAGGTCTGGATCCAGTCTGTGTTCATTCCACTGTGTTTCTTTGCCTCTCAAACAAGAGGGGAAACAAGTTATGAAATCCACTTTCTTTGCAAAGCCTCCTGCACCTCCTCCAGGCATTCTCTGCAACTGTGTGGGTATGCGTCTGCTATACCTATCCCCTTTTTATGGTCTTAAAGTGCACTTATTCTTATGGATAATATAATATTTTTCAAATGTTTATGAAACAGTATGGTTAGTTTATTCTTTTTTGTGTATATTTAAACTTTTTTTTTTTTTTTTTTTTTTGCGGTACGTGGGCCTCTCACTGTGGTGGCCTCTCCCGTTGCGGAGCACAGGCTCCGGACACGCAGGCTCAGCGGCCATGGCTCACGGGCCCAGCCGCTCCGTGGCACGTGGGATCGTCCCGGACCGGGGCACAAACCTGCGTCCCCTGCATCAGCAGGTGGACTCTCAACCACTGCGCCACCAGGGAAAACCTAAACTTTCATTTTTCAAAACAATCTCTAACTTGGGAATTCTCTGGTGGTCCAGTGGTTAGGACTTGGTGCTTTCAGTGCCGAGGGCCCGGATTCAATCCCTGGTCAGGGAACTAAGATCCCCCAATCCATGTGATGTGGCCTTAAAAAAAAATAAAAACAAACTCTCAAACTTGAAGAAAAATTGCAAGCACAGTAATAAAGAACTTTCTTTTCTTGTGAACCATTTTAGAGTAAGTTGCTAACATGGTGCCCCATTACTCTTCAATACTTCAGTTTGTGTTTCCTATAACAAAGATACTCTCCTTCATAACCTCAATATGACCATCAAAATCAGGACACTAACATCAACATATTACCATTTAATCCTCAAACCTCATTCAAATTTCAGTATTTATTCCAATGTCCTTTATAGGAAAAGAATCCAGTTCAGAATCACATCTTGCATTGATTGTCAACATATCTCATCAGTCTTTTTCTTTTTTTAAAAAATTAATTAATTAATTGATTTTTTTTTGGCGGCGTTCGGTCTTTTATTCCCCAATACTGTATATTTATTTATCCATAAATTGTATATATTTATTTATTTTAAAATTTT
This sequence comes from Aethalodelphis obliquidens, assembly GCF_003676395.1. Lineage (NCBI taxonomy): Eukaryota > Metazoa > Chordata > Mammalia > Artiodactyla > Delphinidae > Aethalodelphis > Aethalodelphis obliquidens. Next base: position 4,863,588 of record NW_020837994.1, on the reverse strand, counting down.
ATTTTATTTATTTTTGGTTGCATTGGGTCTTTTTTTTTTTTAACATCTTTATTGGAGTATAATTGCTTCACAATGGTGTGTTAGTTTCTGCTTTATAACAGAGTGAATCAGCTGTACATATACATGCATCCCCATATCTTCCTCCCTCTTGCGTCTCCCTCCCACCCCCCCATCCCACCCGTCTAGGTGGTCACAGAGCACCGAGCTGATCTCCCTGTGCTATGCGGCTGCTTCCCACTAGCTAGCTATTTTACGTTTGGTAGTGTATAGATGTCCATGCCACTCTCGCTTTGTCACAGCTTACCCTTCCCCCTCCCCATATCCTCAAGTCCATTCTCTAGTAGGTCTGTGTCTTTGTTCCTGTCTTACCACTAGGTTATTCGTGACATTTTTTTTTCTTAAATTCCATATATATGTATTAGCATACGGTATTTCTCTTTCTCTTTCTGACTTCACTCTGTATGACAGACTCTAGGTCCATCCACCTCATTACAAATAGCTCAATTTCGTTTCTTTTTATGGCTGAGTAATATTCCATTGTATATATGTGCCACATCTTCTTTCTCCATTCATCTGATGATGGACACTTAGGTTGTTTCCATCTCCTGGCTATTGTAGATAGAGCTGCAATGAACATTTGGTACATGACTCTTTTTGAATTATGGTTTCCTCAGGGTATATGCCCAGTAGTGGGATTGCTGGGTTGTATGGTAGTTCTATTTGTATTTTTTTAAGGAACCTCCATACTGTTCTCCATAGTGGCTGTACCAATTCACATTCCCACCAGCAGTGCAAGAGTGTTCCCTTGTCTACACACCCTCTCCAGCATTTATTGTTTCTAGATTTTTTGATGATGGCCATTCTGACTGGTGTGAGATGATATGTCATTGTAGTTTTGATTTGCATTTCTCTAATGATTAATGATGTTGAGCATTCTTTCATGTGTTTGTTGGCAGTCTGTATATCTTCTTTGGACAAATGTCTATTTAGGTCTTCTGCCCATTTTTGGATTGGGTTGTTTGTTTTTTTGTTATTGAGCTGCATGAGCTGCTTGTAAATTTTGTAGATTAATCCTTTGTCAGTTGCTTCATTTGCAAATATTTTCTCCCATTCTGAGGATTGTCTTTTGGTCTTGTTTATGGTTTCCTTTGCTGTGCAAAAGCTTTGAAGTTTCATTAGGTCCCATTTGTTTATTTTTGTTTTTATTTCCATTTCTCAAGGAGGTGGGTCAAAAAGGATCTTGCTGTGATTTATGTCATAGAGTGTTCTGCCTATGTTTTCCTCTAAGAGTTTGAGAGTGTCTGGCCTTATATTTAGGTCTTTAATCCATTTTGAGTTTATTTTTGTGTATGGTGTTAGGGAGTGATCTAATCTCATACTTTTATATGTAACTGTCCAGTTTTCCCAGCACCACCTATTGAAGAGTCTGTCCTTTCTCCACTGTACATTCCTGCCTCCTTTATCAAAGATAAGGTGACCGGGCCTCCCTGGTGGCGCAGTGGTTGAGAGTCCGCCTGCCGATGCAGGGGACATGGGTTCGTACCCTGGTCTGGGAAGATCCCACATGGTGCGGAGCAGCTGGGCCCGTGAGCCATGGCCGCTGAGCCTGTGCATCCGGAGCCTGTACTCCACAACGGGAGAGGCCACAACAGTGAGAGGCCCGCGTACCATAAAAAAAAAAAAAAAAAAAAGATAAGGTGACCATATGTGTGTGGGTTTATCTCTGGGCTTTCTATCCTGTTCCAGTGATCTACCTTTCTGTTTTTGTGCCAGTACCATACTGTCTTGATTACTGTAGCTTTGTAGTATAGTCTGAAGTCAGGGAGCCTGATTCCTCCAGCTCCGTTTTTCGTTCCCAAGATTGCTTTGGCTATTCGGGGTCTTTTGTGTTTCCATACAAATTGTGCAATTTTTTGTTCTAGTTCTGTGAAAAATGCCAGTGGTAGTTTGATAGGGATTGCATTGAATCTGTAGATTGCTTTGGGTAGTAGAGTCATTTTCACAATGTTGATTCTTCCAATCCAAGAACATGGTATATCTCTCCATCTGTTTGTATCGTCTTTAATTTCTTTCATCAGTGTCTTATAATTTTCTGCATACAGGTCTTTTGTCTCTTTAGGTAGGTTTATTCCTAGATATTTTATTCTTTTTGTTGCCATAGTAAATGGGAGTGTTTTCTTGATTTCACTTTCAGATTTTTCATCATTAGTGTATAGGAATGCCAGAGATTTCTGTGCATTAATTTTGTATCCTGCTACTTTACCAAATTCATTGATTAGCTCTAGCAGTTTTCTGGTAGCATCTTTAGGATTCTCTATGTATAGTATCATGTCATCTGCAAACAGTGACAGCTTTACTTCTTTTCCAGTTTGGATTCCTTTTATTTCCTTTTGTTCTCTGATTGCTGTGGCTAAAACTTCCAAAACTCTGTTGAATAAGAGTGGTGAGAGTGGGCAGCCTTGTCTTGTTCCTGATCTTAGTGGAAATGCTTTCAGTTTTTCACCATTGAGGACGATGTTGGCTGTGAGTTTGTCATATATGGCCTTTGTTATGTTGAGGAAAGTTCCCTCTATGCCTACTTTCTGGAGGGTTTTTAATCATAAATGGTGTTGAATTTTGTCAAAAGCTTTCTCTGCATCTATTGAGATGACCATATATTTTTTCTTCTTCAATTTGTTAATATGGTGTATCACATTGATTGATTTGCGTATATTGAAGAATCCTTGCATTCCTGGGATAGACCCCACTTGATCATGGTGTATGATCCTTTTAATGTGCTGTTGGATTCTGTTTGCTAGTATTTTGTTGAGGATTTTTGCATCTATGTTCATCAGTGATATTGGCCTGTAGTTTTCTTTCTTTGTGACATCCTTGTCTGGTTTTGATATCAGGGTGATGGTGGCCTCGTAGAATGAGTTTGGGAGTGTTTCTCCCTCTGCTATATTTTGGAAGAGTTTGAGAAGGATAGGTGTTAGCTCTTCTCTAAATGTTTGATAGAATTCGCCTGTGAAGCCATCTGGTCGTGGGCTTTTGTTTGTTGGAAGATTTTAAATCACAGTTTCAATTTCAGTGCTTGTGATTGGTCTGTTCATATTTTCTGTTTCTTCCTGATTCAGTCTTGGCAGGTTGCGCATTTCTAAGAATTTGTCCATTTCTTCCAGGTTGTCCATTTTATTGGCATAGAGTTGCTTATAGTAATCTCTCATGATCTTCTGTATTTCTCCAGTGTCAGTTGTTACTTCTCCTTTTTCATTTCTAATTCTATTGATTTGAGTCTTCTCCCTTTTTTTCTTGATGAGTCTGGCTAAAGGTTTATCAATTTTATCTTCTCAAAGATGTAGCTTTTAGTTTTATTGATCTTTATTATTGTTTCCTTCATTTCTTTTTTATTTCTTTCTGATCTGATCTTTATGATTTCTTTCCTTCTGCTAACTTGGGGGATTTTTTGTTCTTCTTTCTCTAATTTCTTTAGGTGTAAGGTTAGGTTGTTTATTTGAGATGTTTCTTGTTTCTTGAGGTGGGATTTTATTGCTGTAAACTTCCCTCTTAGAATTCCTTTTGCTGCATCCCATAGGTTTTGGGTTGTCGTGTTTTCATTGTCATTTGTTTCTAGTTATTTTTTGATTTCCCTTTGCTTTCTTCAGTGATCTCTTGGTTATTTAGTAGTTTGTTGTTTAGCCTCCCTGTGTTTGTATTTTTTACAGTTTTTTTCCTGTAATTGATATCTAGTCTCCTGGCGTTGTGGTTGGAAAAGATACTTGATATGACTTCAGTTTCCTTAAATTTACCAGGGCTTGATTTGTGACCCAGGATATGATCTATCCTGGAGAATGTTCCATGAGCATTTGTGAAGAAAGTGTATTGTGTTGTTTTTGGATGGAATGTCCTATAAATATCAGTTAAGTCCATCTTGTTTAATGTATCATTCAAAGCTTGTGTTTTCTTATTTATTTTCATTTTGGGTGATCTGTCCATTGGTGAAAGTGGGGTGTTAAAGTCCCCTCTATGATTGTGTTACTGTCAATTTCCCTTTTTATGGCTGTTAACACTGCCTTATGTACTGAGGTGCTCCTATGTTGGGTGCATATATATTTATAATTGTTATATCTTCTTCTTTGATTGATCCCTTGATCATTATGTAGTGTTTTTCTTTGTCTCTTGTAATAGTCTTTATTTTAAAGTCTACTTTGTCTGATATGAGAATTGCTACTCCAGCTTTCTTTTTATTTCCATTTGCATGGAATATATTTTTCTATCCCCTTACTTTCAGTGTGTATGTGTCCCTAGGTCTGAAGTGGGTCTCTTGTAGATAGCATATATTCGGGTGTTGTTTTTGTATCCATTCAGCCAGTCTGTGTCTTTTGTTTGGAGCATTTAAGCCATTTACATTTAAGGTAGTTATTGATATGTATGTTCCTATTACCATTTTCTTAATTGTTTTGGGTTTGTTATTGTAGGTTTTTTCTTTCTGTTGTGTTTCCTGCCTAGAGAAGTTCCTTTAGCATTTGTTGTAAAGCTGGTTTGGTAGTGCTGAATTCTCTTAGCTTTTGCTTGTCTGTGAAGGTTTTAATTTCTCTGTCGAATCTGAATGAGGTCCTTGCTGGGTAGAGTAATCTTGGTTGTAGGGGGTAGAGTAATCTTGGTTGTAGGTTTTTCCATTTCATCATTTTAAATATGTCCTGCTACTCCCTTCTGGCTTGCAGAGTTTCTGCTGAAAGATCAGCTGTTAACCTTATGGGGATTCCCTTGTATGTTTTGTTGTTTTTCCCTTGCTGCTTTTAATATTTTTTCTTTGTCTGCATTGGGTCTTCATTGCTGTGCTCAGGCTTTCTTTAGTTGAGGCGAGCAGGGGCTACTCTTCTTTGCGGTGCGTGGGATTCTCATTGCGGTGGCTTCTCTTGTTGCAGAGCACTGCTCTAGGTGCGTGGGCTTCACTAGTTGTGTCGCATGGCCTTAGTTGCTCCGGGTCATGTGGGATCTTCCTGGACCAGGGCTCGAACCCATGTCCCCTGCCTTGGCAGGCTGATTCTTAACCAGTGCGCCACCAGGGAAGCCCCAGTCTTTTTCAATTTGGAATAATTCTTCAGTCTTCACTTCATTTCATTAACTTGACACTTCTGAAAATTATAGGACAGTAATTTTGTAGAATATTCCTGAATTTGGGTTTGTCTGATATTTTCTCATAATTAGATTCAAGTTTTCCACCTTTGGCATGAATATCACAGACTTGATGCTGTTCTGTTCTCATTGTATCCTATTAGGCAGTACACCATTTTGATTTGTTCCCATTGGTGATGATGTTTACTTTGATCACTTGGTTAAGGTGTTGTCTGTCAGATTTCTTCACTATAAAGTTACTCTTTCTTTTTGAAATGAATAAGTATTTTGTGGCACGGTACTACTACTTTGAAACTATGTAAATTGTCCTCCAACTTTCAATTTATTTATTTATATCAGTTATGGACTCAGATTTCTTGTTTATTTAATGTTATAATCTATAACTGTCATTATTCATCTTGTTCAAGTTCCCTGATTTTGCCAGGTGGGAACCCCTTCAGGCTGGCTTCTGTGTCCTTTTGACTTTTCTCTTCAGTTACCCCTTTATCAGCTTGGGGGTTAGGGGCACTGACACTTTGAATAGTCAGAAATTCACATTTAACTTATAGTTGACCCTCCATATATGCAGTTCCTCAGTATACCCACTTCCTTTGTATCCACAGTGCTACATCCACAATTCAACCATCCACGAACTGTGTAGTACTGTAGTATTTGCTATTGAAAAAAAACTGTGTATAAGTGGACCCACTCAGTTCAAACCATGTTGTTCAAGGGTCAACTGTATATTTTTTTTAATGCGTCATTTCTTTCTGGCACAATAAAATATTTCAGGCCCATCTTGTACTTTCTCTAGTCTACCCCTGGAATGAGCTTTTCTCCAAGAAGCCCTGGTTCCTCTTAGTGGCGAAATGTATTTTGAAACCAAGTTCTGGGTACTAAGTGTGCTCGTTGCTGTTGAGGTGTTGCTACTCTTGGGCCCTCTCAGTGGAGAGAGCTAGCGGAGATACATACACACATATATATATATATATATATTAGATATATATATTCTAATGTCTATATATATCATATAGAAACATATATATCTGTATTTTTATTTCTATATCTGTATGTAAGAAAAATCATGTTCTCATCTCTCCTTGTAAGTCAAACCCAACACTATAGTGTTTACTTGACAGTGTTTTTCTAGTATTTGTAACTTCTTTCTTAGACGGTATTATCCTGAATATATTTACTTATTTGATATATCTTCCTGTTCAGTTTTGTATATGTTTGAATGTGTGTATGTTACTTCCACAAAGTGTCAGTGGCCTGGTTTGCTAATCATAAGAATTGGGTGTTCCTGAAAAAACCGTAATTCAAAAAGGGTCATGTATCACAATGTTCATTGCAGCTCTATTTACAATAGCCAGGACATGGAAGTAACCTATGTGTCCATCAAGAGATGAATGGATAAAGAAGATGTGACACATATATACAATGGAATATTACTCAGCCAAAAAAAGAAATGAACTTGAACTATTTGTAGTGAGGTGGATGCACCTAGAGTCTGTCATACAGAGTGAAGTCAGAAAGAGAAAAACAAATATCGTATGCTAACACATATATATGGAATCTAAAAAAAAAAAGGTTCTGAAGAACCTTGGGGCAGGACAGGAATAAAGACGCAGATTTAGAGAAGGGACTTGAGGACAAGGCTGGGGGAAGGGTAAGCTGGGACAAAGTGAGAGAGTGGCATGGACTTATATATACTACCAAATATAAAATAGATAGCTAGTAGGAAGCAGCTGCATAGCACAGGGAGATCAGCTCAGTGCTTTGTGACCACCTTGAGGGGTGGGATAGGGAGGGTGGGAGGGAGATGCAAGAGGGAGGAGATATGGGGATATATGTATATGTATAGCTGATTCACTTTTTTATACAGTAGAAACTAACACACCATTGTAAAGCAATTGTATTCCAATAAAGATGATTAAAAGAAGGGGGTATTAATTTAGTATAACTGTGTTTATCAGGCAGTAATTAGAAACCCAAGCAGTTTGTCATGGCTGGAGAATAGTGATACTTGGGAGTAGCAATATAAATGTATGTAAAGAAAACAGGTATTGTAGAGCTTTTAAGTATTTAAGGTTCAAATGCCCAACTCTGAACATAGTAAGCAAAGTTTTAGAAATCATGACATTATTTATTTATGAAGCTGGATAGGGAAAAGAGCTCTAGATGGAGTGTCAGGAGACTTGGATTCCAGTATCAACTGTTCCACTAGGTTATCTTTGCGTTATTAGACATATCACTTAATCATTATCATCCTATAAAATAGGGAATTGGTGAAGGCACAAGGAGAGAGATGGGTGATTACTGAGGGTACTTTCAGAGACTGTATGTCCCAGTGTTAGAGTGAGCAAGAGGGAAACTTGTGTGATTTCAATCAGTGATTTCATTTATGGGTAGAAAATCCTGGAAAATTTGAACTTGAAGGGAATATCCAAAGATACTGTTTTGTGAACTTGAAGGGAATATCTGAAGATACTCTTTTGTATTGACAATTTTACATGCAGTAATCTCATTATTTTAGATTATAGTAATAATAGTTAATAGTCATATTATGCTTTATAGTATATAAAGGTTTTTTTTAACATTTATATTCTTATTTGAGCCTTATGATACACCTGTAAGTTAGGTAAGGCAGATATTATTGTTCCTTCTTTATAAATGAGGAAAGTGAGACCCTAAGAGGTCCAGTTGCTTGATCAATGTTACATATATAGAGTCAGAGCTGAAATTTGAAGCTAGGTCTTTTTTTTTCAATCTATATATACTTTATAATATGGAAATTTTCAAATTTACTTATTCTTTCCAGTTTTTGGTGTAAATTTGACAATTATTTATGCTTTGTAATCTTTTTCATGTTTTTTCCTTCCACTTTTTCTTGTAGTCTGCTGTAATATTTTTAAGGAAATCCCTGACATGTTATTTAAATTATAAATACTTAAGTATGTCTCTAACTGATAATAACTGATATGTTTTTAATATAGCCATGATGCAGTTATTATCAGTTATTCCATATCATCTCATACCAGTTCATATTAAAATTTTTTTAATTGCAATAAATATCTTTTTGTAGTTGCTTTTGTTTTTTTGTTTTGGATTAGCGTGTATTACCTTTGGATAGTCTCTTGAATTTCTTTTAATCAGTAACAGTGGCCTCTTTTGTTTTTCCTTTAATTGCCACAGATTTATTGAAGAAACTGGATCATTGGTCTTGTTTATGTCCTACATTCTGGATTTGATTGCTTCCTTTTGGTGTCATATATATGTTGACAGTGGGAACCCCTACAGATTGGCTTCTGTGTCCTTTTGATCTGGACTCAATTAGTCCTTGATATTTCCTTGCTTTTTGGCACAAGGTGTCCCAGGTTCTTCTTACATATTTCTTGCCCAGCCCTTAAATTAGTCATTTCATTAAAGTATTTTCAGTTCCTGTTATTGCATTATGCAAATAGCCTATTTCAGTAGCAGTGGACTAGGATTGAGAGAGAGATAACTGAAAATTTGTTAAAAATGATGGTGAGAAGTGCCAAAATGAAAAAGATTGACAGTACTAAGGGTCGACAAAGATGTGGCATATCTGGAACATTTACATATCACTGGTGGGAGTGTAAATAAGTTCAATTAGTACAACCACTTTGGAATACTATTTGGCAGTCTCATCTTAAGCTGAACATATACATGTCCTGTGACCCAGCAATTTCACTTCTTACTGTATATTCAGCAGAAATGTGAACATGTATACCAAAAGCCACATTCAAGAATAAGCAGAGAGCATTATTTAGAACAGCCCCAAACTGGAAATAACCCAAATATCTGTCAGCAGTAGAAAGGATAAATGGATTATGGTGTGTACACAAATGGAATACTGTACAGTAATGAGAATGAATAAACCATTGCTATAATGCCATACTATGGACGGTTCTCACCAACATAATATTAAGCAAAGGAAGCCAGACACTATTTGATTTTATAAAGTAGAAAACTAGACAAAATATATGTTAGAAGTCAAGATAATGGCTATTTTTTGTTGTTGAAGTATAGTTGATTTACAGTATTATATGTTTCAGGTGTACAACGCAGTGATTTAGTATTTTTATAGGTTATACTGTATTTAAAATTATTATGAAATATTGGCTATAATCCTGTGCTGTACAATATATCCTTGTAGCTTACTTATTTTATACATAGTAGTTTGTACATCTTAATCCCCTACTCCTATTTTACTCCTCTTCCTCTTCCCACTGGTAACCACTAGTTTCCTCTCTATATCTGTGAGTCTGTTTCTGTTTTGTAATATTCATTTGTTTGTTTTATTTTTTTAGATTCCATTATAAGTGATGACACCCAGTATTTGTCTTTCTCTGTGTGGCTTATTTCACTAAGCATAATACCCTCCAGATCCATCTGTGTTGTTGCAAATGGCAAAATTTCATTTTTTTTATGGTTGAGTAGTATTCCATTGTGTGTGTGTGTGTGTGTGTGTGTGTGTGTACACGTACACCACATCTTCTTTATCCATTTATCTGTTGATGGACACTTGGGTTGCTTCCATATCTTGGCTATTGTAAATAATGCTGCTGTAAACATTGGGTGCATGTATCTTTTCCAAGCAGTGTTTTTGTTTTCTTCAGATATATACCCAGGAGTGGAATTGCTGGATGATATGGTAGTTCTATTTTTAATTTTTTGAGGAACCCCATACTGTTTTCCATAGAGGCTGCACCAATTTTCATTCCCACCAACAGTGTATAAGCGTTCCCCTTTATCCACATCTTTGCCAACATTTGTTATTTGTGTTCTTTTTAATGATTGCCATTCTGACAGGTGTTAGATGATGTCTCATTGTAGTTTTGATTTGCATGTCTCTGATGATTAGCGATGTTGAGCATCTTTTCATGTGCCTCTTGGCCATTTGTATGTCTTTGGAAAAATGTTCAGGTCTTCTGCCTAATTTGTAATCAGGTTGTTTGGGTTTTTTTGATATTGAGGTATATGAGCTGTCTATATGTTTGGAATATTAACCCCTTATTGGTCATGTAATTTGCAAATATTTTCTCCGATTCACTAGGTTGTCTTTTTTGTCAGTGGTTTCCTTTGCTGTGCAAAAGCTTTTAAGTTTAATTAGGTCCCATTTGTTTATTTTTGCTTTTGTTTCCTTTGCCTTAGGAGAGAGACCCAAAAAATATTTCTATGATTTATGTCAAAGAGTGTTCTGCCTATGTTTTCTTCTGGGAGTTTTATGGTTTCTAATCTTACATTTAGGTCTTTTTTTTTTTTTTTTTTGGCTGCGTTGGGTCTTAGTTGAGGCACACAGGATCTTCATCGTGGTGTGCAGGCTTCTCCCTAGTTGTGGCATGTGGGTTTTTCTCTCTCTAGTTGTGGCGTGCGGGCTCCAGAGCGCGTGGGCTCTGTAGTTTGTAGCTCAAGGACTCTCTAGTTGAGGCACATGGGCTCAGTAGTTTTGGCGTGTGGGCTTAGTTGCCCTGCAGAATGTGGGATCTTAGTTCCCCGACCAGGGATTGAACCTGTGTCCCCTGCATTGGAAGGTGGATTCTTTACCACTAGACCACCAGGGAAGTCCCACAATTAGGTCTTTAATCCATTTTGAGTTTACTTTTGTATATGGTATGAGAAAATGTTCTAATTCATACTTTTACATGTAGCTGTAGAGTTTCCCCAGCACCACTTATCAAAGGGACTGTCTTTTCCCCATTGTATATTCTTTCCTCCTTTGTTGTAGATTAATTGACCATAAGTGTGTGGGTTCATTTCTTGGCTCTCTCTTCTGTTCCATTGATCTGTGCGTCTGTCTTTTTAAAAATTTGTTTATTTTTATTTTTGGTTGTGTTGGGTCTTTGTTGCTGCACACGGGCTTTCTCTAGTTGTGGCGAGTGGGGGCTGCTCTTTGTTGCGGTGTGCGGGCTTCTCATTGCGGTGGCTTCTCTTGTTGCGGAGCATGGGCTCTAGGCACGCGGGCTTCAGTAGTTGTGGTACTGGGCTCAGTAGTTGTGGCTTGCGGGCTCTGGAGTGCAGGCTCAGTAGTTGTGGTGCATGGGCTTAGTTGCTCTGTGGCATATTCCTGGACCAGGGCTCAAACCTGTGTTCCCTGCATTGGCAGGCAGATTCTTAACCACTGAGCCACCAGGGAAGTCCTGTGTGTCTGTTTTTGTGCCATTAACATACTGTTTTGATCATGGTAGCTTTGTAGTATAGTCTAAAGGCAGGGATCATGATTCCTCCAGGTTTGTTCTTTTTTCTCAAGATTGCTTTGGTGATGGTGGCTTTTTATTTTATTTTATTTTTTAGGTGGAAGGAAGCAAATTTTATTATTAATAATAATCGTAATAGTAACAATAGCTGCTAATGTTTATGGAATTCTCACAACACTGCAGATGCTTTGCATGCACTTAATTTAAATTAATTTACTTTCAGTTCCTCCTAAGAACCCCCAAAAGAAGGCCCTTCATAATCCATATTTAGTCTCTGTACTCTGTGCTCAACGTATAAAAGATTCTGAAAGGAGCACAGTCTTTTTTTTCTCTTTTTGGCTGCATTGGGTCTTCGTTGCTGCACATGGGCTTTCTCTAGTTGCGGCAAGCTCAGCTTAATCCCGCGTTGAGAAACGCGGGATTTTCATTGAGGTGGCTTCTCTTGTTGTGGAGCACAGGCTCTAGGCGTGTGGGCTACAGTAGTTGCGGTGCATGGGCTCAGTAGTTGTGGCGCATGGGCTTAGTTGCTCTGCACCATGTGGTATCTTCCTGGACTAGGGATTGAACCTGTGTCCCCTGCACTGGCAGGTGGATTTTTAACCACTGCACCACCAGGGAAGCCCAGGAGCACAGTCTTAAAGGAGATGGACTTGTAAAAACAAGACATTGCAGTACAATTTGATGCCTGAGAGGATACTACAGCAGCTCCCAAGAGGAAGGGCCTAGCTTCCTGCTGGGGAGGACGAAGCCTGATGGTGGCTATTTTTGATGGTGGTAGAGTAGTTACTGGGAGAGTTGGTCATCTTTTACTTCCTTATCTGGGTGCTTCTTATTGGTGTGTTTTTTGTGAAAATTCATTGAGCTGTACATTTAATATTTTTGCATATTTCTGTATGAATATTAAAAATTTGAAAATTTATGAATTTTTCTTCTGTTTTTAGATTTGATAGTAAATAAAATGCAATTAAAGGGGTCACTTTTAAAGTACCTAGTCTTTACAAGGCCAGGTGCTTGCTGTTGGGAGTATAATGTTGAATAAATGGGAGTCTTGTTTTCTAAGGACTCATGATTCTTTTTGGAAGACACGTACTCAAAAAACATGAAGGGAATTCCTTGGCCGTCCAGTGGTTAGGATTAGGCACTTTCACTGCCAGCGCCTGGGTTCAATCCCTGGTTGGGGAACTAAGATCCCACAAGCCACACAGCATGGCCAAAAAAACAAAAAACAACAACAACAACAAACCCATGAGACTAGACAGACTAGTGAGAATGTAGTGTTTGAAGTCATTCCTAAAGTTGATTCAGTGCTTTTGTTTCTGTGTTTTTGTTTATTTTTAAGATACCTTAATCATGTCCTTTTGTTCTCTCTTTTCTTTTTGTAGCACCTGACAGATACCTCACATGGTGTAAGAAATAAGTGCCTGCAATTACTTGGTAATCTGGGTTCTTTGGAGAAAAGTGTCACAAAAGATGCAGAAGGCCTAGCTGTCAGAGACGTCCAGAAGATTATAGGGGATTACTTCAGTGACCAGGACCCACGTGTCAGAACAGCAGCTATAAAAGCCATGGTAAACGTGATCATGGAAACTAAATGGAGATACTTTTTTTTTTTTTAAGTTAATGGCTAATGCCACCTTGGATACATTGTGAATCCCCCCCAGGGTATACTTTATGCACACTTTCAGGAAGGTGTTGGTGGCATCACAGAACTCAAAGGCACACATTCCTTTACAACAGTTGCTTATCTTTGGGCTTGTTTGGTAGCTTTCACCTGCATTTCTGAAACATGGAAGGTACAACTTGTATCCCAGGTCCATGGGAGAGATGTTACTTGGTATTATAGTACAGTAGGTACAGGTTATACCTTTGTATTTCAGAAGTATAGGTGAAAGTTATGGGGGAGGGTTGCTCTTTAGGGGGAGATGGTGCTAACCATTTCTTCCTCAGCCTCCTTATCATTATTTCGTATTTTTTCTGACATCCCCTTGGGACAGTCCATGGGTTAGATTCATTAAGTGTTTGAGTGTTTCTACTGAAAAGTCCAGGTTTCTTATTTATATAGCACTGATTTTGGCCAGAGGGAACCATGTTAATGTGATATAATGGGGAAAAATATATGAGATTGTGGGGAGACATTGGAAATATTGATTTTTTTTTTCAGAATACTTAAACTGTATCTTTATTATCTAGTTGCAGCTCCATGAAAGAGGACTGAAATTATACCAAACAATTTATACTCAGGTACCTTAAATGATTGCTGTTTAGAAGAGGAGGGAGGTGGAGAAATCATGAAACTGGGAGGGTGGCACGCTGGTGGTCGGAATTTGAAAACATAGAGCTTCAGCTGGCTAACAGTGGCAGTGTTGTGATGAATGTGCAGTTGTATCCAAAGCATACATCCTAAGAAGAGAATGGGGAATATGTAATGAATAGCACTAGTGCATGTGAGGAGGACATTTGGGAGGATTTAGCTGGCTCAGTGTGAATGCCAGAGTATACAAAGAGAAGTGTAGTGTTCAGAGTAAGGAGAGTGGTAGTCTTGTTGATCTCTGTTTGGTTGACTGAAGTTGACTTCAAACCTGAGGTCAATTCAGGGCACCACACTTGAGAAACTGGCGTATTTCTGGAGGAGGATGACCAAGACCATGGGATCGTATGAAAAGATATCACATGATTGTTATAGCATTGGTAAGGAAAAGCACAATGAAATTATAGTATCATTAGGAGAAGCTGACCGAGTGCCTAACCAAAAGCCCTTACATTTATTCTTGTAGAACAATTGGATGTATCTAGAGACAAGGAATCTAAATCCACGCTCAGAGACCAGTTTTTGTTAGCCTACTGAGAGTGGTTTTAGCTTTTAGAGGAAGAGGATAATTAGCCAAACCCCTATGACTGATGTGTAAACCAAGTACGTTCTTTTACAAATGAAGTAGAATGAGTTCAGAATGGTTATGTTGGTGTGACCTATAGGAAAACTGTGTGGGAAACCAAATAATTAAAGGAAACTTGTAGAGTAAGGACTCAAAGGAAAAAGAGTTAGTCTGATGATTCAGATGTTTAGTGACATAAGACTGTGTCAGTTGGTTAGGCAAGCAATGCTGTGGACCTCAAGGGAGTGAGGATGGAATGATGGGGGAGGATTTGAGATATGAGGTAGAATTAGTTACTATAATGAGTTCATTTTGATTATCTTGAGTTTGAAGGGTTGATGGGATACTTATGAGGAGAATTCCAGGTCTGGAACTCAGGAAAGATCAGAGCTGGAGGTGGATATTTGGAGCCATCAATATCTAGGGGTCATGGGGATACCCAGGGAGAGTAAGAAGATTGGAAGTGATGAGGATGGAGCCAGGGGTGAGGTCCAACGTTTAAGAAAGGAGCCCTAGAATGGAACTGAGGAGCAGCTTGATGGAGGAGGAGGAAGAATATATTCCAGAAGAGGCAAGAGGGCATTCTCATAGTCAGCAGTGTCAAATGCTGGTGAAAGGTCATTTAGGATAGCACTGAAGTCTGGTCATGGGACTTAGCAACAAAGTGGTCACTAGTGAGTTTAAAGAGAGCAATTTCAGTGGAGTGCTGGGACTGGGGGAAGCCAGATCAGGGTCTTTTGAGGTGAGGCATTTAAAGTCTATTGACTATGACTATACTTTAAAGAAACTTGACTATGATAGGAAAGTGGGGTAGAAGTTGGTAGAAGGGGGCATAGGATTAAGGGTTGTTGTTGTTTTTTTTCCTGTATTTTAAAGACAGTTGCTAAGTATGTTTATATGTTGAAGGGAGAGCTAGTGTTATGATAGAAGAGACAAAGGGGAATAAATGCTGGAGTAAGTTCCTTGAGGCAGAAAATCAGATTCATGAGCTGATTCATCCAACAAATGTTAGTGAGTACCTAATGCTGGCTGTATAATGCCAAGCATGTTATAATAGATAGGACCCATGCCCTTCACATTGTCATAGGTAAGACAGGCAATTAACAAATAAGCAAACACAGTTATAGCATATGAGTACTGCTGTGAGGTAAATCAATAGGATGCTATCATAGAGAATCACAAAGAGGATCTATTTTGGAGGATGGTAAGGGATGGTCATGTGAGGAAGTGATGGGATCCGTAGCAAAAGTAGAAGGATTAGGAACTAGAAAGGACCCTTTTCCCTCAGATATTGAGAAAACAAGGGGTGGGAGAATACAGGAATAAATGAATTTATAACTGGTGTGGAGTAGTTGAGTGGGTTTGTGCCTGAGAACCTTGATTTTTGTCAGATAAACAGGTCGCCTTATAGCTGGTAGTAGGATAGAAGTCCCGAGGAAAAGGTTAAGAAAAGCTGCCTTGGGGCTCCCTGGTGGCGCAGTGGATAAGAATCTGCCTGCCAATGCAGGAGACACGGGTTCGAGCCTTGGTCCAGGAAGATCCCACATGCCGTGGAGCAACTAAGGCTGTGTGCCACAACTACTGAGCCTGCACTCTAGAGCCCTTGAGCCACAACTACTGTTGTGAGCCTCAACAAGAGAAGCCACTGCATTGAGAAGCCCGCGCACTGCAACGAAGAGTAGCCCCTGCTCGCCACAGCTAGAGAAAGCCCGCATGAAGCAACGAAGACCCAACACAGCCAAAAAAAAAAAAAAAAAAAAGGCTCATTAGCCACCTTTCTGAAAAAAAGAAAAGCTGCCTTGGGAAATGGAAGTGGAAAGCAGGAGTGTAAAAGATTTCAGAGTAGGACTAATAAGGTTTGAGATCATGAATCACCAATCCCCTAGAGAGTGTGGTCTTTGCCAGTGCTCTGCTGCCCTTGTGAAGACTAGAGAAAGTCTTAGGTTTGTGGAGCAGCTGTAGCAGAAATCCTGAGGGGGTTGTGTATGATGATGCAGACAATGCTGTCAAGAGACTGAAGTGGCTTTGCAGACGCCGCCACATCGGAACCTCCCGCGCTGCCCAACCATGGTCAACCCTACCGTGTTCTTTGACGTTGCCATCGATGGCGAGCCCTTGTGCCGTGTCTCCTTTGAGCTGTTTGCAGACAAAGTTCCAAAGACAGCAGAAAACTTCCTTGCTCTGAGCACTGGGGAGAAAGGCTTTGGTTATAAATGTTCCTGCTTTCACAGAATAATTCCGGGATTTATGTGCCAGGGTGGTGACTTCACACGCCATAATGGCACTGGTGGCCAGTCCATTTATGGGGAGAAATTTGATGATGAGAATTTCCTCCTGAAGCATACGGGTCCTGGCATCTTGTCCATGGCAAATGCTGGCCCCAACACAAACGGTTCCCAGTTTTTCATCTGCACTGCCAAGACTGAGTGGTTGGATGGCAAGCATGTGGTCTTTGGCAAGGTGAAAGAGGGCATGAATATTGTGGAAGCCATGGAGTGCTTTGGTTCCAGGAATGGCAAGACCAGCAAGAAGATCACCATTGCTGACTGTGGACAAATCTAATAATAAATTTGACTTGTGTTTTATCTTAACCATCAGACCATTCCTTCTGTAGCTCAGGAGAGCACCCCTTCATCCCCATCTGCTCAAAATATACTGTAATCTTTGTGCTCTCATTGCACTTCTTTGGGTTCCATATTTTCCTTATTCCCCTCCAAGTTTAGCTGAATTGCAAAGTTAAGTTTATGGTTATGAAATAAAAACTAAACAACAACAACAAAAAGAGACTGAAGTAAGGACGGGTATAGAGCAAGGAAAAGGTGGTTTATTTGGAAAGAAAGGACAGAATTAAAGCAGTGGTTCTCAACCAAGGTGATTTTGCCGTCCAGGGCACATTTGGCAACGTCTGGAGGTATTTTTGACTATTTCAGTTGCTGGGGAGAGGAAGAGGGTGCAGTGCTACAACTACCTAGTGGGTAGAGGCCAGGGATGCTGCTAAATATCTTATATTGCACAGGACAGCCCCTCACAACGAAGAATTATCTAGTCCAAAATGTCAATAATAGCAAGGTTGAGAGACCCTGCTTAAACGGATAGGTGACTTAAGTGGGATGAAGAGCAGGTGTGATGGGTTAAGTCATGGCGATGGAAGAGCTGGTAGAGTAGCATATATGGTCAAAGCATGGAATATAAGATTTTAAAATTTCAGAAACCGTTTTCTGGGTGTTGTTGAAGTCTAGGGTGTAGCTATGACTGTGGGTGGAATAGGGATATTCCATTTCAGACTAAAGTAAAAAAGGAAAATTTGGCCTCTTTTTGGCAGCTTAACGTTAAAATTGTACATTTATTTAGAGTGCTTGAATTTTCAGATGGACTGTCAGTCAGAAATTTGTGCTCTAGTTTTACAGATAGGGAAAAAACTCATCTTTGGTGTTTGAGCCTGTCAGGGTAGCACTGTGGGCTCCCAGCAAGCTTTGCTATGATTGATGCTATTCTAGATGGCTTTTGTGCTATCTATCAATCTGTGGTTCTCCTTTCAGACATGGGGTGGGAGGGTACACAGAACACAGGCAGAGCAGCTGGCAGAGGCCAAGAATTCTTTGTTGGGCAAAGGTTCAAGAAGTTAAAATCACCCATATGTGTTTTGATTGGTATCCTTATCCAACCACCATATCTTCATTTTGAAAATAGTTTGAACATCACCTGGGAGGACACAGAACTAACAGACTTTTGGAATCCTTGTTTGCAGGCTTGTAAATTGCTCTCTGATGACTATGAACAAGTGCGCAGTGCTGCAGTCCAGCTTATCTGGGTTGTCAGTCAGCTCTATCCTGAAAGGTCAGTGTGGGTGTAAGCCAGCTTTTGTTCATTGCTAAGCCATTTTTCTTTCCTCCCACCATGCAGAAAGCCCACCTCCAGAAAAGGAATGTTGGTTAGATTTTTTGGAAGGCAGTATGGAATAGGGGAAAAGCATGGACCCTGAAAATCAGGATGCTTGGTCCTTGTTTTTCAGCTCTGCCTTGAACTTTCTGTGTATGCTGGGAAAGCCACTTCGCCTCTCTGGGTCCCAACCTCCTCAACTATAGATGAAGAGATTGGATGGTCTTTCTCAAATGCTATCCACTCCACCTCTGCCCAACCCTTAAAAAAAGTCTTTGAAATGGTTTGGGGCACATTTTAGTAAATACAAATGCCAGCTAAAGATACCAGGTGAATTTGAGAATAATGATCCCTTATGTAGTGTTTTCCTGGTTAAAAATATTTTCATAGGGAATTCCCTGGTGGTCCAGTGGTTAGGACTTGGTGCTTTCTCTGCTGAGGGCCTGGGTTCAATCCCTGGTCGGGGAACTATGATTGCACGAGCTGTGTGGTGCGGCCAAAAATAAAAATTTTTTTTTCACAGTAATTAAATAATTTATCTCACAGTGATTCTTTGAGGTGGAGAGACAGGTATTATTTATTCTGTTGTATAGAACTCCTTTTATAGGAAAAAGAAGTGTTTTTTCCTCTTCATTAAACTACCTACTGAAATTGAAAAACAAGAATGAGTTAATAAAGCTATAGACACCACCCCCCATAGACACCACCCCCCACCCCCTGCAAAAAAAAAGACTAGCTGGAAATTGTCTTTTCATTTAGGACCAGATTTGCAAGTATGTTTTATATTGGTTTATTCTGAGACTTGCTATATTGACAGCAATGCAATTTATAAGAGAGAATAAACTTAAAGATAACTCTGTGGTAGCTGTTTTTGGTATCTCATAAATCTTTGAATCTTTAGTGTTAAATACTTTTTACTCAAGACACAAATTTGCATTGCAACTAAAAATAAATAAATCCCAGACTGATTTGGTTACTCTGAAATGTATTTCATCATTATAGGATGAATTTTTTCAATTATCATTTCTATTTGTGCTGATTTTCATTGGTCATTCTCAGTTTATTGAACCTGCAATTTTAGGCTCATGTTTTGTCACTTGTGGTTTCTTTTCTTTTAATTTAGCATTGTCCCAATCCCTTCTTCTAATGAAGAAATTCGCTTAGTTGATGATGCGTTTGGAAAAATTTGTCACATGGTCAGTGATAGCTCCTGGGTGGTTCGAGTTCAAGCTTCAAAGCTATTGGTAAGTTACATCTTCTTTAATGAGCATATTACCTGTTACACTTGTAAAACATTTTGAGAAACTAGATAGAGACAGGTGTAATGCGCTTTTATAAACCTTAGTGTTTCTTAAAATAGAAGGAAATTGTTCACTTTCCCATAGAGAAGTAGTCTTTAAGAACTAGAAAGAATTTTAAAGATAATCCTATTTAATCTTGTTAGCATATTAGACAACCAAAGTCTAGAGAAAAAGAAACATAATAATAAAAATAATTGTTACTGTTACTAAGCACCTGGTATGGCCTAGATACTTTGCTATGAGGCCACTTAATTATCTCATTTATTCTTTTTTTTATTGGAGTATAATTGCTTTATTATCCCATTTATTCTTACAGTAACCCAGCAAGGTAGGTGCTATTATTCCCACTTCCCAGGTGAGAAAGCTGAGGCTCTGAGAATTTAAGTAAATTATTCAATTTATACAGTTAGGAAGTTGTAGAATGAGATTCAGATGCTAATCTGACTTTTAGCCTCATTCTTTCCTACTGTTTTGCCTTTGGGGACTCTAGTATATTTGTAAGAACATTTTTTTTTTTTTCTTCCTGTATGTGGGCCTCTCACTGCTGTGGCCTCTCCCGTTGCGGAGCACAGGCTCCAGATGCACAGGCTCAGTGGCCATGGCTCACGGGCCCAGCCGCTCTGCGGCATGTGGGATCTTCCCGGACCGGGGCACGAACCCGCGTCCCCTGCGTTGGCAGGCGGACTCTCAACCACTGCGCCACCAGGGAAGCCCCCTATAAGAAAAATTTTAACTTTTCAGAGATAGAACTGTCTTATAGAAGAAGGAGTGTTGGCGTAATGCTCAGCCTTATTTTATACCTGTGTTGTCTTGGACATGTCACTTTATCTTAGTCTCGTTTCCTCATCTGTTAAGTGGCTTATAATATCTCTCATGTTTACATCACAGGGTTGTCATGACACTCAAATGAGATCCTGTCTGTGAATATGTGTATAAATTGTGAAGTACTACACTATGCAAGGTGGTGGGGTTGTTATAATATATAAATATATATGTAACTATAAAAATTTGTATTAATGTCACAGCAAGGATATCTGAAATTCTTTTTGATAACTTCTCTTTTGAGGGCCCCCAACTATGCCAGTCTTAGTAAGATTGTTGGCTAAAAAGTTTGGACCTGATTGTACTGGACACAGATCCTGTGATACCCCTAGTCCTTTGACCAGTATTTTGGGGGTAACTGCTGAAACCTATGTGAAGCACTTTCATGGAAAAATAAGGAACTTGGATGATTTCAGTATTTCCTGCTTACAGATTATATTTCTTGTCCATAATAAAATATAGAGTTAAACAAGCCAGCTGTTAGTGATTTTATTTTTGAATTCACATTTTAAAGCCTTGTTTTGATTTGTGGATATTTTAAAATTCAGAACAATCCAGTCATTCATCAGATTCCTTCATTCAGCGTGTACTGAGCATCTACAGTGTGCTGTGTGTGTGTGAGGGGATGTTTTAGAGGAATAATTCAATGATATGTTATCATCTGAGTAGGCAGTTAGAAAAGTAATCCTTAAAGCAGAGTCATTCAAATTTTTTTTTTTTTTTTTTTTTTTTTTTTTTGCAGTACGTGGGCCTCTCACTGTTGTGGCCTCTCCCGTCGCGGAGCACAGGCTCCGGACGCGCAGGCTCAGTGGCCATGGCTCATGGGCCGTGGCATGTGGGATCGTCCCAGACCGGAGCACGAACCCGTGTCCCCTGCATCGGCAGGCGGACTCTCAACCACTGCACCACCAGGGAAGCCCCAAATTTTTTAGTTTTGTACCCCATAGAATCTAAAATTCATTTATGTAAAGCTGTATGAATAATGAATCACAGTGGTGAATTGAAAAGATTTTCACTTAGATGACTATAATTTGACTCAAGTGCTTTATGTTATTTAAGTGATTTCAAATCCAAACAACTCTAAATTACACAAGTATGAGTATACTTCAAAAGTAATTAATAATCTAATCTTGCTAATAATAATAATTGTTACTATTTATAGAGTTCCTAGCCCACTAAGCTAGGCACTTTTAGTCATACATGCATACACATGCACATACACCCATTTCCTCATATACAGGCACATGTAAATATATGCCTGTACATACACTTATATACATACTCACTTTTTGTTTATAATTATTTTAAACTCCTTGAGGTAGATATTATATTATTTATTTTATAAATAATAAAACTAAGGTTTAGAAAAGTATAATTTGTCCAAGGCCACATAGATAGTAAATGATACTTCATGCTCTAAAGCCCATGTAGAATTGCTTCCTAGTGCGGGTCCAGTTATATATTGGGAGCTGCAGTTATGCAGCTGAGGCCCTGCTGTTTTACTAGTTCCTCTGTGCAAGCTAAGAGGTAAACTCCCCTGCTCCAATTCTTGAGTAGACAAATCCGTGATCAGGTAAACCATATATGGTCTTAGACTGCATATTCATCAATTCAGCAAACTCTGAGCATAATCTGTGCCTTCAAAAGAGTGGATAGGGCTTCCCTGGTGGCGCAGTGGTTGAGAGTCCGCCTGCTGATGCAGGGGACGCGGGTTCGTGCCCCGGTCCAGGAAGATCCCACATGCCGTGGAGCGGCTGGGCCCGTGAGCCATGGCCGCTGAGCCTGCATGTCCGGAGCCTGTGCTCCACAACGGGAGAGGCCACGGCAGTGAGAGGCCCACGTACTGCAAAAACAAAAAAACCAAAAAAAACAGAAAAACTATTCTTTGGGCTTCCCTTGTGGCGCAGTGGTTGAGAGGTCTGCCTTCCGATGCAGGGGACACGGGTTCGTGCCCCGGTCTGGGAGGATCCCACATGCCGCGGAGCGGCTGGGCCCGTGAGCCATGGCCGCTGAGCCTGCGCGTCCGGAGCCTGTGCTCCGCAACGGGAGAGGCCACAACAGTGAGAGGCCCGTGTACCGCAAAAAAAAAAAAAAGTGGATAGTTAGGTAGGTTGACATAGGCAATCAGTCAATTACAATACCGGTACTCCTAGGAAAGAGCACCTAACACATGCACAGAAGGCTTCTTGGACGAGGTGTTTCTCAGTTGACTTTGAATGATGAGTATGGGTTATCTAGGTAAAGAAGTAGAGAAGGAGAAAATATGAGCAGAGATACATGAGTACACTATCATGCATGCTAATATCATACTAAACTACAAGATCATGTTAAACTACAAGCAATTTAGTACTTCTTGGTGTGGGGGATAATGTTTGATTTGATGATGTGTGACAAGATGAAGCTTGGGAGGAACATAGAAGCCAGGTTTTCAAGAACTTAGCTGAAATGATAAGGCTTTAGACTTAAGGCCATCTTGTACAGAAAGAATAGAGTCCATTCTCCTTGGCTTATAGCAGGATGAAAAATTTCAGATATGGGATGTATCAGAAAATTCAAAACCATGTAAAGGTTTGGTTTTCAGTTATCTGTAACTTCCCTGATGGAGCAAAGAAACTTGATTTTCAAGAATATAGCTCCATGGGACTATTTAGAATACAGTCACTACTTTGAAATTAATTATGGTAATTGGCATCCTATCTAGAATAGGGTCCTTAGTTTTATGATTTCTTTTTAAGATGTTAAATAATTTAAACCTTATTAGTAAGGCTCCGGAAGTCTTTGACCTTAAAAATTATAACATTTTCAGACAGTTAGATTGTAGACTGTAGGTTTTTATGTTTGTAACTCTGCCCAGGGCTGGTCTTTCCCAGGGCAAATGTAGCTGTCCTAGTCAGCGGCAGTTTTATGTCTCACATAGTAGTCCATCTTTTTTGTTTGTTTGTTTTGGTTTTTTTTTTTTGGTCTGCTTCTCTTTTTCATCACCTAATGAATAGAGGCTAGGAGCTTAAAATTGAAATAGGCAAACAGTGCATAGACTTATGTTATTATACTAGTTGAGCAGTTTTTGTTCTGAGAGCAGGTTTGACGCACTTGTTTGTTAAATATCAGTTTTCTTAGTGTTATAGATTGTTAAGTAGGGGTAGTAGTACAGTTGGAGAGCTTTTACCTGAATATATGTGTCTTGGTCAAAGTATACAGGAATGTAGATGTTTTTCCGATTGGTGAGATGCACTTTATGATGAACTCATTATCTTTTCGGTCCAGATTTCCTCCTTCTGTGCTTTCGTAAATGGTGCCATCATTTACCCAGAGGCATTTGAGAATTCTTTCTCTGTGTCTCGTATCCACTGAGTCATCAACTCTTATCAGTACTACCTTCTCGACATACCTTGAATCTATCCCTTCTCTATTTCCACTGCGCTTGTAACAGTTCAGGTTTTACTATTTTTCAAGTGGATTATGCTGTAAGGTTCTTGCTATTTGTGGATTTAAAATGGAAAGCTTCAGCTATTCTTACATAACACTGGAAACTTGTTACAAATAATGATGTGCAATTTCTTGAGGCTAGAATTTGAATAGTACCCCCTCTTTGCTACTGTGTTGGGAGAGAGCTCAGTTGAAGGCTTTGGAGGAGGACGTTGAGACTGTGGGTTCCAGTAACTTACTGTGAAGTCATTAAAACTTTCATTCTTTGTAGAAAAACAAAGTGCCTGTTAAAAAGCCAACTGTTGGGGACTTCCCTGGCAGTCCAGTGGTTAAGATACTGCGCTTCTAATACAGGGGACACGGGTTCAGTCCCTGGTCGGGGAACTAAGACCCACGTGGCTCATGGTGCGGCCAAAAAAAAGACAACTGTTAATGTTGGTGGTAAGACTAAAGAGAAAGTGAGGAGTTCTTAAAAATGTATAGTTTTTATTCATAAAATTGATGTTTTGCATTAAAAAAATGAATGTTAGATTTGGTATTGGCTCAGACCTATGTAACAAACTATATACCATGTAGAGATAAGAAAAAGTGGTTTTGAAACTACTTAAGGTGAACAGCACAATTGCCCTTCTAGAATTGTAGGAAAGGTGTTAACTTGGGTAAGAGTACTCCCAAAGAACATGTAACTTGATATGGAAAATGTGATTGGAGAAAAAGTCTGAGCCTGTATAAACATTTCCATATTTATTAACTTGGGAATTAGAGAAGATTTCCAATATATTCCTTAAGAATGTCTAGGACCTGCTTTAAATAGCCTCCTAACTTGTGTCTCTGCTTTGTTTTGGGTTCCTTCTGGTCCATTAGCCACATTGCTGCCAAGATGATGTTTATGAGTATAAATCTGATTATGTTTCTCTCTTATTTGAAATGAGCAAGTTACTGAATCTCTCAGCCTCAATTTCTCATAAAAAATAAATAAAAAGTGAGGATAATGCTCATTCTTCATGGGATTATTGGGAGGGATACATTTTTAAAATGCAAGTCTTTGTACATTACTGAGCTCATTAAGTATTTAATAGAAATTATCTATAGAGTTATTATTCATAAGGCAAACTCCTTACCATAGCAAACAAAGACCTTTATGACCTGCTTTCTACCGACATGTCTTGCCTCATTTTCAGTACCCCCGTCCTATGTTCTATTCATAGAACCACTTGATGTTTCCCACATAACATTTTCTTTATGCATTTAATTGTGATTTCCAGTTCCCCAGATGTACCTCTCTCTGCCTCCACCCCATACTGCTTTTCTTTAAGTTCCCATAGCACCCTTTATAAATGTATATTATAAAATTTCATACCATAATGCAGTAATCTCTTTACTTGTCAATTTCCCTCACTAGTGTGTGATTGTTGAGTGTAGAGTTGATGTCTTTTTATTTTTGTGTACCTGTTCCTGGTAACTCTAGGCATATAATGGAATGGTTGCTAAGTATATATTTGTTTTATGAATGAATGGACAAATGAATGGAAAGGATGGAATGAAAAGGAATGGAGAGACAGTGGAGAGTAGTAGTTAAAGCAAAGGATTCTGGAGCCTGGGTTTATAGCCCAGCTCTGTAATTTACACTGTTTGTGACCTTGAATGAATTACTTCATCTTTTTGTGCCTTCTTTCCCCCTTATATAAAACGTGACTAATATTAGTATTTACTTCATAGGGTTGTAGTGAGTATTAAATGAATTAATATATGTATAAAGCACTTAGAGCAGTGCATGACACCTAGTAGCTCTGTATAGGTGCTAGCTGCTGCTGCTAGTGATTTTATTATTTTCCTGATGATTCAAAACCCATAGGGATCTTTACTATCAAGAATAATGTTATCCAAATATCGTATATTAATGCACATATGTGGAACCTAGAAAAATGGTACAGATGAACCGGTTTGCAGGGCAGAAATTGAGACACAGATGTAGAGAACAAATGTATGGACACCAAGGGGGGAAAGTGGGGGTGGTGGGGGTGTGATGAATTGGGCGATTGGGATTGACATGAATTCACTGATGTGTATAAAACTGATGACTAATAAGAAACTGCTGTATAAAAAAAAATTAAAATTAAAAAAAAAGAATAATGTTATCTTTATGCATTTAAGTTGGTGGCAAACTTTGAATTTGAAGATATTGTTCAGATCTTAAAAGTTGTTTAATTGCTCTGGATTCTTCCTTTTTATAGGGCTCTATGGAGCAAGTCAGTTCTCATTTCTTGGAACAGACGCTTGACAAGAAGCTGATGTCAGATCTGAGGGTAACTTGAATTCTTTGTTGTTTAAACTGGGTTTCTGAAACCAAAATCAGTGTAGCTATAAGCCAAGTTGTGTTGATTTAATTTTACAGCCCATAAATTTGTTAATTAGGATGACTAGATTACATTTTAATTTAAAATCTTAGTAAATTGAACCAAATTACAAGTTACTTTTACAATTGTAAAAGTACTTGTACAATTACAAGAGGCAAGATTAACTTTCTATTTGTTAGAAACTACAAAGGTCTGGTCTTTGTAGTTGTGACTTTGTCTTTGTCTTTGTGACTCCTTTCAACAGCAGTTCTCATGGAAGATTGAGTAAATCCTTTCTCTGAACAGTAACAGAATGCCCTTAAGCTTTGACTGTGATAGTTGTCTGACATAGTTGTCAAGAACAAATATGAGTCTGAGAATATGATAGGAGCATTCATTGTCAGTATCTTTATTTTTTATTTTTATTTATTTTTTTTTGCGGTACGCGGGCCTCTCACTGTTGTGGCCTCTCCCGCTGCGGAGCACAGGCTCTGGACGCGCAGGCTCAGTGGCCATGGCTCACGGGCCCAGTCGCTGCACGGCATGTGGGATCCTCTCGGACCAGGGCACGAACCCGTGTCCCCTGCATCGGCAGGCAGACTCTCAACCACTGCGCCACCAGGGAAGCCCCTGTAGTCTACTTTTTGTATTTACCACTACCTCATATGCTTTTTTTTTCATATTAACTTCATACTTACCATTTTTACTGATAGCATAATATTCTGTTAAGTAGATGTGCCATCATTTTTTTAGCCCTTTGTTATACATTTACAGTTTCTCCTTAATTTTTCTACCATTATAAATCACATATAGAGAATCACCTTCATGGATATTAGATCTTTTCTTGTTTTGATTTATTCCATAAGATGAATTCTTGGGAATGGTTGGGGAGTTAGTATCTGTGCTTCATGAAACATTGCTGCATGGCTTTCTTGAAGGACATTCCCTTCATTTGAGGTCAGTGATTGCTTAAGTGTTCTTTGTGTATACTGGGGTGGAAGTGAAAAGAAGGACACGCTCATGGTGAATGGTGAGGGATGGGTAATGCAAAGGTTTCTAAGACACTTTGCAAGGTACAAACTTTACTTCTGCGTGACCCACATCCTTGTAGGCGTAGGTGCTATATTTCATCAGTGCCTTTGAGATGATTAGCCATGAGGATGTGGGCTCACACCAGGAAGGTTCACAGAGGCTGATATCTATGCCAGTTTATTCATTTATGAAGGTAACTGTAACTGTCAAGTAGACTCAATATTTACTTTAGCTGACTAGTACATTCCCCCTTAGGCAATCTGTGAAGAAAGTAAATTTACTAGACACTTGCTTGGTGAGCATAGTGTTGTCAAATAGAGGCTTACTTCTATGGGATGAAAAAAATTATTTTCTAGGGCCAGTGTATTGTCTACCCAGGATGGTGCTTGGAAGGACACTGCCATTATTTACCTCTCTGGTTCTCCCTTTCCTGTGTTGCCATGGCAAACATAACCACCTGTCCAGTCAACATTCTTGTGCTATCTTTAATGAAGTTACTACCTTTAATAAGGTTACTATCAGCTATTGATGACCTGAGAACCTTGATCTTAACTTCAAGTTGAATTTGCATTTCTCTGCTCTGATCTATTGAGTATTTTTTTTTTAAATGTAACTCTCAGAGAGCAATCTTATTTCCTACTTTCTCATGTTCTTGGGGTGCAACTTAGTTCTCATGAATCTCTATCAAGTGGTAATTGTTGTCTTCTATAGAGGAAACGCACTGCACATGAACGTGCCAAGGAACTTTACACTTCAGGAGAGTTTTCCAGCGGCAGGAAGTGGGGAGATGATGCTCCCAAGGAAGAAGTAGATACAGGGGCTGTGAACTTGATCGAGTCAGGAGCTTGTGGAGCCTTTGTTCATGGATTGGAAGATGAAATGTATGGTAAGCATGACTTCATAAAAATAACAGTGCCCATTTACTGAGTGGCTGCTATGTGTCTGGCATTGTACTGAGTGATATATACAGGTTGTCTCACGTAATCTTTATAGTCACTCAGTGAACTAGCTACTATTATTTTAATTTTATAAACAGAAGAGGTTGAGGTTCGTGTGGTATGGATCAGTGGTTAAGAGCATGGACTTTGGGTTCAGTCAATTTAGGTTCAAATTCTAGCATTTTTGTAAAGCAAGGTTAATAGCAAGTGTTTCTGAATTGTGATAATGAAATGACATTACATATACATGACATGATACATAACCCAGTTATAGTAAGCACTTAATAAATGGTAGTAAAAATTGATATTTATACTGATAACAATTGTACTTTCTTATTAGTCACTCAGCTAGTAAGAGACAGAAGCAAGATTTAAACCCAGGTTAGTCTGACTAACTAATGACTAATCAAGCCTTTATTTTGCCTTCATTTTTGAAAGATAGTTTCACTGGGAATCAAATTCTAGATTAATAGTGGTTTATTTATTTTTTTGTCCTTTAAACATCTTGTTCCACAGTTTTTCAGTTTGCATTTTTCTGTTGAGAACTCTGCTGTCATTTTAAATCTTTGTTCTTCCGTACATAATGTATCTTTTTTTCTCTAGCTGCTTTTAAGCTTTTCTCTTTATCACTGGTTTTAAACGATCTAATTATAATATGCCTTGGTATAATTTTCTTCATGTTTCTTATACCTGGAGTTTGTTGAGCTTCTTGGATCTATGGGTTTGTGGTTTTCATTTGGAAAATCTTTGACTGTTATTTCTTTAAATATTTTTCTGGCCCCATGCTCCTTTGGGGACTCCCAATTACATATATATTAGGCTACTGAGGTTGTCCTGCAGCTCACAGATGCTCTATTCTTTTTTTTCCATGTAATCTTTTTTTCCTATTTGTTTCATTTTGGATAATGTTTATTGCTTTGTCTTGGAGTTCACTAATCTTTTCTTCTGCAGTGTCTAATCTGCTGTTAATTCCATCCAGTATATTTTTCATCTCAGACATTGTAGTTTTCATCCCTAGAAGTTTGATGAGAATTTGCATTTGTTTAGTATCTTCTGTATCGCTACTTAATACGCTTAATCTTTTCTCTAGCTTTGTCAACAGAGAATGTATTTACAGTAACTATCCTGATGTCCTTGTCTCCTAGCTCTGTTATTTGTGTGATTTCTGGGTTGGTTTTGATTGATTGATTTTTCTCCTCATTATGGATTATATTTTCCCGCTTCTATGCATGCCTGGTAATTTGGGATTGGATGTCAGACACTCTGAGTTTTACTTTATTGGGTGCTGAACATGGTTATATTCCTATGAGTATTCTTGAGCTTTGTTCTAGAATGCAGTTAGTTCAGGTATTGTTTTTAAGCTTTGTTAGGTGGACCTAAGTAGCATTTAGTCTAGGGGTTATTTTTCATCACTAGTGAAACAAACTTCTGAAAAAACTATTGTTGACCATGTATGAGCTTTGGAGATTGTTCCCTCGAACCCTCTTGAGTGGTTCTTTCTCAGGCCTTGGATAGTTTCTTCACAGAACAGAACTTGCCTGAAGACTTGAGGAGGACCCTCTGCAGACCTCCTAGGCTTGCTCTCTCTGTGCATGTCTTTCTGGTACTTTGCCCTATGAACTCTAGTCACATTGGCCTTTCCAGACTCCCAGCTCTGTCTTCTCAACTCAGGGCGACCTACAACCTGGAAACTCTACAGACAGTAAACTGGTATAATCATAAAGCTCACCTCATTTATTTCCTGTCTCTCAGGGATCACTACCTCTTATTGCCTGTTGTATAGTGTGTTGAATACTTTTCTTTCATATATTTTGTCTCTGTTTTTAGTTGTTTCAGATAGAAAGATAAATCTAGCCCTTGTTACTCCATTTTAGCCAGTAATAGAAGTGCTTGCAAAGCTCTTACGATTTCTTCAATATGATGCTCTCCATTTCACATAGATCACAGACTGTCAGTGCCTTGAGATGATTGACTCCAGCCTATTTTCAGTGAGGCTAACAGATGTGGGGAGATAATATTGATTGTCCAAATTTTATAGTAAATTTGTGTCAGAGGATTAGAGCTCAGGTCTTTAAAATGTCTATAAAAATGATACCTCAGAATAGAACTACTTAGAAGGGCAAGAAAATTACTTTTGAAAGACAATTTTTCTATTAGTAGATATTAGAATTGGGTTACCCTATTCAATTTGCTGTAAGATTTTCTGTCTATATGGAAATTAATTAAAGCTACCTCTGCTTATGTTCTCCATGAACTTGATATATGAATTAAAAATTTAAATAGTGTTAGATAATAAGGAATTCCAGTTATTAAAACCCATTTTATCCTAAGACAGGTAACTAGAACCTATTTTATTTTGTTTCTCCTAGCATTTTTGCTTTGTTTAGTTTCTGCAATTGAATTTAATCACTGTTAATGTTTATGTGGTTGATTTCTACAGTTTTTAGTTTGTCGCTAAGGTTTACTTAAAGGAACTTAACTTTGGAAAGTGATTAGATCATAACCAGCATCAGGTATGGCAGCTCTCTAATCATACCTATAAAATTCTGGGTAAATCAGGATTTTAGGGACACATTTGCTGGGAGTGAAATGGAGCCTTATTTCATTGGCTATAGACTGTAGTGTAGTATCACACATACTTCTAGTCCTCTAGTTGTTCCATGTTCTCCCTCCTTTCTGGGCCTTTACATGTGGTTCCTCTGCATAGAAAGGCCTTTTTCCTTTCCTCTGGCCTAGCAACTCCTTCAAGTATTATTTTAGGGGTCACTTTCTGAAAAGCTGCCTCTGATCCTGTTGAGTAGGCTATGTGCCTCTTCTGCATTTTCTTCATACTACGTGTGCTCTTCCATTGTATCATTCATCACTCTGTAATGCAATTAACTATTCTAGTCTATAGTGGCTGGGACACAGTCTTGTTCTTGTTCATCTTTGTACCTTCAGTACTAAGCATAAAGCTAGTAAGTAGCAAAACTAGGATCTGATTACATATGTTAAGACACCAGAGGATCAGTCTTTTTTTTATTCTCGAGCAAGCTAATTCCTTTTCTCTGCCCTGGACCCTTAAGGAGACTATTATATATTTTCAACATTCCAAAAAGTCCAGTAGAAATTGTTAATTTAGCTACCTGTAGCTAAATTAATTTAGCTAATTTAGCTACCTGTAGCATGCAAAGTAAAAAACCAAGCTTCTTTGC
Organism: Aethalodelphis obliquidens; assembly: GCF_003676395.1. Lineage (NCBI taxonomy): Eukaryota > Metazoa > Chordata > Mammalia > Artiodactyla > Delphinidae > Aethalodelphis > Aethalodelphis obliquidens. Next base: position 4,832,469 of record NW_020837994.1, on the reverse strand, counting down.
TTCTGCTTGGAATTGCATCAGGTCAGGTCATACTGATTATCTCACGTTGATCTGAAGTTTCTCTGTGATTCCCTTGATACACTTGCAAGAGTTACACATGAGTCAATGCAATGTAATGGATAAAGCCCTAAGAAGCAGGGTTAGCAGTTAAAACATTTGGGTCCATCTCTGGCTTGCTTTGTAATTATTAGCAATTTCCTGTTTAAATTACATAGATGTGATGTAGAGCAAATCCTTCCCTTCTGATGAAAAAGAGGAATTTATAAGTACCGAGAAAAATCTGAGTCATCTCCCTTTTATGTAGTAACTCTGCTTTTAAGGTGTCTATAAAACCTTTCTTATACAAAAACCAAAGTATATTGGAGAGTTTTAACCACAATTTGAGTGTTTTTCTTTTCTTTTTTGAAACTGTACATTTTATTGTGGGAACCGCTGGAACAAAACAAGCTTGTATGGAAGTCTTGCGACCATGGTCTATAGCTTTCTCATCTCTGTATCCCAACAGTCAGCACAGGGCCTGGCATATAGTACACGTTCAGGCGACAGTGTTAGTGAAAGAATGAAGGGCTTCCTGGATTCAGTGGCTTTACTGTTACATGTTCTGAGCATGTAAAGAGATAGAGGACATGCCTCTGTTTTCAAGGTGCTTACAAGATGTGTACCTAAATCGTAGCTAATATTTATTGAGCTTTTAACATATGCCAGGCAGTGTGCTATGTGCTTTACCCACACTATGTCGTTTACTCCTCCTAACTACTCTGTAAGGAAATGGGTATTATCTCCATTTAACAGGTGAGAAAATTGATACTACGAAGTTAATTTACTTATTCAAGATCACCGTCCAAGTTAGTGGATGGATTACTTTTCACAATTCACTGTGAGGCCTCTATCATTCCAGAGCATGTACCCTTAACCACTATATGATGCTGGTCTAGAATTAGCAGACCTGGGTCCTAGTCTTATCTCTGCTCTCATTCACTTGAGGCAAGTTTATCCACTTTGCTGATTCTTATCTGTAGAATGAGAATAATGATATCGACCCTGTTTTAATCTTAATAATATTATTTTAAAAGTGCTTTTTTAAAAAGTACTTTACTGTGGTTGGACTACTGAGATAATAAGACAGCTGAGTTTTCAAGGAGTCAGGATCTAAACCTTAGTCCCTGTGGTACCAACATCCTTGTTCATAGGTCTGTGTGAAGGTGGTAGCAGAATCTGCAGGCATGGAGGAGATCTCCCAGAGAGAGTTTGTAAAGTAACAGGAGTAGAGAGGGAAACACAAACCTGAATGAGAAGGAATCCTTCTTACATTTTTCCCATGGATCTTAACTTGACGTGCAGTTTTGTTTGGCCCTTTTTCTCTAGAGGTCCGCATTGCTGCTGTAGAGGCGCTCTGCATGCTGGCCCAGTCTTCACCCTCTTTTGCTGAGAAGTGCCTTGATTTCCTGGTTGACATGTTTAATGATGAAATTGAGGAAGTACGTCTACAGTCCATACATACCATGAGAAAAATCTCTAACAATATCACCCTTCGAGAGGATCAGCTTGACACTGTCCTGGCTGTGTTAGAGGTGAGTTTGTTATGCATTTCTTCATCAATACCTACTGAGCACCACTTTTTTTTTTTTTTTAAACCAGGCATTGATGATAAAATTGTGTAGAGGCAGCACAATTCTGCCTTCTCATCATACAAGTCCTTCGTGGTGGAGGAGACTGACTATTAAACAGGAAATTAAAATAAAGCTTAGTATTGCTATGATCAGGGAAGGATAGGATGCTCTGGGAATGCAGAGTATCTAACCTGAATTGCCTGGGGTAAGGTTGAGGAGATAGGGAAGAAAGAAGGAATGCTGTAGTGGATACTTGAAGGAGTAGGACTTAATGAGGCATTTTCTTTCTTTCTTTTTTTTTTTTTAATGAAGTATAGCTGACTTACTATATTATATTAGATTCAGGTGTATGAAACATTTTCTTGGGAAGGAGTGGCACTGATAGTAGTAGGGTGGAAGGATACCAAACAGAGGGAGCAGTGTCTAAGGATCCAGAAGTAAGAGTGGATATGATATATTCAAGGAATTGGGAGGAATTCGTTGTAATATAACATAGAGTTGAGAGAGAGAGGAGGGAAGGGAAGTGGCAGGAGCTAAATAATGAAGAATTCTTTTCAGCCTTGATTTGATTTAATTCTTCTAGTGAATCATAGACAGCAGGAAGGGATCTTAGGGATCAATTCATTCAACCTTGGAGTTTTCAGAAAAAAGGTAATTTCTCTGAGGTTGTACAGGTGATAAGTGTCTGTGCCAGGATACGAACACAGATTTGCCTCCCAGGCTGTACAACTCTTTGTGGTTCTTCAATTGTTTCTTTAAAGTGTCTGGATTTTATTTGCGAGCTCTGAAGTTTTTCGTTTATTTATTTGGCTGCATTGGGTCTTAGTTGCGGCTCATGGGATCTTCGTTGCAGCATGTGGGATCTTTTGTTGCAGCATGCGGGCTTTTCTCTTGTTGTGACCTGCAGGCCCCAGAGTGCACGGGCTCAGTAGTTGCGGTGTGTGGGCTTAGTTGCCCTGTGGCATGTGGGATCTTAGTTCCCCGACCAGGGATCGAACCCCCGTCCCCTGCATTGGAAGGCGGATTCTTAACCACTGGACCACCAGGGAAGTCACTGAAGTTTTTCAAAATATTAATAAATGAGAGTTGGGCTTTGGTTTCCCACCCCCCTTTTTTAGATATTGTGAAAGGGATAGCAATTTGATGTTTACATATTAGCACTTGTTATAGATTTCTGCTACATACTTTAGAAAACAGGTTAGGTGCTTTGATTTTGAAGGTCTTTATCATTCTCTCAGTTGCTTAGCACTTCTCTTAAGATTTTTCCTGAATTATAAATCTTTATAATTTTTTTCACGTATTTTTTAAAATAAATTTATTTATTTATTTTTGGCTGCGTTGGGTCTTCGTTGCTGCACGCAGGCTTTCTGTACTTGTGGCGAGCAGGGGCTACTCTTAGATGCGGTGCGTGGGCTTTTCATTGCAGTGGCTTCTTTTATTGTGGAGCACAGGCTCTAGGAGAGTGGGCTCAGTAGTTGTGGCTCGCGGGCTCTAGAGCACAGACTAAACAGTTGTGGCACGTGGGCTTAGTTGCTCCACGGCATGTGGGATCTTCCCAGACCAGGGATCGAACCTGTGTCCCCTGCATTGGCAAGCGGATTCTTAACCACTGCGCCACCAGCTAAGTCCCTCGTATTTTTTCCTAGGAAGATAAGTTTTCATTTTTTGTGTTGTTCTCTATGGTTGGTCTCTATAGCCTAGCCCCTTTCCTTTTAGCTTTCATTCCCATCATTCCTCACCTTGAACTTTATGCTGTAGTCACTCCGCTAATCATCCTGCTTTTCTTCACCATTTTGCCTTCATTGTAACTTGTTCTCCTCTGCCTGCAAAACTGCCACTTTTCATGTAGCACACTTCTGCTTATTCCCAGAATCCACACTAGGTAATATACCTAGGAAGCCTTCCTTAACTAACTGTACTGCTGAGTGGGCTAAATAGCACTCATCTGTATTTTTGTAACACCCTGTTTATGCTACTGTGGCATTTATCAGTAGGTGTTCTGTTTGTTTAATTCTTTATTCCACAAGACTGTGAGCTTCTCAAGGCGCCAGTCTTGATTTTTTCGTTCTTAAATTCGCAGTGCTTTGTAGCATCTACACAAGTAGATGCTCAGTAAACGTTAAGTAGCTGAGCTATATCCCAAGCTATAATTTGACATACTTAATTGTTCATAGGGCCATGATAGGCTTATTTATGAGCACTTTTGTATAAAACTCACAAAGAATTTGTTTAGGTCTAAACTCCTTGACTTGGAGTTCTGTCCATGAATTTTAGACTTATATAAACTCATTGTCTGTTCTTCTACCCTACTGCTCACTGCTCTATATAGTTATTGTGCCTCTGTACTCCACTGTGTTGAAATTTAGCTACCTGACCCTTCCAGCCTTAATTTGTCTCTTTGCTCCTTCCTTCCTTTCTTCCTTTCCTTCCTTTACTTTTTTTTCTTTCTTTTCTTCCTTTCTTTTACATTGAGCTACTACCTGAATTCAACAAGTGCTGTCTATGTACTGGAGGTGTAGTGGTCAAAAACAGATTCCCTGCTCTCATGGGACATATATTCTAAAGACAGGTAGAGTAAACAATATGATTTCAGAGAGTGATAAGTCTTATACAGAAGGTAAATAGTGATGGAGGAATGGGAAGTTTCACTGTAAAGTTAGGGATTAGTAAAAGCCTTTCTATGGAGACAGTGTTTGTGCTGAGTCTTTTTAAAAAATTAATTAATTAATTTTTGTCTGTGTTGGGTCTTCATTGAAGTGCGCAGGCTTCTCGTTGAGGTGGCTTCTCTTGTAACAGAGCACGGGCTCTAGGCGCGTGGGCTTCAGTAGTTGTGGCTCACGGGCTCTAGAGCGCAGGCTCAGTAGTTGTGGCGCACGGGCTTAGTTGCTCCCTGGCATGTGGGATCTTCCCAGACCAGGTCTCAAACCCGTGTCCCCTGTATTGGCAGGTGGATACTTGACCCCTGCGCCACCAGGGAAGTCCCTGTGCTGAGTCTTTTTTTTTTGGTTCTTGTTTACATATGTAATCTTAATAAACAGACGAACTTGGCACACTAATCTTCAGGACACAAATAAGGAGCAGGCAGCTGGGGCTATGGAACGCAAGTCCGCCGGGACAGCTGGTCGACCCAGCGGCTGGGGCCTGTGCTGAGTCTTAAATGACAAAAGGAAGCCAGCCATGTGAAAGTTGGAGGAAGGACCTTCAGGAAGAGGCAATAGCTGGTAGAAAGGCTCTAAGGCATAGGTGAGCTTTGGTGTGCTTCCAGAACAGGAGTAAGAAGGCTGGTATAGGTGGAACATAGAAAGTAGAAAAGTGGTATGAGATGAGGTCTGAGAGGTGGGTAGGGGCAGGTAGAGTACCTTGGAGGCTGTTGTAAGATGTTTGGATTTTATTCTAAGTATTATGAGATACCATTGGAAAATTTTATGCAGAAGGATAACATAACAATTTACCGCTTTCAACATATCTCATTCTTTTTTTTTTTTTTTTTTGAGGTATGCGGGCCTCTCACTGCTGTGGCCTCTCCCGTTGCGGAGCACAGGCTCCGGGCGCGCAGGCTCAGCGGCCATGGCTCACGGGCCCAGCCGCTCCGCGGCATGTGGGATCTTCCCGGACCGGGGCACGAACCTGTGTCCCCTGCACCGGCAGGCAGACTCTCAACCACTGCGCCACCAGGGAAGCCCCAACATATCTCATTCTTGAAGTTCATATCAAATAAATTGACTTTTTCCCTCATTCCTTCATTTAAGGCATAATTATTGAGTACCAAGTCCATGTGTCTCTTACTGTAGTTTTCACACTTTATCCATTTATGTCAGGTTTAGTATGTTTGTCTTATCTCCCTGATGAGATTGTGAAGTCCTTAAGTGACCATGTTGTACCCTTTACTGTATCCTTTCAGGGTTTAATGTGGTGACTTGCCCATAGAGGATGCTTAGTAAACATTTCCTAAAACAAATCTACACAGGTTAATTGTATAACTGGGAAGTTCTTAAGAAACACACGAGTCAAAATTGTTTTCTTATTACTTGACAATTGTTTCTCCATTACATCCATATAGCTGCCGCCTATCAGTGATGGAGATTTGTTCATATGGAAAGCATTATATCTTATTTAAGTGTGCTACATACAGAGCCAGACAGATCCAAATCAACCTGTCATTTCTTCTCTTTGGTCCCTTTTTCCCTTTGTTTGTTTGTTTTTATTATTTATTGACCATCTGTTATGTGCCAGGCACTGTGCGAAGGGGGACACAATAGTGGGCAAAAGCCATGGCCCTGCTCTCATGGACCTTAGAATTTAGGTATGAGGTAGACAGACAAATCAGACACGAATGAAGGTGTAATATAAGTTGAAATAAGGAGCTCACGACAGAAAGAAGTGAGGTCCCATGGGGGTATATCATGGAGGTACTTGGTCTTTAGGAGTTGAGGGGGTACAGCAATCAGGAAAAGCTTCTGAACCTGAACTCTAAAGGAGGAATAAGGCACTAACTTGGCAGGAGGAGTTGGGAGTGTGAGGTGTAAGGACATTTCAGGCAGAGGAGCAGGAAGTGTAGAAACTGTGGTGGGTGGAAACATGACACGGTTGAGGGACCAAAAGAAGGCCTGGCAGTAACAGAGCTAGTGTGTGGTATGAGATTAGGCTGGAGGGGGTTGGTGGGACCAGCTCATGCAGAGCCTTTAGAACAACTAAAAGCTATTAAAGGATTTTAGCAGCCTTGCAATTTTGGACAAATTATTTAATCCTTCTGGTTCTTGGTTTTCTCATCTCTAAAGTGAGGATAATTTCACATATTCTTATGTTTCTTTTAAGAATTAAATGAGAGAATTCATGTAAAGCGCTTCATATGGTAGTAGTTCATAATATAGACATACCTCATTTTATTGCGCTTTGAAGATGTTGCATTTTTTACAAATTGAAGGTTTGTGGAAACCCTGCATGGAGCAAGTCTATCGGTCCTGTGTTTTTTTCTTCCCCCTGCACCCCCAACCTATTGGTGCCATTTTTCCCGCAGCTCACTTCATGTCTCTGTGTCATATTTTGGTAATTCTTTCAGTATTTGAAACGTTTTCATTATCATTGTATTTGTGATGGTGACCTGTGATCAGTGATCTTTGATGTTCCTATTGCAAAAAGATTATGACTTGCTGAGGCTCAGTTTTGATGGTTAGCATTTTTAACAATAAAGTATTTTTAAATTAAGGTATGTATATTGTTTGTTTAGATATGCTATTGCGTACTTAACTAGACTGTAGTATAGTATAAGCATAACTTCTGTATGTACTGGGAAAGCAGAAAATTTATGACCTGCTTTATTGTGATATTCGCTTTGTCATGGTAGTCTGGAACCAAACTTGCAGTGTCTCTCAGGTATGCCTCAGAAAGTCATTCAAGAAACATTTACTGATTTTTCCTGAGCCAGGTTCTATACTAGGTTCTGAGGATGTTGAGATGGACAGTCCTCTTGCCTCTTAGTTGCTCAGTTTTATAGAGAAAACAGCAATATAAACCATAATTACAAGATCGTACCAAAAGTAAGGTAAGGGATGACATTCTCACCAGAAGGTTAGCATATGACCGCAGGTAAAGGCGGGGGATGGGGGGTGGGGTGTGAAATGGCATGACCTGGACAGGGAACATTGAGAAGTTCACATGTGGCTGTGAGGGAGAAGGGGTGGGAGGTGAAACAGGAGAGGTCAGTAGGGAACCAATTGTAAAGGGCCTGTGTGCTATGCTGAGGAGACTCAGTGTTATCCTAGGGGTGGCGGGGAAGCCAAATGAGGTTACTAAATGGGGGGATGACATGGTCAGATGTGTTTATTGAGAAGTGGGCCCCCCAATTGTATAGGGTAAAGAAATGAGAGAATTGCAGGGTAAAAGAGGGTGCTTAGAGAATAAAGAAGGCTTGTTTCCAACTGAGCTTCAAGGAAGAGTCCTCTGATTCTTAGATTTTGTTATATAGTTATGGATGTGTCTTTTAAATTTTTTAGTTTGATTTCTTTCATGTATTAAGTAAAACTTAAAAGTATAAAACTTTTAGGGGAAATATTTGTGACCTTGTCTTAGACAAAGATTTCTTAGATATGACACCAAAAACTTAATCTATGAAAGAAATAACTAGATAAACTGGTTATCAAATAAAAAAATTTCTTCAAAGAAACACTTGTAAGAAATTTTAAAGATAGCACAACAATGTGAATATACTTAGTGCCATAGAACTGTACACTTAAAATGTACATTTACTTAAAGTGGTAAATTTTATGTTATATATATTTGACGACAGTAAAGAGATAATGGAACCAAATCAAACACATATAATGGCTTTGATATATAAACTGTACCAAAAAAAGGGAGGGGTAGATTTGGATATAGAAACGCACATAGAGGGAAGACAATGTGAAGACACAGAGAGAATGCCATCTACAAGGCCATACAAGGAATGTAAGGTTACCACAAGCTAGGAGGGGGGTTGTGGAATAGATTCTGTGTCGCAGCCCTCAGAAGGAACCAACCCTGCTTACATCTTGATTTTGGACGTCAAGCCTCTAGAGCTCAGACAATAAATTTCTTTTTAAGCCAAAAAAAATTTTTTTTTGAAAAGACATACCACAGACTGGGAGAAAATATTTGCAAAACACACATCTGATAAAGAATATATTTAAAATTCTCAGGAAATTCCCTGGCAGTCCAATGGTTGGGACTCCTCAGTTTCACTGCCAAGGGCCTGGGTTTAATTCTTGGTGGGGGAACTAAGATCCCACAAGCCATGTGGCACGGCCAAAAGAAAAAGAAAAAGAAAAAGAATATATATTCAATAATAAGAAAGCACACCACCCAATTAAAAAATGAGCAAAAGATTTGAACAGACACTTAAGCAAAGAAGATAGCAGTGGCAAATAATAAATAAGCATGTGAAAACATGCTTAACATCATTAGTCATTAGAGAAATGCAGATTAAAACAATAGTGAGGGGATTCCCTGGCAGTCCAGTGGTTAGGTCCCTGGACTTTCACTGCTGAGGGCCTGGGTTCAGTCCCTGTTCAGGGAACTAAGATCCTGCAAGCTGTACCACGTGGCCAAAAAACCCCCCAAAAAACAAAACAATAGTGAGAAATTACAACAACTCATCTGTTAGAATGGGTAAAAACAAACAAACAAAAGAAACCCTGACAATATCAAGTGCTGTGAAGATGGGGAACAACTGGCGCTTTTCATATACTGCTGATGGAAATGCAAAATGGTAGAGCCACTTTGGAAACTACTGTGACAGCTTCTTATAAAATTAAATATACACTTAACATATGACCCCACAGTACCACTCTGAAGTATTTACTAAAGAAAACTGAAAACTCATGTTCACACAAAGACCTGTATGCAAATGTTTATTGCAGCTTTATTTATAATAGTCACAAAACTGGAAACAACACAAAATCCTTCAGTTGGTGAATGGATAAATTAACTATGGTACATTTATACAATGGATTACTACTCGGTAATAAAAAGGAATAGCTGCTGATACGCATAACAACATGGATGAATCTCAAATGCATTATGCTAAGTGAAAGTAGCCAGACACAAGAAGCAGCATACTCTGTGATTTCATTTATATGACATTTTGGAAAAGACAAAAACTGTAGCAGAAAATGCATCAGTGGTTGCCAGAGGCTGGGGGTGAGGGGTAGACTACAAAGGGACACAAGGGAAGTGTTTGGGTGATGCAAGTGTTTTATATCTTGATTGTCATGGTGGTTACATAACTGTATTCATTTGTTGAACTCATGGAAGTGTACATTAAACAGGATGAATTTTACAGAATGTAAATTATATGTCAGTAAACCTGACTTTTTTTTTTTGGCCAAGCCATGTGGCTTGTGGGATCTTAATTCTCTGACCAGGGATTGAATGCAGGCCCTCGGCAGTGAGAGCGTGGAGTCCTAACTACCGGGCTTCCAGGGAATGCTCAAACCTGACTTTTAAAAAAATGCTTTGGAGATCCCATTTCCCACTAAAAGGAACCAAAATTCCAAAGAGAAATGGCTGATTCCAAGTGTGGTGTAGGAAACGTAACAAGATGACCTTGTACTGTCTTTGTCATACAGAAAGCAAACATTAGGTATTAGCTATTAGCTATTACCTCTAGGCTTATATCAAAAAGACCCAGGAGAGGGCTTCCCTGGTGGCGCAGTGGTTGAGCGTCCGCCTGCTGATGCAGGGGACACAGGTTCGTGCCCCGGTCTGGGAGGATCCCACATGCCGCGGAGCGGCTGGGCCCGTGAGCCATGGCCGCTGAGCCTGCGCGTCCGGAGCCTGTGCTCTGCAACGGGAGAGGCCACAACAGTGAGAGGCCCGCGTACCGAAAAAAAAAAAAAGACCCAGGAGATAACTTAAATAGACTCACACTGGGCAAAGGTGAAACATATTATTAAGGATTACAACTGCAAATCTGTTGAAACCCATGATTTTATAATAATTCAAAAACAAAACACTGCATTAGTCACCTTTAGAAGATGCTTAGTAATCAATTCATTATTTTGAAAACTGGTAAATTAAGGAATCAAGCATTTATCCTTCCTTTTCCTATACAGATGGAACTTCAAGACAACCAGCTAGTTGATAAGGGGAAGTTTTTCTTTGTAGAAGTATTCCAGTTGATGAATGAAGAAGAATGATAGAATTTATATATCATTGTTTTACAACTTTAATGAATTACCAGATCTAGGCAGTGATCTTCAGTGGTTACTAATATCACAAAAAGAAAAATATAGTTCCTGAGGGAGGTACACACTACTACCTGTGAAGTGGTCTTATAAAAATATTGAACCTGAATGTGATTAAACCTCTAAATCAAACTACCATCTCAGGATATACAGGGGAGAAATTGCAAGGGGAAAAAAAGTGAGATGTAAAGAGATTTTATGTATTAAAAGATACTTAAGGGACATATTACCCAATTGCAATGTGCGGACATTCTTGGAGCCTAATTACAACAAATAAAAACTTTTTGAGTCAGGGAAATTTTATTATGGAGTGGATATTTGCTATTAAAGAGTTATTAAAATTTTAGGCATGATATTGGTTTTGTGGGTTTTTTAAAAAAATAATTTTAAAAAGATATTATGGAAATATTTACCAACAAAATGCTATGATTCCTCTGATTGGCTTCAGAATAATCTGGGAGGAGTGGGTAAATGTATAGATGAAGCAAGATTGGCTATGAGTTAATTGTTGGAACTGGAGAATTATCTCTACTTTTACATATGTTTCAAATTGTCTGTATTAAAAAGTTTTAAAGAACTGGCAAAAAATGCTATGGAGATATCAAATAAGAGTAAAACTGATATGTTTTCATTTACATTAGCATTAAGAAGTTGTTGGTGAGCTTTTCTAATCATTTTAGTGAGGTTGAGCAGAAAGTGTTGGGGAGGGAAGAGGCCACTCTCTGACATCATCTAGTACCTACTCTCTTTTTGTTTACTCTGCTGTAGCCACACTGCTATTTTTCAACATGCTTTCACCTCATGGCCTTTATGTTTGCTGTTCCCTTTGATTATGCCATGTAAAATACCCCACCTATCCTAGCACTCTTAACCTTAACCTGCTTTATAGTTTCTCATATGTGACCTATATATTTAGTTATTCATTTTTGTCTTTTCACTAAAAGGAAACTCCTGAGAGCAGGAATTCAGTTTTAATTACTGCCGTATCCCTAGCACTTGTACATAGTAGGTGCTGATAAATGTTGACTGTTTAATACGTGTTCAGTAAATGTTGAGTGTACCGATTAATGAATGAACAAATGAATGAATTCTTCAAATATCATTTCAAATTTTTCCTCCTCTGTGAACACTAGGCCCTCCCCTTTCTGAAAATTGAGAAGTTCTTTACCCTGTACTCCCACTTTAACTTGTATACTCCTCCATAATAGCTAATCCATAGTGACTGCTATTATTATTATTACCTTTTTCTTTTTTTTAAGGATTCATCCAGAGATATTAGAGAGGCTCTTCATGAACTCTTATGTTGCACTAATGTTTCAACCAAAGAAGGGATTCATCTTGCACTGGTGGAGCTGCTGAAAAATTTAACCAAGTACCCTACTGATAGGGACTCCATATGGAAGTAAGGATTTTTTTTTGCTCATTTGTTCGCTGAGTCTGATAATATGGTAAATGTACAATGTTGACATTATTTAGTGGATCATCATAGATTGGGTATGGCCTTCAATTTTGTCTTCAATTTAGAAACCTGATTCAACATAACTATACTCTCAAGAGTCTGGTTCCTAAATTGAATATCACATCTTAGGTTATTCATTTGTCCATCCATCCACCTAGCAAATACTATGTGCCTGCTGTGTGCTTACTATGTGCCAAGCCCTGTGGTAAGTTTTGGAGGTACAGAGATGAGTCGATTAGATTTCCTTTTCCTCTTATATAGTGTTAGTCACTCTTTGTCTGTTTCCATCATTGTAGAGATTAAAGGGAGGGTGAGTATTTGGTTTTCAGATGGAAAATCACAATCATATTTTCCCCTGATTACCTCTAGCTTTACTGGCTAGAGTCAAGCTTAACACTGTTCATGAATTGCTGTTTGAGGAGCTACTTGCATACATTTAATACAAAATGTACGTTGTTGTACTCCACATATTTCAATGAGCTTATGTGATGAGATCACTGCAAATATATGATTGATTTATTTTCAAAAAAAATTGTTATTAAAAGTCGAAAAACTGTGGGTCAAATCAGGTGCTTGGAAGACATACTAAGAACTAAAAATGCCAGGGAATCTTGCTCTAGGTAACGTTTTCGATACCTGGTTTTCTGTTTTGCCATTTCTTCATGTTTGTTCAGTCCAATTCAGCTCAATTCATTGTACATTTATTGAGTGTCTTCAAGGGGCACTCAGTCATTTGGGCTGTGGGGATACAATGTCCCCTGAGGCACAGTGAGTAAATGGGCTGAGAGAGGTCAGAAAACTAGTGAATTAAGTTCTTTAAGACAGAACTGGAGAAAAGTGTACTTTCCTAACAGTATCAAGTGTTTTAAATGTGATGCCTTTCATACCCCATATAGCCATCAGTGTGTTCATGGGGTTTGTTTTCTCCCTTTTGCTGATCTTCTTATTCTCCAGTCCTTGGTGAAGTCTCATCTTCTTTGTGCAGCTTTCTCCGATCATAGTGATCCCTTCTACCTTTGACAGGTAGAAAGCAGGGTATCATTCATTTGATAGTTCATTACCTTATAGTGTTAGTCATCTTTGCCTCAGTTGGATTATAAACTCAGTGAGGACATTAAATTAAGGTTTATATTTATTTTCAATTCAACACACCTTCTACACCAGAACTTAATTAAAAATAACAAAAAAGCATAAATACCAGCACACATGTAGTTCTTTATAACTTATAAAGGACCTTCGTGTAGTCATAGTAGTTAACTAATAGCCAATTAATAATAGCTAACTAATAGTTAATTGAGTTCTTATTATATAATGGCAGACACCTTGGTAAGTACTTTTCACTCATTATCTCATTTAATCCTTATAGCAACTGTATGAGGTAATTATATTTAATCTCATTTGTAGGTAAACATATATCTGCTCAAGGCCACAGAGTTATTAAGTTTCCTGTTTCAGATCAGATCTCTTCTGATTCTAGAACTTCACCCAGGATATCAGTTAGAATGCTTTTATCTACAAGTAACAGAAAATCTGATTAAAAGTGGCTTAAACAGTAAGGTCTAATTTTTTTGCATAACAAGAAGTCAGAAAGTTGATTTCAGGATTGGTCATTCAACAGCTTAACAGGACTAGTACTCTGGTTGACTTCTTTGCAGTTCTCTTGGCTTTCTCCTCATAGTTGCAATATGGCTACCTGATAAGACAATATCTTAAGACAGAAAGAAAAGGACATTCCCTCCATGCACTTCTCTTTTTTAAAAATTTTATTGAAGTATAGTTGATTTACAATGTTGTGTTAATTTCTGCTGTACAGCAAAGTGATTCAGTTATACATATATGTATATTATTTTTCATTTTCTTTCCCATTATGGTTTATCACAGGATATTGAATATAGTTCCCTGTGCTATACAATAGGACCTTGCTTATCCATCCTATATGTAATAGTTCACATTTGCTAATCCCAAACTCCCAATACTTCCCTCCCCCACCCCCCTTCCCAACCACAAATCTGTTCTCTGTATCTGTGAGTCTGTTTCCGTTTCATAGATATGTTCATTTGTATGCACTTCATTTGATTAGGAAAACACTCCTGAGAAGCTCCGCAGCAGACTTCCCCTCTTGTCCCATTGACCAGAACTGGGTTACTTGACTACCTGCAAAGCAGTCTCTGTAAAATGGGCTTGGGATTGCCATGATGAGTTTAGACCAGTTGTGGTTGAGCCATTGGGCTAGGTCTACCTTCATTGAGCACTTTGCTACTTACCTGATACCTGAGTAAAATCAGGGTTCCCTTGGCAAGGAAGCTGGGGGAAATGGTTGTTAGTTAAATAACTTGTAGTAATATCTGTCATATCAGCTCTCTGTCTTCATAATAACCAAGTTTTTAGATGAATTAACTTGAGTTCTGGAATAATTGAATGACTTACCTGAAGTCATAGAGGTAACAAAAGTAGATGGTTGAGAATTTGTAATTCTGAGTCAGGTTTTCTGATTCCAATTCTCAGTACTTTTTAAAAAAGAGGTTTGCTTGTTTCTCATTTTGTTTGTTTCAGATGCTTGAAGTTTCTGGGAAGTCGGCATCCAACCCTGGTGCTTCCCTTGGTGCCTGAGCTCCTGAGCACCCACCCGTTTTTTGACACAGCTGAACCAGACATGGATGATCCAGCTTGTATCCTCTGCTGATTTAGCAGGGAATTTTGGCATCTTTTTCTGCAGTATAGCTTGGATGGTCTGAGGGTTTTGTTTTGTTTTGTTGTTATTTTTCTTTCTCATTTCTTTTAGTTAAAAGTATATCCTGAGGGAGCCTAATGGTTATTTTCCTCAGCTTTTTTTCTTATATTCACAGTAATTCAACTTTGCCATTTAATACTAATACTAAATCTTTAACCATTTATTGAGCATCTACTACATTCCACATACTGTTTAAATGCTTCATACATTTTTATCACTGATCTGCAAACAACCCTGGAAGGAGGTATTATTCCTTGCTTACAGATGAGGAACTGAGGCTCAGAGAGGCTAAGTACCTCTCTAAGCAGCAAATCTGGGATTCAAAGCCAGACAGACATCTTTGGTTTTAAAGCCTGTGGACTTTTCCCTGTGTCTTATTCTGTGCTTAATTTGATCTGCAGCCTGAAGGAGGGGATGGGCTGAGCTAGGCTGCATGATTACTCTAGCCCTGATACAAGTTCAAGGGAGTTGTGATAGCTTTGGGCAGCATGCCATGCCGTCGGGTTGTTTTCCAGTAATGGGAATACATTTACATCAGTACATCCATACTCTCCCGTGGTTCTTTTCACTCTATAGCACGTCCTTGGTGAGGTTTAGTGGGGTATTTATTGGGATACAGAGATCAGCCAAATAACTGACTTTTGTGATGACCATTGTATTCTCTCTTAATTCTTTTTATTTTCACAGGGCATTTGGAGAATTTTTTAAAAGATCTGTGTAATTGATGTGCTAACCAATGCCTGACTCTGTGTTTACATCTAAAAAAGGCACATCCCTGACCTTACCTCTAAAGGTGCAATACTATGACTATTTGAAATTCAGCTCATCAGAGAGGCTTGTGGGCTAGGTGTTATTACAAATCGCACAGGACATATTAAAGTGCCCTGAAATCTGAAGCCCCTTTTCACGTTAAAAAAAAATACTAAACATTTTTGGAAGCCTAATGTTAAGATATTTTTCTGGGTAGTTGGAGAATTGTGTTATTTAAGAAATATGTTTGGCTGTGAATAACAGAGATTGCCCCAAATGTATCTTAAATGTTAATTACAGTTTTTTTTTTTCCTCAATGTAAAAGAAGTCTGGAGGTAAGCAGTCTGGTATAGTAGTTCCACATTATTCTTGGTGATCTAGGCTCCTTCCATTTTTCTGTTCCTCCATTTTCAGTTGTCCAAAATTATTGCTAGAGCTCCAGTCATCAGGTCCAGGTTCTAGGCAGGAAATTAGAGGATATTTGGAATAAAATCAATATTCTATTAGTAAGGAAAAAGGGAACAATGGATACTGGGTAGGCAAATAGCACACTCTGCCATAGAGATACATACAGAAGATTGGAAGGTATGTTTATCTTGTGTTTTTAATTTCTGATTTTCCCTCTGTTACAAAATTAATATACATAGAAAGAAAACTTTTAAAAGTAGAAAGAGGAAATTTCATATGTAACACCCAGAGTCTTAATAGCCAATGTAATTGACTTAATATTTTGTTGTGTTTCCTCCTCCCTTTTAATTTAATTTAATTTTTTTTGCGGTACGTGGGCCTCTCACTGTTGTGGCCTCTCCTGTTGCGGAGCACAGGCTCCGGACGCGCAGGCTCAGTGACCATGGCTCACAGGCCCAGCCGCTCCGCGGCATGTGGGATCTTCCTGGACCAGGGCACAAACCTGCATCCCCTGCATTGGCAGGCGGACTCTCAACCACTGCGCCACCAGGGAAGCCCTCCTCCTCCCTTTTTAAAAGCTTGGGTTTGGGATTTTGCTGTCATTTTATTTTTTAACATTTTATTTCATCAACAAACATTTGATGATAGATAGCTGCTGTCATATTGTCTATACATTTTAGAGTCTGCTTTTTTCACTTATAACAAAATGCTTATGATGCAATGTTAAAAATCTTTTATAAAGATAATTTTTAGTTATTGTGTAATACTCCATCAAGTAGATGAAACACAAGTTATTTAATCATTCTCCTGGTTTTGGACATTTAGGTTGTTACTGATTATTTGCTACTGTAAATGATTCTCTGCCATTTGATTTTGAGATGTGGAATTACTCAACATTCATAAGACTCATATCTAGTACCAAATTATTATTCCAAGGGATTGTGCCAGTATATACTTTAGTAGGCATTGTACCAGAAGTTCCTATTTGTTAGTATTCTCGGCAGCAGACATTATTTTAAAAAACCTTTCTTTGGTAATTGGAGGGGTAATTGGGGTAATTTGGAGTGAGGTAATGTATCTCTTTGAATTTGCATTTCTTTGTTAGAAAATTGTAGTCATTTAACAGGAATTTGGGGGGTTAGAAGTCGAGGCACCAAATTCTGGCCAAGCTCAACCTTTTATACCTCCAAGTTTACTTAACCCACTTATTTATCAGACATTGCAGTTTTGGTTCTTATTTTCAATGCTGCTAAAACCTGTCCAACAATGCCTGCATTGTTCTCAGATCATACCTTCAGACACTATGCCTACCTCCGAGACAGTCTTTCTCATCTTGTTCCTGCCTTGAGGGTATGTTGAAAACATCTTTCATTCTTGTTTTTGGTTTTTTGATTTTTAGTCCGTGTGGTTGTTAAGTGGCAGAAAGCAGACTGTGTATTCTCTGAAAACACATTCATTAATTATCTTTCTCTCTTGGGCTTTCTTCTATTGTTTTGTACTTTTCTCTGAATCTTTTTTTGTTTTTTAATAAATTTATTTATTTTTGGCTGCTTTGGGTCTTTGTTGCTCTGCGTGGGCTTTCTCTAGTTGCAGAGAGCGGGGCTACTCTTCGTTGTGGTGTGTGGGCTTCTTATTGTGGTGGCTTCTTTTGTTGCAGAGCACAGGCTCTAGGCACGTGGGCTTCAGTAGTTGTGGCACACGGGCTCAGTAGCTGTGGCTCTCAGGCTCTAGAGCACAGGCTCAGTAGTCGTGGCTCACGGGCTCTAGAGTGCAGGCTCAGTAGTCATGGTGCGCAGGCTTAATTCCTTTGCGGCATGTGGGATCCTCCTGGACCAGGGCTCGAACCTGTCTCCCCTGCATTGGCAGGCGGATTCTTAACCACTGTGCCACCAGGGAAGTCCCTGCTCTGAATCTTTTAAGAAGATTCATTTTTTAAATGTCCCTGGGTCTAGGGGCAGGACAGGAATAAAGACACAGACGTAGAGAATGGACTTGAGGACATGGGGAGGGGGAAGGGTAAGCTGGGACGAAGTGAGACAGTGTCATGGACATAAATACACTACCATGTAAAATAAATAGCTAGTGGGAAGCAACCACATAGCACAGGGAGATCAGTTCGGTGCTTTTTGACCACCTAGAGGGGTGGGATAGGGAGGGTGGGAGGGAAATGCAAGAGGGAGGAGATTTGGGGATATATGTATATGTATAGCTGACTCACTTTGTTATAAAGCAGAAACTAGCATACCATTGTAAAGCAATTATACTCCAATAAAGATGTTAAAAAAAATGTCCCTGGGTTATTGATTATGTTATAGTAGGCAAGAAGAAGAAATCTGGAACAACATATTTTAAATCAAGGATAAGATTGTGTTATATCTTAATAATTACATAAAGCTATGATTCTCAGCAAGTTTTTTTTTTTTGGTTGCGGGTCTTAGTTGCAGCAGACAGGCTTCCTAGTTGCGGCATGCGTGTGGGATCTAGTTCCCTGACCAGGGATCGAACCCGGGGCCCCTGCATTGGGAGCGGCAGAGTGTTATCCACTGCGCCAAGCAGGGAACTCCCAAGTTTATTTTTTTTATTTATTTATTTTTTTTAGAAAAAAATTTTAATGAACTATAATGATAATAATAGCAAACACTTACTGAATGCTGTGTGCAGGCACTTTTCTAAGCTCTTTATTTGTATTTACTCATCCCTGCTTAAGTAACTCTAAATGACTTTATTTAGAATAATATATGTACATGGTTAGAAAATTTAAACTATATAGAAGATACAAAGTTAAAAGTAAAATCCTTTTTGCTTTCCCTTCCTCATCCCTTTCTTGAAAGGTAGCCACTTTTAACAGTAAGAACAAGGATTATAATTATCATCATAAAAAACATTTTTACAACATGCTATATAAACTTATTTGGGAATAAATCATCACTCTTCTATGAAGTGAATGATCAAATAAAGGTTAAAAATAAATGTGACTACCGATTAATTTTTAGTCCTATTTCTGTGATTAGCCCATTTATTTCAGTTAGCAATAGAAAATAATGTTATACCATTCTCTTTTCTTTTTCTCCTTGCAGCTGTGGCTGTATTCGGTAGACCATGTTCGTTTTCTCTCTCTTTCCCTTTCTCCCACTTAAGCTGAGGAAGGAGAAGAAGGTTGTTTACAGAATTATCTAGCTTTTTTTTTTTTTTTTTTTTTTTACCTTTTCTTTGTTTGGTTCACATTTTTTTCCTGGTTTCTTCGTGTTACTAAAAACTGAGCCACAGAAGTTGTTTTTTTTTTTTTTTTAAGCCAGAGAATTTGATGGTGCTGTAACCCCACTGTGTTTGCTTAGTTACCAGGTAGAAAACTAGTGTCATCAGCTCTTTCTCCCAATATCATGCCTCATGAGGATCCTTCCCATCAGTTCCTGCAGCAGAGCCTTGAAAGGGTATACAGTCTTCAACACCTGGACCCTCAAGGAACTCAGGAGCTGCTAGAGTTCACCATCAGGTGAGGTGATTGACCATCCCTTTCCTTTGACACAGTTAACGTTGTTATGCTTGGCTTGATCCTTTTGATTTCTCATGTTGATTATAGGCTAGTTTTTCTGACTGTGTTGACAGGATTTTCTGATGTTTTTATTTGGATTAGATTGTGGTTTAAGCATATTACAAAGAAAAGCTTTGTGTTCATGACAAGATTGATGATTAGTACAAAACTAGAAAGAGTTACAAAGAACCTGTTTTCAATTTTTCTTACCTTATATTAGTTAGGGTAACAGAAAATGCAACTAACAGTGGCTTAAACAGGATAAAAGGTTAATTGTTTCTCATAGGCGGACAGAGCTGAGATGGCTGATGACCTAGACTCATTCTTTCTTATTTCTCCATCTTTTGCATCAAGTGGCCTTTGGCTGAAGATCCAAACTTTAACCATCCCCTTTGTAATCCAGCCTCTAGGAAAAAGGAAAGAGCAGAAGGGCATCATTTCTACAACCACTCCCTTTTAAAGACACTTCCCCAAATTTGCATGTTCTAATTTTACTTGTGTCCCATTGACTAGAACTTAAGTCACATGGCTATATCTAGCTGTAAGGAGCTAGGAAAGCTAGTCTTTGTTCTGGGTGAGCAGTGCTTAGTTAGCACTTAGTGACTCTGTCACTAAGGAAGAAGGGAAGGATATCGAGAACAATCAGCAGAGTCTGCCAGGCCCTATTAGTATGTCCCGAATGATTTGAAAAGAAATGAGACCCATTTGCCTTTATTTTTTTTAATTTTTAAAATGAATTTATTTATTTATTTTTGGCTGCGTTGGGTCTTAGTTGCTGCACGCGGGCTTTCTCTGGTTGTGGCGAGCGGGGGCTACTCTTCGTTGCGGAGCACGGGCTCTAGGCGTGCGGGCTTCAGTAGTTGTGGCACATGGACTTTGTTGCTCTGCAGCATGTGGGATCTTTCTGGACCAGGGCTCGAACCCGTGTCCCCTGCCTCGGCAGGAGGATTCTTGACCACTGCGCCACCAGGGAAGCCTCCCATTTGCCTTTAGCAAAGACAGTATCTGTCTGCTTTTGTAAATAAGGTTTGATTGAAGCACAGCCACACTCATTCGTTTAGGTCCTGTCTATGGCTGCTTTCATTGCTGCAGTGGTAGATTGAGTAGTTACCACAGAGACTATATGGACTACAAAGCCTAAAATGTTTACTATGTGACCCTTTACAGAAAAAGTTTGCTGACCCTGAAGTGATGCCTGGATCACATTTTCTTTCTCATCTGCTCCCTCACCAATGTGATTAAATTTAGAAGCTGCTACTGAAGTTTTTGGCCCTGAGCCCAGGAAAAAAAGCTCTACTTCCCCACTCAGCCACACCTAAATAAACATTTAAGTTTTGTCCTTGACAGTTTTCTATCCAGTTGGCACTGAGAAGGTACAAAATGCACAAAAGCAAACCAATTTGGTCATCACCTGCAGTGCTGGCTGTTAGTAGGTACTCAGTAGACACCCAGGTTTGAGTCACTCTTATGATCTGGATTTTATGAGGTGATAGTCCTGTTGGGCTTTGGGCTGGTCAGACCGCAGTTCTAGTGCTGTGGTCAGTCCCGGGCACTATGTTTCTAGGTAAGTGCATTCTGAGAAAGGTGGCCAGGATGGTGAAAGATCCGAAAAGGAAAGCCGATGGTGCAGCAGTTACTGATGACCTACTGTGTTTTACAAATATTATTGCAGTTAGATGTTGTTAACCATTTTACAATGAAGAAATAGAAATTTGGGGAAATGAAGCAATTTGCTAGGAAGTAGCAGAACTGGGATTTAAATCTAGCTTTGTTTGACTCTAAAATTGTTGCTCTCTGATATGCAGCAGTGAAGGGGATTCTTTTATCAGTGGAGGTACGTCAGATGATCCCTGGGGTTCTTCAGAATTTATATTTTTCCGTAGTTGCTGAAAAGTGAAATGTTAGTCAGAATTTCATACAGAAGTTTCTCTGATTAGGACTCTGGCCGTTTACTTGTTAGTACTAGTATCAAACAAACTTCACCGTCAAACACATTGTCCTTTGTTGTAATCTAAGCAGCCGTGTCACCCAAATAAGATTTCACCTCACTGCTGTAGTTCAGTGAGGACCCTGGGGGGATGATTTTTTTGGTTTGTTTTTAGAACTTGACATAACTACTTTGTCTTCACCACTGTATTTTGGGTGCCTTATTTAGGAGCTTAGTAAATATTTGTTGAAAACTCTGGTTATGATGGCTTAACCAGGAATGAAGACTTTTAATATTTTTATAGATGGCATTTTCTTCTGGTCATACCTCATCTTCAGTTGCATGGATTTAATCTTTTATAAGGCTCCACTATCCAGATCATAGTAAGAGCTGCTGTCTGTTAAGTGCCCACTCTTCTGTTTTATGTACATTATTTCATTGAATTTGAAAACAATTCCATGAGAATTATCCAATTTTTACAATGAGTGAGGGAGCTGGAGTTCATTAGTTTGTTATATGGTTTTTTAGTGCCAAGCATTGTGCTAGGCAGAAGGGACACAATAGTAAACATGACATAGTCTCTGCTGCAAGGGATCTTACAGCCTGGTTGGGGAAATAGCTAGGTAAACAGGCAATGCAGTATTGTGCTTTCCACACAATACATTAAGTACAGGGTTTTCTAGAAGACAGAAGGGGGTACCTAACCCTTCCTTTCATGGTTTAAGCAATGACCAGAAGAATGACTAGAAATTAGTCAAGTGAAGAAGGGAGAAGACTGTCAAAGACAAGGAATAGCAAAGCCCTGGACTAGAACATAGGTTTTTCCAGCCCTTCCATCTTGTCACACTGCTTTGTTTCTGCATAAACAGTCTGTATGACATGAAGGATCTGGTATAGTGAGATTTAAAATCCAAAGACTTGTTTCAAATCAAAGAGGAAATCAGAAAAATACCTGGAGAAAAAATGAAAACAAAAGTACAAAAATCGAAAACCTATGGGATGCAGCAAAAGCAGTTCTTAGAGGGAAGTTTATAGCGATACAAACTTACCTCAGGAATCAAGAAAAATCTCAGAACAACCTAACTTTACACCTAAAGCAACCATAGAAAGAACAAACAAAACCCAGAGTTAGTAGAAGGAAAGAAATCATAAAGATCAGAGCAGAAATAAATGAAAAAGAGACTAAAAGAACAATAGAAAAGATTGATAGAACTAAAAGCTGATTCTTTAAAAAAAAATAAAATTGATAACCCTTTAGCCAGACTCATCAGGAAAAAACGGGAGAGGGCCCAAACCAATAAAATCAGAAATGAAAAGGAGAAGTTAACAACCAACACCACAGAAATACAAAAGATCACGAGAGACTACTATGAACCACTGTACACCAACAAAATAGACAACCTAGAAGAAATGGACAAATTCTTAGAAAGGTACAATCTCCCAAGACTGAACCAGGAAGAAATAGAAAATATGAACAGACCAATTACCAGTACTGAAGTTGAATCACTAATTTAAATATTCCCAACAAACGAAAGTCCAGGACCAGATGGCTTCACAGGTGAATTCCATCAAACATTTGGAGAAGAGTTAGCACCTGTCCTTCTGAAACTATTCCAAAACATTTTAGAGGAAGGAACACTTCCAAACTCATTCTATGAGGCCACCGTCACCCTGATACCCAAACTAGAAAAGGTATCACAAAAAAATAAAATTACAGGCCAATATCACTGATGAAAATAGATGCAAAAATCCTCAACAAAATACTAGCAAACTAAATCTAACAATACATTAAAAGGATCATCCTTCACTATCAAGTGGGATTGATTCCAGGGATGCAAGGATTTTTCAATATCTGCAAATCAATCAATGTGATACACCACAATAACAAATTGAAGAATAAAAACCATATAATCATCTCTATAGATAACAGAGAGCTTTTGATAGAATGGAACATCCACTTCTGATAAAAACACTACAGAAAGCAGGCATAGAGGGAATATACCTCAATAGCATAAAGGCCGTATATGACAAACCTGCCGCCAACATCATACTCAGTGGTGAAAAGCTGAAAGCATTCCCTCTAAGATCAGGAAAAAGAGGATGCCCACTCTCACCACGGATCTCCCCGGACCGGGGCACGAACCCGTGTCCCCTGCATTGGCAGGCGGACTCTAAACCACTGCGCCACCAGGGAAGCCCCACTCTCACCACTTTTATTCAATGTAGTTTGACATACGGATGGCTAACAGGCACATGAAAAGGTACTCAACATTACTAATTATTAGAGACTGCAAATCAAAACTACAGTGAGATACTATCACCTCACACTGGTCAGAATGGCCATCATCAAAAAGTCTACAAATACTAAATGATGGAGAGTGTATAGAGAAAAGGAACCCTCCTACAGTTTGTGGGAACGTAAATTGGTACAGCCACTGTGGAGAACAGTATAACCTCTAGTGTAATGTAAACATGAATTTTATATGCTGGGAAACCAAAAAACTTGCGTGCCTAGCTAGCTTTATTGTGATATTTGCTTTATTTGTGGTGGTCTGGAACTGAACCCACAATTTTCCGAAGTATGCCTGTAATTGCAGTTCACATTGTAAGGATTAAATGAGCTCAAATAAGGAAACACCTAGCACATCTAGTACAGTGCACATAGGAGGTGCTTTTTTGTACCTTTTTCATTAAAGAGTCCATAGTCTCCTGATGGATGTCTAAACTGAGGCTTCCTGAGGATCGTGGGCATAAAGAAATAAAGAGAATAGGTGTCGCTGTTGCTGCTCATGTTGAGTCCACAACAGCAGCCAGACATGGGGCTGGAGGATGAGCAAAGGATGCTGACTGGATCCGGAGATCCCAAGGAGAAGGAAGAGGAGGAGGAGGAATTAGTGGATCCCCTAACAGCAGCGAGAGAGCAATGCGGGCAGCTGGAGAAATGTGTAAAGGCTTGGGAGCTGCTAGAGCTCTGTGATGAGCATGTATCCTCCAGGTCACTGACAGAGGAGGATTGCGCAGAGGAGGTCTTTGCCTTCTTGCATGCAAGGGACCACTGCGTGGCCCCCAAACTTTTTAAAGCTTGGAATAAGTGTGCCGATTCACTCACCCCAGCCTTCATCACCTGAGCGTCGGGATATTTCCTTATGGTTTTGAACATGCCATTTGTTTCTTATTTGTATAACTAAGTTCATGTGAACCTCAAGGATTTTGGCTTAGGCAGGTAGCTTCCGTGTAATTATCAGTGATTCCATCTTAATAAAGTCCAGTGGTCAGCAAAAAAAAAAAAAGAGAGATACAGAGAGGAAACACTGGGACACAGAGCTTTTTGAGCAGGGCTGCCAAGTTTCTATTTTTGTTTGTATAATAGTTCAGATTTCCCATGGCTAGTTGGGTTGCATCTTGTTTTGTGCAATTCAGAACAAATGCTACAGGGCAAGGGTGGTAGAATGACTTAACACATGGGGGCAGTCAGCTAATGTATAGTCAGCTGGTCAGTGTTCTCTATAATGTAGCAGAAGGCAGAATCTTTCTGGAGATGAAATGGTTCAGGCGTAGAATGATTCAGGGCCATCTTTTGCAAGAGAGACATCAGAGATGCCAAAGGGAGAGACCAGCTGGCCGTCAAAATAGGATTTTACAGTTATGGTTAGCTAGTGCAGGGTCTTACCTTTTATTGTGCTTGATTCTCACACATGAGCAGGCTCTCCGGGATTAGCTCAAATCACCAAAACTCAAAAGAGTCGGTATATAAGCCACAGACCCCAATTTCTTCAGTCACTTTGGAAATAATTCATTTTTGCCCCTTTCCAGGGCATCTCCTTTCTTGCATCAAGGTTCTCAGGAGGCAGCATTAGCTATCAGAAAGTTGCCTGAAATAAGAGGGAGGGGCTTAGTCCAATGGACAATTTTGTACAGGCTGCTATGAAACCTGATACAGTATCCCAGCCCTGAAACAGTTAAATTCTCTCATGAGCCAGATCTTTAGGTTTCCCACAGTTACCATTTCTATGTGAAATTTTGATACGACATTAAAAAACAAAGCAGCTTTCTACGAATTTTTTCTGAGATTGTTAGCTTGCTTGCTCGCACTCTCTCTCATTCTCCCTCTCTCTCCTCCCCAAAAAAGAAGAAGAAAGAAAAGAAAAACATTACTTTTTGTAGATGTGTAGCATATTTCCAAAAGAATTTAAAAGAAACTGGTATGGTAGTTGCCTCTGGAAAAGGTTACTGGTTAGCAGCACACAGGTATAGGAAAGTGGATTAATTTAATTATCTATCCTTTAGTATCTTTTGAATTCTATTCCTTATTGGTGTAATTCTATAACTAGTTATGTATAACCTATTAAAAAAATTAAATGTTTCGAATCAGTAGTCCCAGCCCTGAACACAACTATTTTATGTGTGTGTACCACTTTCTGTACTCTTGTCCACAGGCAGATGTATTTAATATGGTTGCAATCACTTTGTCTATACCTATGTCCAGTTAGCATGCTTTAATTGTGAGTATCAGAAAACCTTATCTCAAATTAACTTATAATGGGTATTTATTTCTTCATATGAACAGAAATCAGAGGCATTTCTTAGTATGGTATGGTTAAGTAGTTCATTTATATCATTAAGGACCCAGTTTCTCTCTCTCTTTGGATTTTTCTTGTCCTCAACATTTGCTTTATCCCAAGGCTTTTTTTCTTTTAGAGTTACAGTATGACTGCCAGTGGTAATCAGGACTATAAAACTTTCTTGTCCTCAACATTTGCTTTATCCCAAGGCTTTTTTTCTTTTAGAGTTACAGTATGACTGCCAGTGGTAATCAGGACTATAAAACATTCTTGTTCAGTCTAGTGAGAGATAGAGACAGAGAGAGAGAAAGAGAAAATGAGTGATTCATAGACCACCATCAGACCTGCTTCAAGCATTGAATGTAAGTCCTTCCATTAGGACTCATAAGGCCAACCTAGGTGACCTAACCAGGAAGATGATGTGTGCTAATTAGCTTAGTCCAGTCGGACTCTACCTGGATCTAGGTTTGGGGCACCTTCTCTTGAACAAAATCAGGTTCACTTAGTAAGGAAAAAGTGGAAAATTACTAACTAGGTAGGCAGCCAATGGAGCCCACTATGATACCTTAAAATTTTTTTTTCTGATGATATAAAACATACTTACCGATTGTATAAAACACTTGGAAAATAAAGCATAGTTAGGAGAAGGCACTAAAAAACACCCTAATACCTCTATCTAGAAAACAGGTTGCTCTGTTTTTTCATATTTCATATATGTGTGTATATATATATATGTATATGTATATATATATATATATATATATATGGTTTTTACATAGTTGAGATCATATACCTTATTACCATATTATATTTTAATGGTTGTAGAATATTCCATTGACTGTATGTACAGTAATTTATTTAATAATTCCTCTACCGTTGGATATTTAAGTAGTTACTGGGTTTTACTATAACATAACAATGAATATTGCGGGGCATAAAGTATTTCATTTCTGTTGCATGTTTCCCTTAGAATTACTTCGTAGCATAAAGCTACTGATCAAAACTTTTGACTATGTGTGTGACTTTTATAACGTAGTACAGTTCTGTTTTCCAGAAGAATTACAGCAGCTTAAACTGCTATCAAAGTGTAAGTGAAACAGTTTCATTATAACCACTTCAGCATTGAGTGCTGTCATTTAAAATTTTTTTACCAATTTACTAGGTATAAAGTGGTAAAAAGCTTTTGACATGATCTTTAATTGGTGTTATTCTTATTCTGTGTTTGGCTTGGGTTTTTATTTACTACAGGGATCTGCAAAGACTTGGAGAACTTCAGTCTGAATTGGCAGGAGTAGCTGACTTCTCTGCTACCTATCTTAGGTGTCAGCTTCTTCTCATCAAGGTTGGTTTGAATCCATTTTGTTCATGAGTGTGTTGCTAAGAATGCAGTTTAATGGACCCAGCAGTGTTTGAGGCTATAAGTAGAAAAATAACTGGTTTTATGCAACTGCTTAGCAATGGGGAAATTATGTACTCTGTAGTATAATTATATTTGCCTCTAATTAAAGAATTGTTAACTCATATAGGAATTTGAATTTTTTAATTTGAGAGAATTCCTTTATCATATAATTAGAGCAGGTTGGATAACCATTTGCATTAGAATACCAAGGATTTTAATTGTTTTTTAACAATTTGATTAGCAAAGATCTTATATAAACATTTGTATTTTATATATTTATATATTTCTAAATGCTAATTTCATTTGGTCAAAGCCAAATTAGTCAAAGGTTGATTTCATTGCTCTTAAGAGCTAATGACTTGCTGTCATTTCATACTAGGTAGTTAGAGTACATATATATACATACACAAAATTGGTACCCAAAAGCTGTTTTAGTTCCCTGAGTTGAAAACCAGTTAAACTAGCTCAATAGCTGTCAGCTTCTGCAGCAGAGTTCTGCTATAAATTTAGGCTTAGAATTTAGAAGAGCCCTTCTAACTTGATAAGACTTAACTTGGCTTTAGTTCTAAATGTGGTTAGTCTTCAAAGTTATTAAAGATATTTGACCAAAGTCAGAATAAATGGAGGTGTCAGAAATTATTTGCCACTGTAAGATATGTGAGCTTAGGGTTTTGTAGGTGTGTGTATGCATGTGAAGATGAGTGTGTACACTGAAATAGTTTGGGATTTAAACAGTCCTTGTTTGGCTAGATAGATTCTTTCAAATATATATGCCTGTGTAACCACCATCACGGTTAAGATATAGAAGATTTCCATTACCCCCCAAAGTTCTTTCATGTCCCTTTGCATAGTTATTTGGCTTTTCCAAGCTTCTGTGAAACAAGGCTAATAATAACTCTACCCAGGTAAGGATTGGTAGCAAGCAGTGCATGTGACAACCCTTGGTCTAGTGTCTGGTACACAGTGAGTGCCATGTCAGTGTTGGTCTTCTTCCTTCTTCCTTGGCTTGTTGTCTTCTAGATAGCAATACAAGAAGGCCTTTGAAAAGAATCCACTTTTCTTTAGTAGGAAAAGAGAAGAGATTACTCCTAAAAAGAACACAGAACTATGTTTTTTATTCAGCGTCGTGTAGGAGAAGCGTAGGTAAGGGACCCAGACTTAGAACCCAAGGCAGGCAAGTGTTTGATAGTAGGGGAGGAGCTAAATAAATCGTGGCACGTCCACTCAACAGTATATTCTGTAGCAGTAATGATCTTTATGAAGAATTATATAAGAACATGACCAAATGTGACATAATATTATGTACCCAAAGAAGCACACAAAATTATTTCTGCTTTCTGACTACAACTATATAAAAAACATGCATATAGGAAGTGATTGGAAGCAAATATTTAAAAACAGTAACTCTTAATGGTAATATGATTTAGGTTATTAAACAATTTCTATATCTATAATCTAGACCTGCCACTGTCAAATACAGTAGTCATTAGGTATGTGTGACCATTGAGCACTTTAAATGTTCATGTTGAGGACTTCCCTGGTGGTGCAGTGGTTAAGAATCCGCCTGCCAATGCAGGGGACACGGGTTCGATCCCTGGTCTGGGAAGATCCCATGTGCCGCGGAGCAACTAAGCCCGTGCACCACAAGTACTGAGCCTGTGCTCTAGAGCCCACGAGCCACAACTACTGAGCCCAAATGGCACAACTACTGAATCCCACCCACCTAGAGCCCGTGCTTCGCAACAAGAGAAGCCACCGCAGTGAGAAGCCCATGCACCTCAAGGAAGAGTAGCCCCGCTCGCCGCAACTAGAGAAAGCCCGCGCCCATCAACGAAGACCCAATGCAGCCACAGATAAATAAATAAAAAATAAATAAATTTATAAAAATAAGTAAATAAATGTTCATATTGAGATGTACTGTAAGTGTAAAATACACACTGGATTTCTTAGACTTAGTATAAAAAATGTAAACTATCTCATTAATAATTTAAAAAATATTGATTGCATAGTGAAATAATACCTTATTTATACTGGGTTAAATAAACTATATTAAAATTAATTTCACCTGTTTCTTTTTACTTTTAAAGATGTGGCTACTATAAAGTGTAAAATTACATACACGGCTTGTGTTATATTTCTGTTGTATAGTGTTAGTCTAGGTTTTCTGTAATGTCATTATGTCTGTAATTAAGAAGGGCTGTGAAAATAAGCGACTATAGCAGAGGTTTAGATGAGATGGCCGTATGGATGGATAGGCGAGGAGGGAGATGGAAGGTAAAATCCATGGCTCTAAGTGATAGTTTTGAATGTGCAGAGATTGAGAGAGGGAGGAATCTAGGAAAGCTTCTTGATTTCTTGTTCGAGTATGTTGGTAAGGTGATGGGGCTGTTCAAAGGATAGAGAGCATGGAGCAAAGAAAAAGGAACTAAGTCAGGGAAGAGAAGGGTCTAGGCAGTCTGGTTAGTCCAGTGACTCTGGGATCAAGGAGGTCCCAGAGCCTCAGAAGCCTGGCTTGCCTGGACATTCTTGGTGAGGCCTTCATGGCTCCTGCACTCTGCTTGCAAGCTCTGGTCTGGAACATAGGGTCTTTGGGCCAAGAATTGAATGGGGAGGAGTTCATTTGGCCCAAATCATTGGTCTCCTCTCTGTCCATAATAGGTAGGGCTTATTGGCCTAAAGGAATAAGAATGAGAGGAAGTCTTGATCACGGTAAATTTTCAAAGCAAAACAGACACTTAAGTCTCAAATTATATGGCAGTCTTTTTGACCTCTGTGTTCTGTCCTTTCCTGATTTGTTAGGCCTTGCAGGAAAAGCTGTGGAATGTGGCTGCCCCTTTGTATTTGAAGCAGAGTGATTTGGCCTCAGCAGCAGCAAAACAGGTAAGCTTATTGAGACCTTCTCCTCAGGTGGATCTCTGTCCAGATCTCTGTCCAGAAATTGCATTGTCTAAGTTAGAGTCAGAGGCCTTCACAAGGCTCTGCTGTGGCCTCCCCATTTTTAGCCTGTGTCAGAAGTTAGTGATACGAGAAGCAGCGTAATTAGGGGACACAGCACTGGCTTTAGAGTCAGGGGACTTGGGTTCTGTTCCCATGTCTGCCTCTAATTTGTTGGGTGGTGTTGAGCAGGTTACTTAACCTCCCTGATTTCTAAGATTTCTTTTGTGTTCTAAAATATTATTAGTTTGTATTTCAGATATACTAAAATCCAATAAATACTATCATGAATCTTTCATCTGAAAATGTAGCTGAATTCATTTTGAGGTGGTTATATTTTTAGCCTGTACCATCTCTCTTTCTCTCTCTTTTCTTTAACCATCTCTTGAATATTTAAAGGTCTTTTTTTTCCTCCTCAGTTCATTAAGTAGCATTTAATTTTACTTGCCTTAAGTTTATTTCTTTCTAGTTTTGAGCAATTTCCCTTCATTCTTGGGTATTGGAATTTGGTGAACTCTTCTGGGTCATGTCTTCCCAATAGTAAGTCTGTATATGACTAATTACAACCATGTAGGAAGATAATGATGGTGACTATGATTGTTACATTACAGTTCACTAAATGATTTCAGGTCTATTTTAATTAGCCCTCATAATAATCCCATTAGGTTGGAATAAGTATTAAGTCCATTTTACAGATGAAACAATGCTCAGCAAGGTTATATTCGTAGAGCTGTAGGTAGTTAAGTCAGGAACTTGAGCTCAGGTACTCTGATACCCAGAGTCTGTTTTCTTTCCACTACTCTGCTTCATCTCTCATCTAATCTAGACTCCCTTTCAGACCTGCCATGTGGCTTATTGTAGGGGAGTAGAACTTAATGACAACAGAACACCAATAGGCCATGTTGGGAGGGATGGGACAGGGAGCAGTAGTCTGGAAGAAAGAGAAAGGAATTACCATTGCTATGTGACAGTTACTGTGCTAAGCACCTTCCATACCCCATTTAATCCTTTAAATTTTATGATGTTGGTGCTGTTTCTTCTGCATTTACAGATAGGGAAACTGAGGCACCATGTAATTAGGAAACTTATCTTACTGTCAGTTGTAGAAGACAGCTGACAGGGCTCTGACTCCAAAGCCTTCAATGGGAGGCAAGCATCATTGCCTGCCATCATTGCTTGCCTCCCATTGAAGAAAGGGAAGGGAAAGAGAAGCATCATTCGGGGGGGAGTCGCTGACTTGGATAGAACAGAGCGAGAGCTTAAGATGCGCTGGGCTTGAGCTGAGGTCACTGACATTGTTTTCTGCACTGATTCCCTCCCTAAAATCCCTCTGAGAGACCAGGCCCATAGAACAGTCTGGATGGCTAACAGGTGGTCAAAGGTTCCTAATACTAAGTTCTTGAGGACTTTTCCTGAGGATTACGTTTCCATATGTATTCATTTGCCACCACATCACAGTGAATTTGCTTTAGGTACAAGCAGTGCTTTACAGTTTTATCAGTGTTTAAACTTTCATATCTTTATATCATCAACTAAGATGATATTACCAGATGGAAGTTTGTTTTTTTAATTGACAAAATAATTTATTCTCTCAACATGTATATTAATTTCTCTCAAATTACACTAGTTTCTCTCAACATAGGCACTTAAAAATCTCAGTTCAGAATTAAAACATAGGCATTAAAAAAAGCACTCTGTTCAGATCTGGTTTCACTTAGAATCCTGTGCTGCTCTTTGCTCTTAAGTAAGACTATAATGATATTTTTGCTGCTTATTACTTACCTTTTCCTTATAGATCATGGAAGAAACCTACAAAATGGAGTTCATGTATAGTGGCGTGGAGAACAAGCAGGTGGTGATTATCCATCACATGAGGCTGCAGGCCAAAGCCTTGCAACTTATAGTAACAGCACGGACTGCTCGAGGGTAAGATGTGTGGTTGGTGCAAAAGGGTGGCTGAGTCCTTTTAAAGACACTTACAACTGCATTCAGAGATCTCACCAAGGTTAATGATGCGTGAAATAATATTTAGGAAAGACTACCTAAGGGATATACAAGCTCTTCATTTTTTCAGATATTCCAAGTTACATTCTGGGATCAGATTAGATCCCTGGAAAAACCCTTTGGTGGCTCTCCATTGCCTACAACACAACATAGGGCTTCATCTGGCAACAAGGCATTCTGTATAGTCCTTGATAGATTTCTTTAAGAATATAGTGCCAGAACCACTTTTTTTCTCTTCTGATGGGACTAGTGCTCTATCTTAGGCAGTAAAGACAAATTATGAGAATGTATGGTGCTGTGAGACTACTTTGTTCAAATCCTGACTCCCTGCTTACTTGTTGTTTGATTACAGACAGGTTTTTTTAGCCTCTCTGTGCCTTGTTTTCCTGTTTGTAAAATGAGAACCATGACAGCATCTATCTCATGGGGTTTCTGTGAAAAATGAATGGGATAATACATGTAAAAGCAGTTAGCATGGTACTTAGTACATAGTAAGAGCTCATTATAATTGTAGCTGTTAGACTTTCTGATAATGAGAATTGCTATATTTCATTGATTCTAAAATGCACATTTAAAAATTTTACTTCTCTGAAATCAGATATTTTGATGGTGTGCCGTAGTTTGGAAGTGTTTTTGTTTCTTGGTGTTTCATAAAATAAAGGTGCATCTTAAGAATAATGGCACCACGGATTTAATGTAATATAGTACTTAGGAAACTCGTTATCAGACAGGAGACACATTTGATGCTCAGTCCACCAGTTGTGTCAGCCTAAAAATAGTGTAGAGAAATAAATATGAGTGTTTAAGCAGTGAAAAATACATTAAAAGGAACATTGTATTATTTTATTTCTTTGCTTATCTTGATAGTGACCTGATAAACTCAGGTAGTGATTTAATCTTAGAGATAGCCATACATTCATTAAACAAATGTTTAATTCCTGCTATGTGCCAGTCACAGCTGAGAAAAGATAGGTGCTTGTGCTGGCATCTACACTTTTTTTTTTTTTTTTTTTTTGCGGTACGCAGGCCTCTCACTGTTGTGGCCTCTCCCGTTGCGGAGCACAGGCTCCGGACGCGCAGGCTCAGCAGCCATGGCTCACGGGCGCAGCCGCTTCGCAGCACGTGGGATCTTCCTGGACCGGGGCACGAACCCGTGTCCCCTGCATTGGCAGGCGGACTCTCAACCACTGCGCCACCAGGGAAGCCCTACGCATTTTTATTTAAAGAAAATAAATATCTTTTTCAGTTCATGTATGATTACTGTAAAAGTTTAAATATTGCAGATTAAGTGAACATTCTGTTCTCTGGTAATCTACCCCTTGTAAAACAAATGACTAAAAGTGTAGATTATAAATGCGTGTATTAGCGTAAATCGAATCATAATATACTTGGCTGTTCTGCCATATTTTCATTTCATCCAACAATATAATATTTCGTATTTCCATGTCATTGTATAAAGATTCCAATATATTTGGTGTTTACTCATGCTATATTATTTTATATTTTCCATTTGTATGCATACCTCAAGTGAGAGGCAGTAGAACATAATGATTAAGAGGGCTGGGGTGCCTCATTGATTTGATTCAGATCTTGACCCCACCATTTGCAAACTTAGTGACCTTGGACAAGTTACTTAAGAACTTCTGTCTCAGTTTATTTCCCATAAGTTAAACTGGGATAATAATAGTACTTGCCTCTCTGTCATAGGGTTATTGTAAGGATTATTGAATTATTATATGTAAAGCCCTTAAAATACTGCCTGACACATTAAGAGTAAACACTTGACAAATGTTAGCTCATTTTAGTTGTATAAATAGTATTTTTACTCATATATATATATAAATTTTTTTTTATTTTTGGCTGTGTTGGGTCCTTGTTGCTGTGCACGGGCTTTCTTTTTGCAGCGAGCAGGGGCTACTCTTCGTTGCGGTGCACGGGCTCCTCATTGCAGTGGCTTCTCTTTGTTGCAGAGCACGGGCTCTAGAGCACAGGCTCAGTAGTTGTGGCGCACGGGTGTAGTTGCTCCACGACATGTGGGACCTTCCCGGACCAGGGCTCGAACCTGTGTCCCCTACACTGGCTGGCGGATTCTTAACCACTGTGCCACCAGGGAATCCCTACCCTTATATTTTTAATAAACAGATTGACCTTATATTTTTCAGCATTAAAAAATAGAATTTATGATCATCTCTATCAAGACCATATCTAATCAAAATGAAAGTTTTAGTGTATTTTTATTTGATTGTTTCATGCTGTTAAATAATTTAGAATTTAGTTTCAGATTGTTCTTTTTTTTTTTTTTTTTTTTTTGTGGTACGCAGGCCTCTCACTGCTGTGGCCCCTCCCGCCGCGGAGCACAGGCCCCGGACGCGCAGGCCCAGCGGCCATGGCTCATGGGCCCAGCCGCTCCACGGCATGTGGGATCCTCCCGGACTGGGGCGCGAACCTGTGTCCCCTGCATCGGCAGGCGGACTCTCAACCACTGTGCCACCAGGGAAGCCCTCAGATTGTTCTTTTTTTAAATTGAAGTATAGTTGGTATACAATATTAGTTTCAGGTGTACAGCATAGTGATTCAGTATTTTTACAGATTATACTCCATTAAAAGTTATTATAAGATAATGGCTATAATTCCCTGTGCTGTACAATATATTGGATTATGGTTTTTAACGTATCTCTTATTTTAAGATTTCTTTCTTAAGATAGCATTACTCTTTATAAGTACATTATCAAAATAATTTAGCTCCAGCTTACCCACCACTGTTCTTTTTGTATCACAATTGCCTTTTAAAATTCCTTGTTCTAATTCACCATTTATATGACTGGAACACATTCGCTAGTATTGTTTTTCAGAGTAAGTATATAAGTAGTATACTCATTGAGACTTCACATATCTAAAACTGCCTTTCTTTTGCTCTCATACATAATTGGAATTCTTTCAGAACTCTGTTAATATTGCTATGTTACCTTTTAGTATTTAATGTTACAGTTAGGATGTCTGATGTCTGTCTGGTTCTCTTTCCTTTGTAGTTAGCTTATTTTTCATGGTTCAAAGCTGTAAACTTTTCTTTTTCTTTTTAGAATTCAGAAATTTCATCAGGATATGTCTAGTTATGTGTTTCCTTTCATTATTCTTACTGACTTTTAATGGGACTTCGAAGTCTCAGCTCTGTTTTATCTCAGGGATTTTTTCCCTCTATTATTTCTTTAATTACTACTTCTTCCATCCACTCCAGTCTGCCATACTAGATATTGTATTTTCTGGATCTATTTTCCCTATATCTTATCTTTTCTCTCACAATTTCAGTTTCTTTTTCTACTTTATATTCTGAGTAAATTCCTCAACGTACTCTTTTAATTTACCATTTCAGTTTTCATCATTTTTCATTCTAGTGTTCTTCAATTGTTGAGTTGATTTCATTATTATTATTTCCAAGTGTGCTTTCTTCTGTGTACCTTTTTTGTAGCAGTTTTTCTCACTTTATCAATGCGATATCCTTTCAAATCTCCTCTTAAATCTTAATCAGGTTGTTTATTAGAATTTTAAAAAATGCTTTCTGTGCTTTCTTCCCTTGACATTACCTCACTGAGGTCTGCTTGGTCTCCTTTACAGCTCCTTATCATCCTTATAACATCTAATAATTTTTCATTGTCTTTGAATACTTATAAGTGAAAGTTTAGACTAGTTTAAATTGGTAACTGGTATAGGCTTCCCCAACAGTTACAGGTCAATGTTTGGTTTCCCCTAGTGGGCCTCACTCTTACATTGAAAGCGGGGGTTCTTAGTGCCAGAGGCCTACTTCATGTACGTACCATGTAGGTGAGGCTACCTACTCTGCTTGGGGGTTGGGGAAGAGTTCCCAAATCTTTTTGTATTTTACTGCTTGGAAATTCTCCAAGTTGGTTGTACGTGAGCAAGCCAAAAAAGGTGCTACTTGGCCAAATTGCTTTCATTTCAGTCTCTGCTTAGCTGGAGTTCTCCCTTCCAGCCCTCTCATCCTAGGTGGTCTTTGGTTGGTTAACCTCACCAGCAAATTTCAGTTCCACTTCTAGTAGTTTGTCAGAGTTAAGAAAGTTTCAAGTGCTACCTGCTTTTTAGGAAAATAATTCAAATTAATGTTGGTTGTAGAGTACATTTCCATCTGCCATTTATCATTTATCCATTCAACAAATATTTATTGCATAGCTGCTTGTGTCAGGAAATACATGATGAATGATACAAAGTCCCTACTCTCATGGAGCTTACGGTTTAGTAGAAAAACTTGACTCGGTTATTAAGAACCTTGATACCATTCTCTTACATGTTTTTATATAAGGAAAGAGTATTTGTTTTTTCTTCACTGGAACTTTACTCCTTCAATTAATAATATATTAATGAAAATGAGTGGAACATTCCCTGCAGAAATTATAACAAATAAAATGCACAAAGATCAAAGGAAAAATCTGTTGTGTGATTAGTAAGTTATATTGGCCTGGCATGTTGCCTGGCTTATCTGGGTATACATTTAAGTTTTTACAGAAATGAAATACTCTAAGTACTACTTGACCAAAGAAGCCAAGATAGAGAAGAAGGCATATAGTCTGTGTCTGTGTGCAAAGTAGTAACAAAACTTTTTCCCCTTCTGCATGAAAATTTGACCTTTGGTTTCCAGATCTATTCCCTGGTAAGCTGATCGCATCAACTCTATTACTAGGTGACACTGCTATGGTAAAAATGATCTCTGAGAAAATTACATGTACACTAGAAGGAACTATCAGTGAACTATAATTACGTAATGCAGACACCATAGCTTTGGGCTTCATTGAATGCAGTGATTCTTGTAACTGAGCATATCCCTGTGGGGACCCTGGAAGGTATGCCTTTGGATTACTTCAAGAGATATTAGCACCTATGGAGCATGAGGCTTCTAAGTGAAGATGGTCTCCACATTCACCTGATGTAGATCTCATCTCCTTGAACCTGAGCTGTCAGTGGCAAGGTCAGAGCTCCCAGACAACTATGTAGATGGTTGAATGGGCTGCTGCCAAGGACTCCTGCAGAGGAGGAATGTGACATTGCACTGCCTGTAAGCTGTGCTTCTGTCCTATATCCTTACTGAATCTGGTGCCAAGTGTGGCCTGTGATAGTCTTTGATTTTGAATGTACATTGAGCCTAATGGGCACTGCAGTGTTTTAATTAGGTCTTGGGATCCTGGCAAATATTTCCCCCTAGGTCCATTAGGAGTCCTCTGTTTCTCTTACGGATAATTTTTATAGTATAATATGCTCATCGTCTTTTCTTGTGGGCTCAGGTTTCTGGAACTTTGGTCTTTACTCCTCAGTTCTCAGATTTCACAAGCAAATTACATGGGTTTTTGTTTGTTTTGTTGTTTTTTCTTTTCTACAGAGTTGACCCCTTATTTGGGATGTGTGAAAAATTTTTACAGGAAGTGGACTTTTTTCAGAG
The DNA here is from genome assembly GCF_003676395.1 of Aethalodelphis obliquidens. Lineage (NCBI taxonomy): Eukaryota > Metazoa > Chordata > Mammalia > Artiodactyla > Delphinidae > Aethalodelphis > Aethalodelphis obliquidens. Next base: position 4,794,987 of record NW_020837994.1, on the reverse strand, counting down.
GTAAGTATTTCATCATCTTCTAGCTTATTAAATCTTGGTTATGTAAAGATCGTACTTACAGGGAAACAAGAGCAATCACAAGCCAGAATCTTTGGTTTAGCCCATGTAGCCAAGCTATTATGATACATGCAGTGTGGCCTAATTTGTATACAGGTGGCTCTCAGTATCCATGGGTTCTGCATTCATGGATATGGAGGGTTCGACTGTATTATTCCATTTTATATAAAGGACTTGAGCATCCGTGGATTTTGGTATTTGCAAGGGGTCCTGGAACCAATCCACCACAGATACTGAGAGATAACTGTATTTTCTTTACTGGTATATAAACTTCTTAGGTTAGCTAAACATACAGCATAATAATAAAAACATTAGGAATGTTTTTGATTCAGCACTCAGCTGGGCCAGAAAAAGACAAATATTATGTGAGAAAACTCAAACTCTTGTTGAAAAATCACAACTTGTCTCTTTTTCTTCACCATGGTTCTTAAACTTGCATATTTCTGTCTAATCTACAAAAATTGTTCCATCATTCTATAGGTAGCTTTTATTTTGTAGCATAGATATGTTTTCTCAGGATTCATTATGAAGTAAATCAGTTAAAACATATGCAGTCAATGAGTGGAAGGCTTGGTGAAACAGTGGGGGTCGAGGTAGTGACATTGACTGTGACCTGTGGTATGCTGGCGATACAATAGTGGGAAGAAGGCATTTATAGGATTTTAAAATCTAATATTTATTAAGTCTAATATTTCATTTTTTCACTCCTTGCTTCTACCCCCATGAACTTTACCAAACCTGGCTCTACAGGTTTGTATGACTCTACACTTTTCAGGCTTTTTTCATTTGGGTGATGATGGCTTCCTATAGGGCTGAGTTGCAATACTACTCTTCACCAATAGGAGCTGCTCTCTAGTAAATGATACAATCTAGCTTGACTCTTTAGATCCTGACTTCAAATCTCTACGAAGTCCATGCCTTACTTTTGGTTTTAGATTTTTTTTTTTAATTGAAGTATAGTTGGTTTACAATGTTGTATATGTTTCTGGTGTACAGCAAACTGATCTAGTTTGACATGGTTTTAGATTCTTTAAGGTGGAGAGTCTTGTTTTTGCACAGTTGCGTTGGAGAGATTTTTGGAAAGATGACAGCTCTGATTTGCCACAGATGAGGATCTGTTGTTAAGGGCTGCACATTCTTTCTTAATTCAGCCTCTGAGTCCCTATACTGATATCACCCCTCAGTGAAATATTTTTTGACTATCTCCTTCTACAAAGCAGAGTACTGTGGAATCATTCAGAGTTGGGAGTAAGTTACTTAACTTTTTTTAAGCCTCAGTACAACATTATCCTCTCTGAATCTCAATGTTCCTATCAGTGATGCTCCATTAAGACAGGCTTTTTCTTCTCTTTTGCTCGGTATAATATCCCCAGTGTCTAGAATAGTACTTGGTAAGACCTAAAGACATATTTGTTATATTAATTAATGAATCTGTAATATGACAATAATAATTCTAACAATGCACAGGACTACTGGGAGGATTAAATAAGATAGTGTAAAACACTTAAGAGCATGCCTGGCATATATAGGTATTTAATAAGCAAGGCTATTATGATGGTCATGTCACTACAGCATAATTACATAGGTGCATGACTTTCCTCGGTAACCATGAACTCCTCCAGTTCATCACTTTTCCTACCTCAGGGCTTGGCAGAAGTTTGGGGCTCAGCCTGTGGTGAATGAATGCATAGTTGCTTCTGTTTGTTCCTTCAGGTGTTTCATCGCTGATTTGCCCCACCTGCAGGACAGCTTTGTGGACAAACTTCTTGACCTCATGCCCCGACTTATGACATCCAAACCTGCAGAAGTGGTCAAAATTCTACATACCATGCTGCGGCAGAGTACCTTCCTACACCTCCCCCTTCCAGAGCAGGTCAGTGTCTGTGTCATATCCCTTCAGGCGAAATCCATCCAGAGAGCATCCAAAACTGCTCATCTTGGTGATCTTCTTTGAGCAGTGGAGGAGCTGGGTTAGGGCCTTTCCTCTGATTGACTAACATGTGTCCACCCATTAGATAAGGAGACAGAAAGGCAAGGATCATGTTTTGTTACCCAGAGATGACCTGGCTTTAGAATCATATTTTCTTCTTGCTTACAGATCCACAAAGCCTCAGCCACCATTATTGAGCCAGCGGGCGAATCAGACAACCCTTTGCGGTTTACCTCTGGGTTGGTGGTGGCCCTGGATGTCGATGCAACCCTGGAACATGTTCAGGATCCTCAGAGCACTGTGAAGGTCCAGGTCTGTCAGCTTTTGGTTCCCATGGAGCTTCTAAACTGACTTTGTGTTGGAACTTTTAACTTTAGCACCCCTGTAATCTCTACCTGAGGGACAGAAACTGGGGAGAGAGAAGAGATAAGTTTTTATGGACAAGAGCCTGGGCGTGAATCCCAGCTCTACTGCTGAGTATGGTCTGGAGGAAGTTACTTTAAACTCTGAACCTTAGATTCTGCAACTGACAAATAGGAATAGTTGACATTGAAATGAAGTGATGTGTATAAAGTTCCTGGTCCCCAGTAAGGGTTCACTAAATGACAGGGCCGCTTCTATTCTTATAATGTGAAGTTAAGACTTGGTATTTTCAGGGCTATAAGCAAACTGTAATAAGTCCTTTTCCGGTTGTAGGTGGGTCAGCTTGGTGAATACAGTTTATGGGTGGGAAAAAGTAGTCACTAGGGAGTATTCTTTCCAAGTTAGATGGATGTACTAGAGAGACAGGAGAGATGCAGTATAGGCACTAAGCAATTTAACAGTCAGTAGTTAAGCCCCACTAAGAGTCCTACCCATTTACACCCCCTCCCTCCCTCCCTCCCTCCCTTCCATCCATCCATGCTTACTCTACTGCACATGCTAAGTGCTAGGCAAGCATGTCAGAATTCGTGCCCTGAGGATGCTTAGTTTCAGTGAGAGACAGACAAATGGACAGGCAGTTGTAAAACAAGTTCAGTCATCAGTTCCAACAGGCACAGGATGAATTAGGAATGTTATGGCCTCTTATTAAATCCTGATCGCTCACACAACGTAGATCTAACTTCGGGAGCCACTTGCAACACTGCCTCCTGAAATGAGACCTAACTTTTTAAATAACCTGACCTACTCTCAAGACTAAGAGACTGGGACTTCCCTGGTGGTGCAGTGGATAAGACTCCGCGCTCCCAATGCAGGGGGCCCGCATTTGATCCCTGGTCAGGGAAGTAGATCCCACATGCATGCCGCAACTAAGAGTTCACGTGCCTCAACTAGGGAGCCGCTTGCCGCAACCAAGGAGTCCGCCTGCTACAACTAAGTGTTACTGAGTTCAAGCTCACTCTGCTCACTGCACTACAGGCCAGTGAATCGGGAGATGAGGTGTTGAGACAAGGAATACGACTTTATTCGGAAAGCCGGCAGACCAAGAATATGGCAGACTAGTGTCTCTGAAAAACCATCTTATCTGGGTTTGGATGCCAGTTTCTTTTATAGAACAGAGAGGGGGAGGAGGTGAGGAAGTAAAGTAAAAAGGCCATAAGTTTTGCAAATGTCCCCTGGAATGGCTAGCCTCAGGGAGGGGATGGGTTAATTTCTTCTTTCTTGCAGCCACCCACAGGTGGACAGGGTCAGGATGCTTCCCCCAACAAAGGCACTTTGGTTTAACATTCAGGCAGAGGGACAGGGTTCCCCGAGGCAGGCCGTTATGTATAGACAGTATCCTTTTAGTGAACACCAGCAGGAAAGCAAAGGTTAAAGTAAAAGAAACAGGTCCAACATGTAGCCAGATTTGGCTCTTCTCTGTTACATAAGGAGCCCACGTACGGCAACTAAGGAGCCCGCGAGCCGCAACTAAGACCCAGCACAACCAACCAACCAACCAACGAAATAAATAAAGAAAATAAAGATTAAAAAAAAAAAAAAGAAAGAAAGACTAAGAGACTGGTTCAGTGAGATAATGGACCGATCTACCGACTTAGCTTCTGGATTGTGAAGCTTCTTAGAAGTTTCAAAGGCAGGAATGAAGGGGAACATAATACACCACCCCAAAATAAACCTTTTTGGCCTAAGGATTATTTTGGGATGATGATTTTTGAGAGGCTGTAGACTGGAAACAGAGTAGAATTGCCCTTTTGTGAGGGAAATTTACATTTATAAGGGAAATCTCCATTTGTAAGGTATCCCCCTCTCGGTACCAGAAAGGGAAGCAAGACTAAATCTCTAGAAATTCATCAGTGAAAACTATGCCAACTTAAATTTGCATAACACTCGTACCCTTGATTATTGTGTTTTACCTGATAACCTCCCATAACAGGCTCCCTTCCTCTTCAACATCTTTCTTTTGTTTTTAGCTGAATATGGTATTTAAGGTGATGGCTTGGTTAGTTTCAGGGAGTTACTCAGTTTTCCTAAGTCTCTTCCTTATATAGAGGAGACATATTTGTTATTAACTTCTATTTGTTTTTCTCCTGTTTATCTGCCTTTTATTATAGCAGGGTCTCAGCCAAGAACCTAGAAGGGTAGAAGGGAAATTAATTTTTCTCCCCTACAGGGTTATTTCCAGTTTTGGCTACTATAAAAACATTCTGCAATATACTTAAAAAAAATATATATATATATATATACACACACACACACACATATACATATGTGTGTATATATACATATATGTGTGTGTGTGTGTGTATATATATATATATATAAATTATAAAGAATACTATGGAGAAGCCCTTAATTTGTAGAGTGTGACTAAGGAAGAGAAAGACTTTGTGGAGATACTGTTACATGGATGAGATAAAGGATGATTAAGAGCAAAGGATAGAGGTATTCCAAGCAGAAGGAATATGAATAAAAGTTAGGGATGCAAGCACCTGCAGTAAGTACAGAAAAATAGCCTGGAGCAGGCAGGGTCGGCTTCCTGGAAGAGAGTCAGGATGAATCAGGCCCTGAAGACGGTTAATATTTACCTATGGTGACAGTAGAGGAAAAAAAATCTTCTGGCTTCCCAGCAGGAATTATTAGAAATCATGAGACCTACAGAGAACTAACTCTGAGCTGCAGTTTTATTGGACGGCAGTTTTTTGTTTGTTGGTTTGTTTTCCCCTGTCTACCGAAAAAAAAATGCACAACGTAGAATTTGAGAGTTATGTTTTTTTTGGCAGACTTTCTTAGATTGCAGGTATAGATTGTCGCAAGCCTGGGAGACAGCATCTGAGATAAATGCTGAGAAAACTGTTCCGAAGAGGAAGGGGGAAACCAGGATATATAGGAGTTTTTGCAACACCACCAGGTAGCCGGAACAAAAGACTACTGTTAATAAAAGAAAACTAGATATCGCAAGTTAAGGAATTTGGCACTTTTCTACATAAGGGAAGATGCAAGAGTCTGGACTCATTGAAATCATTCCTTTGATATGCACCTCAGCTCTCTGGGGCCAGTATCCTGTGTTTCCTCTTCCCAAGTTTCCTCAAGCTGCACCATTTGGGGTGGCTGCAGTCTAATGACTGCGGTCATTCCTTGTTTCCTTCCTCAGTTCCCTCAGGGCTCACTGCTGGAGGGCGGCTGCGGTTGCTGATGGCCCAAAATCCTTTGTTTACTGATGTGGTGGGCAATGTTTTATTTCTCAGCCCCAAAGTTAGTGGTTCTCCACCCTAGCTGCACTTTAGAATTATACAGAAAGTGTTAAAAACTACTGATGCACGGGGCCTCAGCCTACACCAGTTAAATCAGAATCCTGAGAGTAGGGCCCATGACTACCAGTATTTTTTATTTAAGAGCTCATAGGTGATTCTAATGTGCAGCCCGGGTTGAGAACCCCTGTTTCACATTGTCCCTGGAAAAAGTTCGCTGACCAATTGAGCATAAATGAGATTGCAGGTATAGATTATTTAAGGATCACCTGCTACACTCTACTGAAAGATCACCTTCCGAGCAGCTCTACTACATGCATGGCCAGACTGTTCGGGTACCTCTGCAGGCTGGGAGATGGGGAACTCGCTGCTTAGTCATGGGACAGCTCTGACAGTAGGAAAGCATTGTCCAGTTCAGCTACCATGCCCCAACACTTCCGGACAGATGAGAGTACGGGGCAGGTGGGCTGAGACATGCCTCCCCAGAGTTTCAAAGTTGAAAGACCTGTGTGGTCCCTACTTTACCCGTCAGTGTGTTCCCATAGCCCAGGACCTACGTGTTTGTAGGATATGCTTCATTTGTTCATTTAGCTCGTTTGTACACTGTGCAGTTTACAATAATAGGCCCTCTACACAGATAGCTGTGAGGTCCCCCTGGGTGTGGAGGAGAGCTCTTTGGCAGCTTGTAAGATGTGAGGAACTGGCCAGTGATTTGAGCACTGAGCACTGTCTCTGTAGAAAGCGACAGATAAACAGCTTCCTAGCTGCTTATGATCTAGTGGAGAGTTACAGAATTATTCTTAATCCTTGGTAGTTGGTGATGGATCCTGGGCCATGATATGATTTGGAGCCAGAGGAAGGAGAGTCATCCTGATGGGGGTGTCTGAGAAGGCTTTTCACATCAGGATTAATATTTTAACCTATCCATGTACTTAACAGAGGCACTTTATTCCTGTCCCTCATTCACCATGAATTCAGGAAACATTTATCACATACTGCTTTGTACTGGGGAGGGGGTAGAGAGATTTCGACAGTGTTGTCCTCCCCTCCAGGAGCAGTTTTGTATGAAGGGTAGTGTCTTCTTTTCCTCCTGTTTTGGGGTTCACAACAGATGTCACCAGCAATTCTGTTAAAAGCCCATGGCTCTTCTGCCTCTTTTTCTCATTTCTGTCACCTCTTAGGTCTCATATCCAGATGGCCAAGCTCAGATGATCCACCCTAAGCCGGCAGACTTTCGGAATCCCGGCCCAGGGCGGCACCGGCTTATCACTCAGGTGTACCTCTCCCACACTGCCTGGACAGGTAAGGAGTCAGTGGGCCAAGGCTTTCTTTTTTTTGTAGTTTGAAAAATACGTGATTGAACCAGGCCTGCTGAGGGTTGAACTTGATTTCTTAAGGAGCCTGAAAGCAGTAGAATGGAGTCTCATTGAAAGAACTGTGGGCTGGACACCCGGAGACTATTTTCTTATCCTAACACTGCCACTGACTTGCTGTGTACACTTGGGCAAGCTACTCTCCCTTCTGAATCTGTTTCCTCACCTTTCAAATTAAGATAACGGTTCTTTACTACTTAATTCTGAGGACTATTCTGTCTGGAAATTAAAGTTTTATATTTCTTACCAGAAATTTAAAATCACTCTTTTTTGTATATGAACAATACAGTTCATTCCCCCAGAACAAGTAAAATGACAACTGTTCTTGCCTTCCCTTCCCACATGGGCTGGTTTGTGCGATAATGCAAAGTAAGGTGATCTATTCCTATTTTACCCTCCCATACAGCAACTGAGAAGAACCTTGATAATTTGAGAAAACACATGGAGGTTACATAAGTATTTTTCTTTCATTTGTAAAGAATAAAACGAGAGAATACAAGTGCAATGACATTACGCTTCCAAAGCCTGTAAGGCTGCTTTGGAAACTGAAAAAGACTCAGTCTGCAGAACCTAAACTGTGGGAGAGAATTGGCCTCGGTGGTGTTGCCTAAGTCGTTGAAGGTGATTCAGAAGCATGGTTGTTACTGGAGAAGGTGTTCAATACCACCAAATCTGGTTTATTTTAGAAATAGGTGGACGCCTTCTGGAATTTTATTTCACTGTATTTTTGAATACATGAGTAACTGTTTATTGCCATTATTAATGGTTTTCCTCTGTCAAGGGTGTTAGGCAGGTATAGATGACTTTATAAAGTTTTCACAAAGAGGAAGTGGTGCTGTTGAGTGTCAGGGCAGCCCCTTCGGGGGTCCAGTGGGCCTGGCAAAATTGAGGGAGCAGATCCAGCAATGCTTGTACAGAGAATCTGCCTCCCTGAGTGTCCCTCAATCCATATCCTTGCTGCCTGGAGTGTTCTGCACTGTTTGCCACAGTGCAAGTCCACAGAAACGTAGAGTTCCTTATTTTAATCTCTTGTGGTGAAGGGATCCTAGATATGGGGAAAGAAATGCTGTGGGACAGCGTTGTTTTACAGGGTTAAGACTGAGGGAAGCAAAACAACATGTTAGAGCTCAGAAGAGCTTGAAAGGTAGGTTTTGAGGGGCATATTGACTTGCCCCTGGTCACACAGCAGGTCATTGCCTGAACCAGGCCTACAATTCGGGCTGTCCTGAGCCTGAAGAGTTGTAATTCATCCAGGATCACCTCCTCTGAGAGGTTGCTACCTAGTCACAATTACAAATATCTATTTTAATTCTCGGCTCAGCACTTACTAGTGTCAGATGTTTTCTCATTTGTTTATTGACTTTCTCTCCAATCAGAATGTAGGCTCCTTGAGAACAGGGGACTTGCTCGTCATCTTTAACCTCTGTGTCCCTAGTGCCTGACGTGGAGTAGGTGCTCAACAAATAATGAAAACTGAATATAGGATTTTAAATTTGCAATTAAAATTCATTTAATTCTTAGACAACTTTGTGGTGGGTATTAGTATTCTGCTCTTAATTTTGTAGACGCATAAGTGAAGGCCCATGTAGCTGAATAGTAATGGCACTGAGGCTGGCACACAGATTTCCTAACTCCTAAATCCCTTGTTTCTTTCACTGTACCATCCTCCCATCTGACCTGGGACACTAAAGTGAAAATGTGTTCTCATTCTGAAGGTGCCAGCACCTCTTTCTCCTAATCCAGGAGATGGTGCCTGGTATTGGTAAGGAGTCCTCCATCTAGTCCCTCAGCTCCCTACCAAGGGCCTCTCCTTTGGGAGACAGAATGCTGCCAGGTCACAAGGTTTGAGTCGCATAGACGAGTTTCCAAATTCTGCCTTACTTGCTGTGTGATCCTGAGAAAGTTATTTAACCTCTCTATCTCATTTTCCTTTAAGATTGGAGTAATAATATATACCTCATAAAGACATATTCTTCCAAGCATGATAAATAGGTTGCATGATTTGTCCCAGATGATCTTTTGTCTTTTTCCCACTGTCTTTTCCCTCTTGTTTCTTCTCCCTGCTCCCTTCCGCTGCTGGCAGTGGCTTGAATTGCCACTCTTCCCACGTGCTGGTGAGAAAAGGCATAATGACCAGATGGAGTTTAGTCCTCTGACCTGGGTTTAGTCCTCTGACCTTACCAGTATTTGGCTCCTGAAAGTACTATGAGAGCCTGGGCTAGATTGTGGTTTAGGGGTTGGCAATAGCCATCCAGGACAAGAAAGGAGAGCGTAGTGGGAGAGCTGATACTGGAGCCTAGTACCAGAAAGCAGTGCTAGTTTCATTACAGATACACTCCAGGCTGGTAAAAGGCCCCACGTGGAAAGGTGATGCTGAGGTTGGTTGCTCTCTGGGGTTGGCTCGGTTGCTCTGGTTGCCTGCCAGCCTTTCCCTTCCTGGAGGACAGCAATCTAGTCTGTATTCTGATCCCTAGGGAGAAGTCTGGAAGTAGCCAGGAACACATCTGGGGAGGCATTGAGAAGTCCTGGGACCTTTGCCCTTGTTCATTTAGATCCATCCAGCCCTCATGCCTGCCCTGTAAACCTCTTAGCCTTGGGCTCATCTTTAATACTTACACCTTTCATGAGATTACCCAGTCACACAAAATCAAGGCGGACACCCAAGCTAGCGGTGTTCTTGGCCTCTGCACTTGCCCTTAGGTTTTTCTGAAATCCTCTCCCCCTTCTTTGTGGAAGCCACATGGTGAATAGAAAGATTAGTTGCTTCAATTTATGAACTAAGCTCAAATTCTGTCACTGGTGTGGATTTGGGTAGTCACTTAGAACCTCTCAGAGTCTTGGGACTTTTTTGGGATTGTGACAGTCTTTCTTTCATGGTGTGGCAGGGTAAGAACTCTTGGAGTTATGTGCTTGGCACAGAGCAGGTGTTCCATTCCAAAGCATTCCTGAGCTCCCTCCTCAGTACTTCTTACGGACTCGAGTGTGCACTGTGCTCCAGTGCAACTGTCTCTGCCTCCTCAGCCAAACAGCAATTTGAGGGAGGTCTTATTTATTTTTGCTGGGGCCTGCCACATGAAGACACCAGATCAGTATTGTAATGTCATGTCATGAAAGAACGGAAGGTTCAGTGACGTGATTTTAGGTCCCTGAAATATATTCCTGTTCAGTAGTGAGAGTTTTCTGTCCGAACTATTTCCTTAATGAAAGGCTTCCTCTCCGCTAATGCAGTAGAGTCCACTGTGCATGTAGCCCTCAGGCCTGAGATCAGCTGTGGAGAAAGGCACGATTATCTGGGTACAAGAATTGGCCACATGCATGTACTTTGTGACCCTCTGTCTTGAGGCTGGAAGGCCTCTGTGGAAGAGGCCTTTTTAGCTTGCTCTCTGAACATCTCAGCAGCATGGCTCTGAGCTGCGGGGAGCCCAAGAGACCGGAGGAGGAGGTAGCAGTGGCAGAGAAGCAGCAGTACATGTGCAGGCTTAGGAACAGCCTCACAATATTCAGGCTGGAAAAGTGTTTTTGTATGCTGATGGGGGAAAGGAGGGACGCAGACAGATGAAGAAATGTTCTTGAAACCCTACTGCTTCTATCTTTGATGTTGCTTTTACTTGACATTTCATCCCAATTCCTAGGCGTTGCCCCATCAGAGGATTTTTGTCTTTTTTTTTTCTAGAACCGTGCCAGGTGGAAGTGAGACTGCTGCTGGCCTACAACTCCAGTTCACGCATTCCAAAATCCCCCTGGATTGAGGGTGGTGAGATGTCATCCCAGGTGGAAACCGGCATCGAGGGCACCATCCCCTTCAGCAAGTCTGTAAAAGTTTACATAATGCCCAAACCCGCAAGGCGCTGAGTCACAAGTAGTCTTTACAGCCGTGGCCTAGAAGGCCCTTCTTGGGGTCAGAGTGAGCCAGAAGCCTGGAGCATTTCACCTGGACGTGGTATATAGGCATAAGGAAGAACATGTGACCCTTATAGTCTTATCTGGTATCAAACATTGGATAAATTATTTTGCATTAAGAAAACAAAAACCTTCAAGTCTATCCCATCCCCCACCCCCTACCTCCCTAGCCTTGCCCCCAGTAAAGTTGAGACACCAAGCTGTTGTAGTTCCTGGTCCTTAAAGAAATCTATGTGGCTATAGGTTCAACATTTATACCGCAGGCCTACATTCTTCGGGTGTGAAACAAAAAGATCCAATTTTCTAGCCCCTTCCAAAGAACCAGTTATTGGAGCCGTAATCTTATTTCTTAAAGCAATAGTCTGTTTGCCAGGGCCAACTCCAAAGCAGCTTTCACAGCTGTACTTTTTCACCACCGACAGTTCCTGAAGGGCCCTAGACTTTCGTTATCTTGCTGAGAGTCTCCTTCCTTAACTCAGGCAATAGCTGGCCAAGGACTGAATGAACAGCTGAAGAATGAATCACTTTCATCCCTCAGGGAAATTCTTGATCTTGCCTGCCGTTATCCTTAGAACAAAAATATGAGAGAAGGGCCATATTTTACAAAAGAAACCAGGATTATGGGAAAGAGGGACCTAGTGTAAGAAACAAAGTCATTTCCCACTACTCTGATGACTCCAGCGTTGGAGCTGCGTGTGAGCTGAAGGTGCAGCAGGGGTCTAAGAACAGTAAAGGCTCCAGAGATGTGAACCACGTGAAGGCCTGTGCTATGTTCTTTACCTGTCATTTTATCCTTGCAACAGCCAAGTGAGACTAAGAGGTTAAGTCACTGGTAGGAAAACTGTAATAACACCTTTACTCGTTCAAATCCAAGATGATTCCAAAGGCCTGAGCTATACCATATGGAAAAGAACCTTCAAATTTTCTCTCTGTGCCTCAGTTTTTTCATCTGTAAAACAGAGGTAATTATACCTTAAGTGTTGTTGAATGGGTTTAATTAAATAATGCTTGGCAAATCTGAATCTGTGGCCAGTCTTGATCATATTTGGTACTTGGAAAGCTAATAAAAATAATAAGAGCATACAATTACTCAGAGGCAGAGCTGGAATTTGAATTCAAGCATGTTTGACTTTTGGTTTAATATACCTAACGTGTGCCCAGCAGTGTTGTAAGCCATTTACATGAATTAACTCATTTAATCCTCAAAACTACCCTATGAAGTAGGTACTATTACATTTATTCTATAAACAAGGCAGTTGAAGTTCAGAGAACTTAAAGAAACCAGGATTATGAGAAAGAGGGATCCACTATAAGAAATAATATTGTGAACTACATCTCTGATGACTACAGTGTTGGAGCTGCCTAGTTGGCCTAGGACACACAACTAGTAAATGACAGAGCTGGGATTTGAACCCAGGAAGTCTGGCTCTGGGGGGTTATAACTGCTATAGAGGGACTAAGGGAAGAAGATCACCTCCGTGGGATTTACTTTTCTCGTGTGCTCACCTGTTTAGTACATCTCAGTGATGTGCCATCAGCGGGCTCTCATGTGTCAACAGATGCCCTAAAGAAAATTGCCTGCCTTGGAGATAAAATGAAGCTTAAAGCCAGGCTGAACCATACCATGGCCCTGACACAAAGCACCTAATGATGATTACTGAGTTGAAGAACAGATGAAAACATCAAGACTCATCGCTGCTAACTGAGCCTTTGATGCCATAGCTATAGAAAGCCTTCCAAGGGAAGAATATGCTGAATCCTTTTCAGATAACACTACTCCTTTTATAAAAATCCTTCTGGGTCATTCCCCATTTTACAGGTGGGGAAACGGAGACTTAGAGGTAATGTCTTTCTCCTAAGGGGCAAGGGCGGGATTTGATCCCTAGGTCTTAAAACCCAAAATAGTACTTTTCCCACCAAAGGTGGAGAAAAACACGAAGGGGCAAAATTTACCTTAGTATCAGGATAAGTTTTTAAGAATTGAATGGGCTGCATTAGGAGATAAGGAGCTTTCCATGCTGGATGTGTTCAAGCAGAGGTTGAACAAGCTCCTGACAAGTTTGTTGTAAAGGAATTCAAGTATCATATGAGCAGTTGGGCTTAACCTTTTAAATTCCTTTTACTCTGAATTCTCTGTGAATTATGAGAATCTTGATTTTTCTGACAAAGACCTGGAAGGGAGCATAAAGATGGCTCCGGTGTGGCACCCTCATTTATAAGTGAATGTCCAAGCCCAGAGAGACTGGGTTAGTAGAAGCAAGTCTGGAACCCAGGCCTCTCAGTCTAATATGGTTTTCATGACAGGGATCTGTTGTTATGCCTTTTCAGTGGCCAACCATGTACCTCGTCAAAGCCAGAAACTGTCACATTGGACTCTATCCTTACGCCTCATATAAAACCAGCCATCAAGTCCTTTAGATTCTGCTTCCTTAAATGTTTCAATTCTCTTCTTGACTCGGTGTTTCTGTCCTGATGCAGCCTTCATCATCACTCCTAAGGTACGGGATTAGCTTCCTAATGAGCTGCCTGCTTCAAATCTTGCCTTGCCCCCTTCGGTCTACTCTTCACACAGCTGCCAGAGTAATCTTTCTAAAACCCGGATCTGATCACACCATTCCCCTGCTTTAACCCCCTTTAAGTGGGTCACTTCTGGCCCCAGGATAAAGTCTAAACTCCTATCCTTGAAGGCTCTTTATGCCCCTTGTGTCCTCTCCAGCCTCATACTCCGTGTCCCAAACATTCTCTCCTTCTGCAGCTGTAGAGGATTATCTGTAGTTATTCCCAATACTTACCATGCTCTCTCTTGCTTCACACCTTTGCACTTGCTGAGCCCTGGAATGTGCTCTTCAGATTGTCTCCTATGGTTCTTTTCTTTTCATTCTTCAGGACTGAGCCTCATTCTGCAACCTATCTGTGTCTCCTGTGGGCTTGGTGCGTTGCACAGCCTCCTATACATTCTTCAAGCGTGGTATTTATTGCAGGTTCACAAATGCCAACCCCTGAAGCAGGTAGGCAGGGGAAAAAAAGGGGTCAGGTGGCTTTGTCAATCTAATAAATGCATCCTAGGTAATTTTCATGAATGTATTTTTCAAAATTATGAAAAATAATAATCCTTGTACAAATTAAAAAAGGGGGGGGGTGTCAAGTGACCTGGAAGAAGATAACAGAGACTTGAGGAATCAGCACATTCTCTATCAGAAGAAGACAGTTGCTATTCAGCTCCACTCAGTTGTTCATAGGTATGGGCCTGGTGATGTCAGATTTTCTGATTCTTCCAGAGAAGTCAGAAACCTGCATTTTCATGTGAAAAATAACCACGTTAAAAATTTTGGTAACTAAATAAAGTAAATGTTAAAATTACTCTGAGACAAACAAAACCTGTCTCCAGGTAGATTTGTGCCAGTTTGAAACTTCTGCATTGTTACTGCATATTTACATGTCTGTTTCTTCCAACCAGTCTGTGAATAGCTAGACCTTAAGAATGTCTGTGTTGTATCCCCAGCATAGCTCCCGGCACATACCAGGCAAGGAAAGAAGGAATGAGCCCGTGAATCCAGAGCAAGGTTAGCTGTACCATGACATGCCTGCAAAACCCAGCCCTGAGAGTCAGGTTTCTGAAAGGACTTTATATTTGGCTTTGACATGATTGACCTCAGCAAACGGAATTATGGAGAAAGTACACACCTAGCACTTGGCAGACTGCTCGTCTTAGGAACCGCTCAAGCTAGAAGAAATTTAAGTGTGGGCAGAGTGAGGGCTGTGCAAGCAACTTACAAATTGAATCAAAGGGTTTAATGATTAAGACATGGGACTAAGTATAGTGTCATGGAAAAAGAGCTTCTCTCCAGGCTCTGCAAATTTCCAGCACTGACCATGCAGAACAGATTCAGAAGTAGGGGCTGTCAGCAGGTTCTATACAAAGTTTAATAACCTCACTGTCAGGTACTTCTGTCTCAAAGAAGTTTGTACTAAGTTCTGTTTAATGTGGAGACAACTCACTTAGGAACATTGATTACACCCACACCTAATTCAACACCCACTGGAGCTGTCTCATCTTACATTTGACAAAAAAATTTTTTTTATTGCATCAACCAGAGAAAGTCTGAATTTTATCAAACATCCTTCCTAGCTATATAAGTGTCTGGCTTTATGAGCTGAGGGAACTGAGATCTAGAAACATCCTGTCATCTGACAAATGGCTGGTTGTAGAAAGGGCACTGAGCAAGACCTTCTCAGACCTCTAGGCTGAGTCTCAGGTCTGTGAGGATCTCTCTCCCACGGGCCTCCTAAGGTGATAGAAAGAGATCAGGACACAGCATTGGGTTCTAATCCTGCCTTTGCCACTTTCTTGCTGGGTAAGCTTAGAAATTAGATCACTTTCCATTCCAATGGGCTTAGCTCATCTTTTCTTGCCAGGCCACATCTTAAGTTGCTGTTCAGTCTACGGATTGGCTGTCCTGAGGTCAGATGCCCAGTGGGGCCAGTCAGGCAACAGGATCATGTGGAGCAAAAATCAGCTTTCTGGGCTGTGGCTTCAACAGGGGCTGGGGTGGAGCAATTTTATTTAGTTATGACCATGATAGATAGACACCATACCTAATAAATAAAGAGTTCCCAAGTGTTTGGTGAATAAATGAACCTTTTCTTGTTCTTTAAGACTTGTGTTATGTCCTTAGTGATGTCTTCCCTAATTTTCCTCCCATTCTGGTAGGATAAGTTAGTCCACCCTTTGCGCCACCACTGGACCTTGTAACTAGTATAATGTTAGCACACTGTATCATTACTGTCACAAGACAGTAATGTATTTGTTTCTCTCTCACATAACTCCTGAGGGCAAGAACTATATCATTCCTGTACCCCTAGGATCCAGCAATAATTGGTCATAAGAATATTAGTAAGAGACTCTCAGTAAATGAATATAAAAGAGAAGTACTGAATAAATGAGAGAATAGAGTAGATAATTCCTTTGGGCTCCAACATTCTATGAATCTGTGAAATTATAAGCTGATATATTAAGAACCATAAAATGAAACCAGTTAGCTTTACACAGCAGCCCCATTAGGAGAAAGATACAATGGTTTCAGTTTATTGAGTCCTTACTACATGCCAATGTGCCAAGACTTTCTATGAATTACCCAACTTAACACCTATGATAACTCCAGGTACTAATATGATCCCTATCTGACAAATGAGAACAGTGAAACTCTGAGAGATTAAATGCCCAACCGGTGAGTGGCCGTGAAAGCCACAGTTCAAAGCCAAGGCTATCTGACACCAAAGCTGATACTCATAACTCTTTAAAGAGGGGGAAAAATGAAAAATAAGGTAATGCTGATTACTATTATAATTCTGTCAGTCTATTCTAAGGCTTCACAAAGGCCACCTGGTGTTTAATAGAGCAAAGGCTATCCATGCCAGTAGGGACCACTAAAAGGCATTTAGTCCAGCCCCATCATTTTATAGTGAGGGAATCTGAGGCAGAGAGAACTGTCTGGCAAGGCTCAGGTTTAGTTAGTAGAACAGCCTGCCTAGAACCCTAGTATCAAGGCAGAGCTCCTTTTACTGTTATTGAAGTGTTGCCTCAGTTCATTCAGGGCTCTGCTCATATGTCATTGCACAAAGACACTTTCCCTGACCACATATCTGAAATAGCCCCTCTCACTCTTTTTCTTATCTTGCTTTATTTTTCTTCATAACATTCTACTTATATTATTTGTTTACTTGTTTATTTTGCCCACTAGAATATAAGCTTCATGAGCACAAAATTTTATTGCTGTTTCTCTGGAGCCTATAGCAGTGCCTGGCATCAAGGTACTTAATAAAAATTGGTTGAATTGATGACTAAACATTCCAAAGCATCAACTGCAATGTGATTTTAATGCACTGAAACTTTTCTTTGGCTTTCAAACTTCAAGTCAGAAGGCTTTCTTTATTTTTGCCTTTATTTTCGCTTACTTCTGGCCTAACATTTGCCACAATATTAAACTTTGGTAAACTTCTGTCTCCTCCCCTGATTTTCAGCCCCACCCCCCAGGACAAGGACCTTCCCTAAGTCATCCATGCATCCCAAAGCCTAACACAGGACCTGGCACGGGCAGCTGTTCAAAAATGCTTGGGGGGGGCTGGAGTGGACAGAGGTAAGAGTGACAGTCACAGGCATCATTGCTTAGTGATTTATTCTCTTAAGGCTCCATCAGCAGGTGGAATGGAAGACCCCTCCCACCCTGATGCCTTGGGTAACCAAGGCATTATACTCCTTCACTGCCTTCTCTGTCTGGAGGACCCGCACATCAATGCCTTTTTTCTTGAGGTATTCCACAGTTGATGGGGGTACCTGGGAAGAAGGAAAAAGATGAGTAAATCAGGGGGAAAGGACCCCAGGGTTTCTTTTCCTGCTATGAGGCAAGTATATTCTACAGAACTGGACAGTGACAACCATCACTCCTCAATCACCCAGCGTGTCACCAGCCCAGAATTTGGCAGTGAGTCCCAAGGAGTCAAAAGCCTTCTAAGAAGTTAACAGAAGTACCATGAAACATGTGCAGACAGCTCAGGTGATATGGAAACTGGAAAGAGCATGGATTTTGGAGTCAGTCTTGAATTTAAGTCCTTACTAGCATTGTGACTTTGGGTAAGTGAATTAAATTCTCTGAGCCTTTGTTTCCATGTATGTAAATAGGGATAACAATACCTGCTTACAGGGTTGGTATGAGAATGAATTCAGCTAAGGTATGTAAAACGTTAAATGTTTGAGTCAGTCCAACCTGACTGATTCAAATCCAGATAAATGTTAAATGTTTGAGTCAGTCCAACCTGAGTCTAAATTCTAACTTTGCTATGTACTAACCAAGAGACCTTTGAAAGTCTCTCAACTGCAATTTCCTCCCCTATAAAACGGGGACAATAATACTTAAAATCAAAGGGTTGGTGTGAGGATGAAATTTTATGAATGTATGTACACTGCAGCTCAAATGTCTTCTCAGAAAGGCCTTTCTTGATCACCCTATTTAGAGCAGCTCCTCATAAGTCACCATTTTCTTCACAGCACTTACTATGATCTGAAATTGTCTACATTTTTATTATCCATGAGGGCCATGAACCTTGTTTGCCTTGTTTAGCTTGTTGTCCCTGGTACCTAAAATAGTGTCTGCCCCATAGAAGGTGCTGAATAAATATTTGTAAATGAATTTATATAAAAGATTCTCAAGAGTGGCAGCTATTGGATATTTTCTCAACTCTGGCTTGCCTTCAATATTATTTTAAATTTAATTAGACTCTGCCTTGTCAGAAGGAGCTCTGAGTGAAATGTTTTTTAAAATGTCCTACGTTACTTTTTTATATGTTTGAACAATTTTATAATAACAGTAGTCTTACAGATAGGGATCATTTTAATGGAGGAAAAAACTAGGTTAAACTAAAAAATATAACTAAAGGGCACCTCCATTGGTAGGGAACTGGATTTTGGATTTTACGACATCTATATAAAGGACAGAATGAGGTAGATCTCTATAAACTTATGTGAAAGGCTGTCCATAATGCAATAATGTAAGTGAATAAAAAGTTACAGAACAATATGTATAGAGCGATCCTATTTATGTAAAAACATGTATATCAGTATGTGTAAGTGTGTATATATTTGCAGATGCATAGAGAGAGCATTGGAGCAGTTACGATTGGGAAGGGGAAATCTTTCACCTTTTTAATTCTACATTTCCACATTGACTCTTTTACAACAAGCATGTACTATTTCTGTAAGTACAATAAAAATAAACTTTCTTTTTTTGAAAGGGGAAAAAGGCTTAACTTGAATGTGCCCAAGAAAAGAAAAATTAAAAGTACTGTAAAAATGGAAAGTACTGTAAAAATCTAAAGAGCCAAATATTGATAGCTGTAGAGCTTAAAAGAAATTCCAGGATTGAGGAATTTCTGAAAAATAGTTGAAACAGCACAAGCCTATGATTAGAGACTGGAGAGTCCAACCCTGATGAGGAAGAATAGTGCGCAGCCACTGTTTTATCCTGGGCCATCCCCTGGCTCAGCAAAATGAGGGTGCATGATATATAGAGATGAACTTCCAAGAAGGACATATCTCTAAGGTAAAGATCCAGGAGATTACCAGAAGTCCTCAGGAATGCTGTGCTCACCAATACCTACCTTCAAGGCCTCACTCATCCCTCGGCCAATGACAAGGATCTGCACACCCTTCTCGACAACTTCCTCCAC
Organism: Aethalodelphis obliquidens; assembly: GCF_003676395.1. Lineage (NCBI taxonomy): Eukaryota > Metazoa > Chordata > Mammalia > Artiodactyla > Delphinidae > Aethalodelphis > Aethalodelphis obliquidens. The sequence goes on along the minus strand of NW_020837994.1, from coordinate 4,775,836 downwards.
ATCTGCAGGCTGCACACCAGGAGAATGCTGGACATGGAAAGAGAAAGTATACCAGCTACCTGCTCTTTTCATCTTTCTTTGCGGTCAGCATTCCTGTTAGGGTCATTCATTCACCGAACAAATGTTTACTGAGGTTTACTCTAGGCCAAGGCTCACTAGGGCCCTGGGGATAGCAGAAGATACAGTACTGCCCTTATGGAGCTCTAAGTCTAGTGAAAAATATAGAAGACTACAAAGAAATTTCAGTAGTTTTACAAGTGCTACAAAGAAGTAATGTTCAGGGTGTAGTGAGAACATACAGAAAGGGCACCTAATTCAGACCTGGGGAGTCAGGGCAGGGGGTCAGGGAAGACACCCCAGAGGACGTGACATTTAAGCTGAGACCTAAAGGACAAACAGGAATTAGCCAGGTTAAAGGAAATCAGCGGAACAAGGCATACCAAATACAGGGAATAGCATGAACTAAGGCTCAGAGGAAAGAGCAACCTAGTGAACTACAATTAGTTCCATATGACTGAAGTGTAAGTGACAAGTGAGTGGAAAGAGATGACGTGGGAGAAGAAAGCACCTGCACACCATGCCAAAACTTGGAAAGCTCCATACCGTTTCCTTTTTCTGGGCCCCTTTCCCACTTAACTCCAGGAAAACTTAGATGCTTTAAAACCTATCACTGTAAAGTCTTCCCAGATTCTCCCAGGGATATTTAAGGTAAGGTGTTTAATGAACATTAATCCAACGTTAAAGGATGGTGGCTTCTGAACTGCTTCCACATCAGCAAAGGGGATACAGGAGTTAGAGTTTGGTAAATACCAGCCCAACTACTGGGGAGTGAATAAGTGGAAAATTGTCATGGAAGACATGCTGTTTTAATTGCATCTTGAAGTATGACTAGGAGTATGCCTTGATGCAGTGGTTGTAGAAGGGGTACATTCTAATCATAGTTAGACATGGTTTAGGGAAAGAGCTGCTGAATATACCAAGACAACAACAAATGTACCAAAGAAAGAAGGGTTTTTCAGTCTAAAAAGCTGATGGTTTAGAGAAGATAGGATTGAAATTTGTTATAAAAGGTAGAAGAACAAATATGAGTAGTTTTATTAAATCCTGGAATAATAATATCTTACATGTTTAAAGTTGCAATTTTCATAATACAGCTATAGAAATTATTCCATGTGATCTGCATTAATAGCACAAAAGCATCCATTCTCCTTGTTTTATAGATAAAGAAACTGAAGCTCACAAAATACACATTAGCCAAGATGACACAATTACTAAGTAGCACAATTGAGATTTGAACAGAAACATGTTAACCTGTGTTTAATGCACTTTATTAGAATACTGTAACCTAGGGAGCAACGTTGAAACTTGAAAGAACTAGCCCTAATGACCACAGAGTTGTGCTTAAGCCCAGTGCCCGGCCCACTGTAGGCACACAATAATTGTTATAGGTGTAACCTGAATCTTCCCTAAGGCAATTGCCTGTCACCCACACATACACATGAGCTAAAAAAACAATAAAGGAGACAGACTGAAGTATTAAAAAATACTTGATTAACCCCCCTAAAAAGGCAGGAATAAAAAACATGAGGACAAACAAAACAAATAGCAATATGTTAACACTTAAACATAACTGTAGCAGTAATTAACTTTAAGTGGACTAAATAGTTTAATGAAAGGCAAAGACTGAGTTAAAAAGCAAGACCCAACTAAACACTACTTACAAGGTGTATACTTGAAATATAAAGGCATAAGTTGAAAGTAAAAGGATAAAGAAAGATATAAAATGCAAACACTAAGAAAGCTGGTGTGGTTATATTAATATCAAGATAGGAAGTATTACTACAGATAAAGAGTTTCATCTCATGATACTTAAAGGACCAATTCATTAAGAAAAACATAACAACCCAAATCTGTACACTCTTAGTGAAAGAGCTACAAAATATATGAAAACAAAAATAACATATCTGGGACTTCCCTGGTGGTCCAGCCGCTAAGAAAACGCCTTCCAATGCAGAGGATGCAGGTTTGATCCCTGGTCTGGGAACTAAGATCCCACATGCGGCAGGGCAAATAAGCCCACGTGCCACAACTACTGAGCCCGTGTACCACAACTAAAGAGCCCCTGTGCCACAACTACAGAGCCCATGCACTCTGGAGCCACAACTAGAGAGGAGCCCACATGCCACAACTAGAGAGAAGCCCACACGCTGCAAGGAAAGATCCTGCATGCTGCAGCTAAGACCCAACGCAGCCATAAATAAATAAATATTAAAAAAAATAATAATAACAGAACTAAGAAAAGAGACAAAACCACTATAGTTGGATTTTTTCCAACATCTTTATTGGAGTATAATTGCTTTACAATGTTGTGTTAGTTTCTGCTTTATAACAAAGTGAATCAGCTATACATATACATATATCCCCATATCTCCTCCCTATTGCATCTGCCTCCCACCCTTCCTATCCCACCCATCTAGGTGGTCACAAAGCACCGAGCTCATCTCCCTGTGCTATGCGGCTGCTTCCCACTAGCTATCTGTTTCACATTTGGTAGTGTATATATGTCCATGCCACTCTCGCAGTTCATCCCAGCTTACCCTTCCCACTCCCCACATCCTCAAGTCCATTCTCTATGTCTGCGTCTTTATTCCTGTCCTGCCCCAGGTTCTTCAGAACCATTTTTTTGTTTTTTTAGATTCCATATATATGTGTTAGCATACGGTATTTGTTTTCCTCTTTCTGACTTACTTCACTCTGCATGACATACTCTAGGTCCATCCAGCTCTATGGTTGGAAATTTTAACAACCTTCTCTCAGTAAATGATAAAACACATAGACAAAGAGTCTAATTAAGGAAATGGGAGCTTTTAGCAACACTGTCAGTTAATTTGACCTAATAGACATTTATAGGTTACTACACCCAACAACTGCAGAATACACATTGTTTTTTCAAGTGTACATGGAACAGTCACTAAGACCTTATGCTGACATAAGTCTCAGTAAATTTCAAAGAAATGAAATAACAATATGATATCTGACAAAATAGATTTGTTGATAACAATAAGATATTTAGAAAAGCCATAAATAATTGGAAATTGAGCAACAAAGTATTTTGAACTAAAGGGTAAAGGAAAAATACATCAAAATTTGTGGAATACAGCTATATAATGCTTATAGGCAAATTTATCACTTTAAATACTTATAATAGAAAAATAATTGTCTAAAATCAATGGTGTAAGCCCCCACCTTAAAAAGCTAGAAGAGAAGCAAATCATATTCAAAGCAAGCAGAAGACCGATAATAATGAATATATGTATGTAAATCAATGAAATGGGAAACAAATGACAGAGAAAAATCAACAAGGCCAAAAGTTGGTTCTTTCAAAAGATTAATAAAATTGAAACCATTGTAAGACTGATCAGGAAAAAAAGAGAAGACACAATTCATAAATACCAGGAATGAAGGGGACATTACTATAGATCATACAGATAGCAGAAGAATAATTTTAAAAATTGGGAATAAATTTACACTAATAAATGTGACAACTTAGAAGAAGTGGACAGATTTTTTTGAAAGACACAACTTATTAAAACACAAGAAGCAGAAAATCTGAATAGTCCTATAGATGTTAGAAATTGAATTTATAATTTAAAACCCTTCCACAGAAAAAATTCTAGACACATATGATTTCAGTGGTGAATTCTATTTTAAACATTTAATGAAAATCCTCGACAAAACATTAGCAAATCCAAGGTTGGTTCAATATTTTAAAAATCAATGTAGTTCACCACAAAGTAAAGAAGAAAAATTACACAGTTGTGTCAAATGATGCAGAAAAAGCATTTAATGAAGTTCACCATGTATTTATGATTAAAAAAAGGAAAACTCTCAGAAAACTAAACTAGAATAGCCAAGATATGGAAGCAACCTAAATGTCCATCGAGAGATGAATGGATAAAGAAGATGTGGTACACGCACTTATGGCCACCTAATCTATGACAAAGGAGGCAAGAACATACAATGGAAAAAAGATAGTCGCTTCAATAAGTGGTGCTGGGAAAACTGGACAGCTACATGTAAAAAAATGAAATTAGAACACTCCCTAGCACCATACACAAAAATAAACTCAAAATGGATTAAGGACCGGACACTATAAAAACCCTCAGAGGAAAACATAGGCACACCACTCTTTGACATAAATAACAGCAAGATCTTTTTTGATTCACCTCCTAGAGTAATGAAAATAAAAACAAAAATAAACAAATGGGACCTAATTAAACTTAAAAGCTTTTGCGCAGCAAAGGAAACCATAAACAAAATGAAAAGACAGTCCTCAGAATCGAAGAAAATATTTGCAAATGAAGCAACTGACAAGGGATTAATCTCCAAAATATACAAACAGCTCATGCAGCTCAATATAGAAAAAACCAATCCAATCAAAAAATGGGTGAAGACCTAAATAGACATTTCTCCAAAGAAGACATACAGATGGCCTACAGACACATGAAAAATGCTCAACATCACTAATTATTAGAGAAATGCAAATCAAAACCACAATGAGGTGTCGCCTCACACCGGTCAGAATGGCCATCATCAAAAATTCTACAAACAGGGCTTCCCTAGTGGTGCAGTGGTTGAGAGTCCGCCTGCCAATGCAGGGGACATGGGTTTGTTCCCCAGTCCGGGAGGATCCCACATGCTGTGGGGCGGCTGGGCCCGTGAACCATGGCCGCTGAGCCTGCATGTCTGGAGCCTGTGCTCTGCAATGGGAGAGGCCACAACAGTGAGAGGCCCGCGTACCGAAAAAAAAAAAAAAAAAGTTCTACAAACAAAAAATGCTGGAGAGGGTGTGGAGAAGAGGGGACCCTTGTACACTGCTGGTGGGAATGTAAATTGGTACTGCCCCTATGGAGAACAGTATGGAGGTTCCTTAAAAAACTAAAAACAGTTTTTTATGACCCAGCAATCTCACTCCTAGGCATATATCTGGAGAAAACCATAATTCAAAAGGATGCATGCACCCTGATGTTCACTGCAGCGGTATTTACCATAGCCAGGGCATGGAAGCAACCTAAATGTCCATCAACAGAGGAATGGATAAAGAAGATGTGGTACATATATACAATGGAATATTACTTAGCCATAAAAAGTAACAAAATAGTGCCATTTGCAGAGACGTGGATGGACCTAGAGACTGTCATACAGAGTGAAGTAAGTCAAAAAGAGAAAAACAAATATAGTATAATATCGCTTATATGTGGAAATTAGAAAAACGGTGGAGATGAACTTATTTGCAAAGCAGAAATAGTCACAGATGTAGAGAACAAACTTACGGTTGCCAAGCGGGGAAGAAGGGTGGGATGAATTGGGAGATTGGGACTGACATATGTACACTACTATGTATAAAATAGATAGCTAATGAGAACCTACTGTATAGCAAAGGGAACTCTACTCAGTGCTCTGTGGTGACCTAAATGGAAAGGAAATCCAATAAAGAGTGGATATATATATATATGTATGACTGATTCACTTTGTTGTAGAGCAAGAAACTCACACAGCATTGTAAAGCAACTATACTCCAATAAAATTTAATTTAAAAAGTTCAGGGCTTCCCTGATGGTGCATTGATTAAGAATCCATCTGCCAATGCAGGGGACACGGGTTCAAGGTCTGGTCCAGGAAGATCCCACATGCTGTGGAGCAACTAAGCCCATGTGCCACAACTACTGAGCCTGTACTCTAGAGCCCACAAGCCACAACTACTGAGCCCACGTGCCACAACTACTGAAGCCTGTGTGCCTAGAGCCTGAGAAGCCACTGCAATGAGAAGCCACTGCAATGAGAAGTCCGCACACTGCAACAAAGAGTAGCCCCTGCTCGCCGCAACTAGAGAAAGCCCATGCGCAGCAACGAAGACCCAATGCAGCCAAAAATAAACAAAATTTTTTAAAAATGTGGTTCATATATACAATGGAATATTGCTCAGCCATACGAAAGAATTAAATAATGCCATTTGTGACAATATGGATGGACCTAGAGGGTATTATCCTAAGTGAATTAAGTCAGAGAAAGATAAATACTGTATGATTTCATTTATATGTGGAATCTAAAAAACAAAACAGAAATAGACTCATAGATACAAAGAATAAACACATAGTTGCCAGAGGGGAGGTGGTGGGGGAGATGAGTGAAATAGGTGAGGGACATTAAGAGGTACAAACTTACAGTTACAAAATAAATGAGTCGGGCTTCCCTGGTGGCACAGTGGTTAAGAATACGCCTGCCAATGCAGGGGATATGGGTTCGAGCCCTGGTCCAGGAAGATCCCACATGCCGCAGAGCAACTAAGCCTGTGCACCACAACTACTGAGCCTGCACTCTAAAGCCCACGAGCCACAACTGCTGAGCCCGTGTGCCACAACTACTGAAGCCTGTGTGCCTAGAGCCCAAGCTCCGCAACAAGAGAAGCCACCACAATGAGAAGCCCACACACCGCAACGAAGACTAGCCCCTGCTCGCAGTAAGTAGAGAAAGCCCGTGCACAGCAACAAAGACCCAATGCAGCCATAAATAAATAAATTAATTAATTAAAAAACAAAAAACAAATGAGTCACAGGGATGAAATATGCAGCATGGGGGATATAGTCAATAATAGTGTATGGTAACAGATGGTAACTAGACTTATCGTGGTGATCATTTTGTAATGTATAGAAACATGAAATCATTATGTTGTGCACCTGGAACTAACATAGTGTTGTAGGTCAATTATACTTCAATAAAAATAAATAATAATTATTATTAATATTTTAAAAATAAACTAAACTAGAAGGGAACCTTCCTTAGGTAGAGGACATCTAAGAAAAACCTACAGCTAGCTAAACATTAAGTATAATGTTGAAATGTTAAACATTTTCCCCAAAAGATTGGACATAATAATTTACTTCCTTATTATCTTTGGACCTGTCCATTCCTCTCCATCTCCACTGCCACTACCCTGGTCTAAGCTGTCATTACTTCTTATTTAGCCTGTTGCAGTAACTTTCTAACTGGTCTCCATAAAACCACTTTAGCCCTTTCCAATTAACCATTCTTCAAATTGTAGCTAGAGGAATCTTTGCAAAACACAAATCCACTCAAGTCACTTCTCTGCTTAACAGCACTCAATGGCTTCTCATTGCCCTTAAAATAACTGCCAAACTCCTTAACATGGTCTGTAAGTTCCCAGCTGCCTCACCAGTCTTACTGCATATCACTTTCTTCATGTTCTAGCAGGAAAACAGTTTGGCATTTTCTTAAATATGTACTTACGCAATTCAGCAATCACATACCTTGGTATTTATCCTAGAGAAATGAAAACTCACATTCACACAAAAACCTGTACATGAACGTTCATAGCAGCTTTCTATTCGGGGTGGGAGGAGGCGTTGTTAACTCTTATTTCCTAAACTTAGAAGCAGCATATCCTCTCTAGATTTTTTTTTCCAGTTTTATTGAGATATAGTTGACATACAGCACTGTATAAGTTCAAGGTGTACAGCATATGACTTATGTATATCATGAAATGATTCCCACAATAAATTTAGTTAACATCCATCATCTCACATAGATACAAAAAAAGAAAAAAAGAAAAAATCATTTTTCTCTTGTGATGAGAACTCTTAGGATTTAGTCTCTTAACAACTTTCATATATATCGTATAGCATTACTAACTACAGTCATCTGTAGCAGCTTTACTTGTAGTAAACCAAACTGGAAACAACCCAAATGTTCATCAACAAATTGTGTTATAATCCAACAATGGAATACTATTCAATAATAAAAAAGGAACAATTATTGATACCTATGACAATATGGATGAATCTAAAATGTATTATGCTGAGTGAAAAAAGCAAGTCTCAAAAGACTATATACTGTATGATTCCATTAATATGACAAATAAATGTAATGTGTATTAGGTCAATTGGCAAAATATTAATAAGGTCTGTTTATTAGATAATAGTATTGTATCAATGTTAATTTCCTGATTTTCATCACTGTGTTGTAAGAGAATGTCCTTGTTTTTGGGGGAAATACACACAGGTATTTAGGAGCAAAGGGGTAGAATACAGCAGTTCAGAAAAAAGTCTGTTGGAGAAGAGGATGATAAAGAAAATATGATAAACTTAACATTTGGGTCTAGGTAAAAATGAGAATTCTAATATTCCTGTAACTTTTCTGTAAGTCTTAAATTATTTCAAAATAAACAGCTTAAAAAATAACCCTGAAAAAAAAATAACCCTGTAGTATTGGCAAGTTATAGATTAGCAGGAAGAGACCACATATAGGCACACATACCTACTCACTACTTCCTGATTTATTTAGCCAAGGAAACAAAGTTTAGCATAAGCCAGGTGGCTACACAAAGCAGGAACAGATGCAGCCCATCTTTTCTGGCTTTCTCCATGTCTCTTGATTCCCTGTGGGGTGTACAACTACTGCTGACACTCTTCACTCAGTGAGTGTTCCAGAGCTGATAACATAGCCAGTCTCTCACACTAACACCTTTTTATGTTCTGACTTAACTTCATCAGCATCTTCTTAAGGAATTTACACTAAGACTATATGAGCTTACACTTAAGGGAATATCAGAGTGTTCTAAATTAGAACACCTGCACGTCAAAGAGTGAACCAAACTGATCAGCAGCAACGGTACTTCCTCATCGTGGGAGGGGATGCAGAGCTAGTGGCCAGGTGGCTCTGAACAGTATCTCTGCCTCCAGCTTTCCCTATTCTCCACAAAGATCAGAAGAGATTGGGGGGAGATTAGATTCTTTATCTCTAAAGTAATTTAGGTTTATATATTTAAAAAAATATTTATTTGTTTATTTGGCTGCATCAGGTCTTAGTTGCGGCATGCAGGATCTTCGTTGTGGCATACGGGATCTTTCATTGTGGCGCGCAGGCTCCAGAGTGCGTGGGCTCAGTGGTTGCAGTGTGTGGGCTCTCTAGTTATGTTGTGAGGGGTCAGTAGTCGTGGCACGTGTGGGCTTAGTTGCCCTGTGGCATGTGGGATCTTAGTTCCCCGACGAGGGATTGAACCTGCATCCCCTGCATTGGAAGGCAGATTCTTAACCACTGGACCACCAGGGAAGTCCCTAGGTTTATACATTTTTAAAAGGCAAAACAAAAATGGGGATATTTTTTCATTTGATTACAATAATTGGTTCTTAAAGAATGCATCGATAAAACGATTGGATTAGATGCTTTTTTAGTTCCACAGCTCTGTGATCAATCCTAGAACCACCCTGAGCTGAACAGCTATGGTATGAAGAACTAACATTTTTTTTTTCTGGTACAACGACCAAGGTAAATATTTAACAGAATTACAAATCAGGGCTGGAGAGCTTCACCTGCCTTAAGTAAATGCATTTATCTGAAATACTGAATGATTCCTTCATTTAACAAAGAATAGGGGCTTCCCTGCTGGCGCAGTGGTTGAGAATCTGCCTGCCAATGCAGGGGACACGGGTTCGATCCCTGGTCTGGGAAGATCCCACATGCCGTGGAGCAACTAAGCCCGTGTGCCACAACTACTGAGCCTGCACTCTAGAGCCCATGAGCCACAACTACTGAGCCCTCATACCTCAACTACTGAAGCCCATGCGCCTAGAGCCCGTGCTCTGCAATGAGAAGCCACCGCGATGAGAAGCCCACGCACTGCAATGAAGAGTAGCCCCCGCTCCCCGCAACTAGAGAAAGCCCGCGCGCAGCAGTGAAGACCCAACACAGCCAAAAATAAATAAATTTATTAAGAAAACCCCCAAAGAATAGCATCTACTTTGAGGAGCACCATGATCCCCAGGCTGTAAGAGCTCACATTCTAGTATAAGGAAACAAGGCCACTGCTCAATGAAGTGAAAGGTCATAAAAGAGTGCAAAACCATAATCCTCTCAAGATTCAGAGACTGCAGACAGCAGGAGCCCATCAGAGTTGCTGGAGCAGTGGAACTCAATTTGGCTGTTGCGTGCTTTACTGCAGGCCCAGGGTGTCACATACGGAGCCATGAAAGATAACTGCAACAGCCTGTGGATCCAGGCCTTGGTGGGTGTTTACTTACAGCCTTGCGCATAGGTCTGTGTTTGAAGTATCAGCCTGTTATTGAGGCATCCTCACCCTGCCACCAGCTCCCTCTCTGCTTCTTGCAATCCCTCCCGGCAAACCACTAAGGCTCTCTGCCCTTAGTGAGTGTCTGATTCTGTTCCTCTTTAAGAGGCTTTCCATAACGTGTCAATGTTACGGAAATCTTATTGTTTTTTCTTGGAGGAAAGCTATTAGCATCTTTTCATGTGTCTGTTGGATATATGTATGTCTTCTTTGGAAAGATGTATATTCAGGACCTCTGCCCAATTATTAATTGGGTTATTTGTTTGTTGGTGTTGAGTTGTATGAGTTCTTTGTATATTTTAGATATGAACCCCTTATTAGATACATTGTTTGCAAATATTTTCTTCCAAAGCCTTTTGATTTTGTTGTTAGTTTCCTTCATTGTGCAAAAGCTTTTTAGTTTGATGTAGCTACATCAGGGAAATAGAAATAAAAACCACAGTGCAATATCACCTCAGATCTGTCAGAATGGCTATTATCAAAAAGATAGCCAATAGCAAGTGTTGGCGAGGATGTGGGGAAAACAGAACCCTTGTGCACTGTTGGTGGGAATGTAACTTGGTGCAGCCACTATGGAAAACAGTACGGAGGTCCCTCAAAATATTAAAAATAGAAGTACCAGACAATCCAGCAATTCCACTTGTGTATTTTTGCAAAGAAAATGAAAACACTAAAAGAATGAAATCTTGCCATTTGCGACAACAAGGATGTACTTAGAGGGTATTAAGCTAAGTGATATAAGTCGGACAGAGGAAGACAAATACTGTATGATTTCACTTATATGTGAAATCTAAAAAACAAAACAAATAAACAAGTAAAACAAAACAGAAATTAGACTCATAAACAGAGAATAAACAGGTGGTTGCCAGAGGGGAGGTGGTGGGGGAGATGCGTGAAATAGGTGAGGGAGATTAAGAGGTACAAACTTAACCGTTACAAAAGAAATGAGTCACAGGGATGAAATGTGCAGCATGGGGAATATAGTCAATAACAGTGTAAATATTTTGTATGATGGCAGATGGTAACTAGACTTATTGTGGTAATCATTTTGTAATGTATAGAAATATCAAATCATTATGTTGTGTACCTGAAACTTGCATAGTATTGTAGGTCAATTATACTTCAATCAATAAATCTGTCTATTGATAGAGTAAAGAAACACGACAACAAAATGCAGTGCATGACACCTGACTGGATCTTGGGTTGGAAAGGAAAGCCTGCTATAAAAGATATTATTTTATTGGAACAATTGTTATAATTTGACTATGGAGTTGATGCTATTTAATATTATATAAATGTTGGATTTCTTGAGTGTAACATTATGATTATGTAAGGCAGAATGCCTTTGTTTTATTAGATACAGGCTGAAGTATTTAGAGTTAAGTATCATGATGTCAGTACTTACTTCCAAATGATTCAGCAAATATAGTTATTCGGAGAGAGAGAGAGAGAGAAAGCCACCGAAAGATAAAGTAAATGTGCCAGAATATTAAAAACTGGTAAATCTAGGCTGATGGTATACAAGTGTTTATTATTTTTTTCCAATTTGTTATATAGGTTCAAAATATTTCAAAATAGAAAAAGGGGCAGGAGAGGTTCAATAGGCTTTTCAGGTCAACCACGTTTAGAAGGTAAATGGGAAAACACAAGCAAAAACAAACACACACAAAAGCAGAAAGGGTTAGGGACAGCTCAGCTCATCTATCTTTCCTTTTGTGTCCTAAGTACTAGAACCTTTAGTCTGATCAAATGGACAAGACTCTGAGAATTATGTTATACTTTACACCTATTGCCTGTATTATATATAAAAATAAACCCACAAAATCGGCAATAGTTATAGAGGGCATTTGGGGGGAAATTGGAAGATAGGCTGTATACTAAATAGTAATATTGTATCAAGGATCATATCCTTATTTGTGAGAATGATATTGTGGCTATGTAGGAGAATGTTTATGTTCTTAGGAAAGAAATGCTAAAATATCTGCCATTTACACTCAAATGATTGGGGAAAAATGTGTGTGTGTGTGTGTGTGTGTGTGTGTGTGTGTGTGTGTGTTTAGAGAGAAAACACCAACATGGCAAAGTATTAACAACTTGAAGATTTTAAGAAAGGGTGTGCGGCTATTTATTGTAATATTCATACAACTGTTTCATAGGTTTAATATTGTTTAAAATTAAAAGGTGGGACTAAAATCAACTATATGTCAATAAAAAATTTTTTTAAATAGGTGGGGTAAAGTTTCCACATTTCCTTTGGTTCTCTTTTTTTTTTGCGGTACGCGGGCCTCTCACTGTTGTGGCCTCTCCCCAGTTGCGGAGCACAGGCTCTGGACGCGCAGGCTCAGTGGCCATGGCTCACAGGCCCAGCCGCTCCGCGGCATGTGGAATCTTCCCAGACCGGGGCACGAACCCGTGTCCCCTGCATCGGCAGGTGGACTCTCAACCACTGCGCCACCAGGGAAGCCCTCCTTTGGTTCTCTTTAGGTGCCTGCTAATTGGTTTGGCTTTCTTTTAAATTTACATTTTTGTCATATCTTCTTCCTTGTCCCCTTTCAGCCTAACAAAAGGATATATAAATGAAAGACCTATGCATGTTTCCACATAGAAAACTCTTCTCCAATAAGATAGTTATTGCTTTAAGATAGAAATGAGTGAGGACAGTATGCAATAGTAGAAAAGTATAGGCTTTATAGTAAGACTCAGGTTCAAATCTTGGTTCCAAAAATTATTAGTGGTGTGACCCTGGAAATGCTATGTTTGATCAGGCACACAGCAGTTGTTTAATGATTGGTAGAGATTTGGGAGTAGGTAGTAGTAATTATTATTTCAAGGACACTGGTTGAAGAGAGTAAATTTTCTTGATATTTCCATTCTGCAATCACTATATCATCTGCCCCTTCCCACCCTTAAACTGATAAAAAAGGAATCACAACATTAACCTACCTCAGAAGGAATGTCACAAAGTATAAAAAAATTTTTTTAATGACATTTATAATTAAAAATTCAATGCAGCCAACATTTATTGAGCCCATACTTTATGGGCACTGTGCCAAATGCATAGTTCTTGCCCTTAGGGAGTTCACCACTTAGTGAGGGAAACACGTAAATACACACTCAGTACAATACAGGTGAACTGCACTAAGTGCTAAAATTGAGGCACAAAGTATTATAGGAATACTGAGAATGGAGTAAGCAGCTCATTCTCACAAGGATTATCAGGAAGTGCTTCATAGAGGAGATAAAACAAAAGCTAGGAATTAAAGGATATATAAGATTTCAACAGGTACCAAGGGGAGCAGGTCATTTCAAGTAAAGGAAATGGTTTTAGGGACTTCCCTGGTGGCACAGTGGATAAGACTCTGTGCTCCCAATGCAGGGGGCCTGGGTTCGATCCTTGGTCAGGGAACTAGATCCCACATGCATGCCGCAACTAGGAGTTCGCATACCACAACTAAGGAGCCCACCTGCCGCAACTAAGGAGCCTACGTGCTGCAACTAAGGAGCTGGTGAACCACAACTAAGGAGCCCGCCTGCCACAACTAAGACCCAGCGCAATCAAATAAATAAATAAATAAATAACAATAAATAAAAGGAAGTGGTTTTAGCAAAGGTACAGAGAATCAAAGATCATGGTAGGTTTGTAAGGGAATATGTATTTGGTATGGAATAGCTAGGTCTTCAGATGTGTTATGAAATATAGGGGATGAGAATGAAGGAAAAATTTGGAACTGTATCATTGTTTTAAAAAAATGGCCCTGAATACTATCCTAAGGAGTTTTTGCTTAATTCTGAGGTCTATGGAAAGCCTTTGAAATTTTCTAAGCAGAGCAGTGACATGACTAGCTTTATGTTGGCCAAGTCAACAAATGTACTTTGTTGGATATGGTGGAGGAGAAAACTGGAGAAATAAAACTTCTGTCTGATGTTTCTCTTCTAGGTGACTGGGTGGATAGTGATTCCATTAATGAAGACGGAGAACACAAGAAAGTACCTGGATATTTGTGGGGGGTGGGGAGGTAGGGAAAAGGAAATGAAATCAGCTTTGGATATGTTTGGTTTAAGTTGCCCAAGGAACAACTCATATGCAGATGTACAACATGTGATTGAATATTCTGATAGTTTGGATAACTGTTCAGCAAATATTCACTCTTTTTGCCCTCTTAGTGTGGGCAGAATATACTTCTGGGCCCTACTGATGTGGGAACTTATGTTGGTGAACCTGGGGCAAGCAAAGCCTTGAAATATACTTGCTCAGTGGGGCTTATGTTTGTGAGCTTCAGATAACACCATGAGAAGATCAGGTCCTGGCTAGTTCACTGGTCTAAGATGGATAAGAGACATATGGAGTACCCAGCCAGCTTGCCAACTGCAGCCTGGAGTAGAGCTGCTCCAGCTAGACCTATAAGCATGATAATAAACACTTATTATTGTAAATCACTAAGTTTTGGGTAGTTCGTTAAAAAGAATAGCTGAACAAGGGAATTCCCTGGCAGTCCAGTGGTTAGGGCTCGATGCTTTCACTGCTGTGGGCCCAGGTTCAATCCCTGGTTGGGGACCTAAAATCCTATAAGCTGCGTGATGCAGCCAAAAAAAAAACCAAACAAACACAAAAAAAGGATAGCTGAACAATACTACTATATATTTAGAGCATGAAAAATAACTAGAGTTAATACCTCCATCAGGTCATGGCATAAACAACTGTAGTACTCTAAAGTAAAAAGAAATCCCCTAAACACTCTCAGGCAATTAATTCCCTCAAGGATTCCCTATTAAGCAGCATTTGATGTACAAATCAGAGTGTTTCATGTCCAAGACTTTTAAAAGAATTAATGCAGTCATTTCTATAGTTGAGAAACATACTGTAGAGCAGTATTATGTGCTAGGCGTGGTGCTAGGTAACTAAGGGAGAAAAGAAAAAACTTAAAAAGATCAAGTGTCTACTATGTGACAGGCACTGTGGTAGATGCTTTACAAAGATGAACATATTTAGTATTCAAAGCAACCACGTGAAATATATTATTTTCCAGGTCCCATCCCCAAGAGATTATGATTCAGTAGTTGGGAAGAGTGCAGGAGATACAGAACATGCATTTTAAACAAAGCTCTAGGTGATTCTGATGCAAGAGATCCATGAATCACACTGAGAAATACTGAGTGCGAGAAAGAATGAATTTGCATGATGGTAAGTGGCATGCATTTTTCAAATTTATTCTTCCCAACCCATTTATTACTCTTACATGAAGCCATGACAAACAGACATTATTATTCTCCTTTTATAAACGGTTAAACTGAGGCACAGTCAGGCTATATAACTTGGTTAAGGTATCTAGTTAAAATGTGACAGTGCCTGGACCTATAAATCTAAATATCTACTAGGTATCTCTTGATGCCCTATTGTAAGTTCAAGCTCAACATATTCCAAAAGAATTAATCATTTTCTCTACCCAGCCTCTGCCCCAAACACAAACACATCTGTTCCTCCTCTTCATATACCCAATCTCAATAAATGGCACTACCATCTACCCATTTGTCCATGCTAGAATTCTCCTTTGCCTGCTAAATCTAATAAACTGCCTTATCCTGCCAATTTCACCTTCTTTTCTTAAATTAATTTTTTTTTTTTTTTTTTTTTTTTGCGGTACATGGGCCTCTCACTGTTGTGGCCTCTCCCATTGCGGAGCACAGGCTCCAGACGTGCAGGCTCAGTGGCCATGGCTCACGGGCCCAGCCGCTCCGTGGCATGTGGGATCTTCCCGGACCGGGGCACGAACCCGTGTTCCCTGCATCGGCAGGCGGACTCCCAACCACTGCGCCACCAGGGAAGCCCTTAAATTAATTTTTTACTGAAGTATAGCTGAATTACAATGTTGTGTTAATTGCTGCCGTACAGCAAAGTGACTCAATTATACATATATATACATACTTTTTCATATTCTTTTCCATTATGGTTTATCACAGGATATTGAATATAGTTCCCTGTACTACACAGTAGGACCTTGTTGTTTATTTATTCTGTATATACCAGTTTGCATCTACTAATCCCAAACTCCCAATCCAACCCTCTCACCTTCTTAATAGTTTTGATATTTGCTGTTTCATATCCACCCACACTACTACTAACTTAACAATAACAGCTTAATTTATTGAGTGCCTACACCATATCTAGCACAGTACAGTAACCCTTAGATCAACTCTGTGAGGTGGGTAATATTACTATCTCCATTCTATAGATGAGGACTCTGAGGCTTAATAGCTTTGATCTGATGTCCTTTTGCCTCTATACAGGTAAGTTCTAGTCAACAGCTCAGCTTTTCCTCTCATCTTTCCTAGTTCTTCTCTCTCCAACAAGTTCTAGAACACCTCCTCTTGTTTATTCTACTGACAAATGAAACTTAACAAGATGAAAACTAAACCTACAGCAAACTTTTCCTATTTTCCTGTTATCATCACTGGCAACTTCACAGTTTTGTAGTCTTTAGTGTTGAAGTTTATAAGAGGAATCATGATGTAGTAGAAAGGAACAGGGAAGAAAGTTAGAATCTGACCTGAATTTACTATTTGATTTCACATTTTTCTAGCTTTCTAGCTCTAAACTCTGTGCTTATTAAGTTTCCTTAAATACAGAATGAGGTTAAGGGTAATACTAACTCATGTAGTCTTATATGGGAAAAATATAATATATAGCGTTAAATCCATTTCTGAAGAAAAAATATCTCTCCAGTGTGGCACACTCATAAGTTGGTACTCCAATATATCTTAAACCCATAGTCTGGATAATCTTTGTCAGTCAAATCAATCTCCTGCTTAAGTATCTGAAGTGGCTATGTCTTATCTACTGAATAAAATGTAAACTGAGCTCTGCAGACACCCGACACCCTCAACTATACCACTGCCTATTCTTACACCACACTAGCTCTACTCTATGAAACAATCCAATGGAGTCATTTGGTTCACCAAGCATTATAGCTTCTTATTCCTCAGCCTGCTCTCATTCTGTCCCTTCTATATCTCAAAGCCCTCTCATTTCTTTTTATAAAGAAAGGTATATTCCTTTCTTTAAGATCCAGGTTGGTAGCTAACAAACAACTAGGTGTCTGGATCAAAACAATGAGTGCATGCAGTTCAAAACAAAGGCACCACAATGAGACCGGTAGGAGGGGTGGACACACGATATAATCAAATCCTGTACTCCCCGGGTGGGCAACCCACAAACTGGAGATTAATTATATTACAGAGGTTCTCGCACAGGAGTGAGAGTTCTGAGCCCCACTAAGGCCTTCCAGCCCAGGGGTCTGGCACCATGAAGAGGACTTGGCTTTGAAGGCTAGCAGGACTTGAACGCAGAAGCTCCTCAGGATTGATGGAAATAGAGACTTCACTCTTAAAGGGCATACACAAAATCTCATACACCCTGGGACCAAGGGTAAAAGCAGTAATTTGATAGAAGACTGGCCCAGACTTACCTGCTGGTCTTGGAGGGTCTCCTGGGGTGGGGGAGACCCTGGGGACATAGACAATGGTGGCAGAAACATCAGGGAGCATTCATCTGCATGAGCTCTCCTGGAGGCTGACACACCTTGGCACATCAAGACCCGGCAGAACGGAACAGGCTGTAGGCTTTACTGCTGGGATGCCTGAGGCCAAATAACAAACTGGATGGGAACATAGCCCCACCCATCAGCAGACAGGCTGCCTAAAGACTTCCTGAGCCCACAGCCGCCTCTAGACAGCTTCTAGACACAGCCCTGCCCACCAGAGGGCCAAGACCCAGCTCAACCCACCAGTGGGCAGACATCAGAACTAAGAAAACTATAGTCTTGCAGCCTGCTGCAGGCTAGACACTACCCTGGGACCAGCTGGCCCCTGGCCCTTGGGTGACGAGAGGGGAGTGTCATCCTGGGATACATAGGATGTCTCCTACAGAGGACTACTTTTCCAAGGTGGAGAAACATAACTAACCTACCACATACATAAAAATACAAATAGCAATTTAGAAAAGATGAGGAGACAGAGGAATATGTTTCAGATGAAGGAACAAGATAAAACCCCAGAGGAAGAACTAAGTGACATGGAGATGGGCAATCTACCCACGAAAGAGTTCAGAGTAATGATCGTAAAGATGATCAAAGAACTCAGGAGGAGAATGGATGCACAGAGTGAGAAATTAGAAGTTTTTAACAAGGAATTAGAAAGTATAAAGAACAACCAAACAGAACTGACAAATACAATAACTGAAATGAAAAACACACCAGAAGGAAGCAATAGTAGATTAAATGAAGCAGATGAATGGATCAGTGAGCTGGAATACAGAGTAGTGGAAATCACCACTGCCAAACAGAAAGAAGAAAAAAAATGAAAAGAAACGAGGACAGTTTGAGAGACCTCTGGGACAACATCAAATACACTAATATTCACATTATAGGGATCCCAGAAGAAGAGAGAAAGGGCCTGAAAAAACATTTGGAAAGAGAGTAGCTGAAACCTTCCCTAACCTGAGAAAGGAAATAATCACCAAAGTCTAGGAAGCGCAGAGTCCCATACAGGATTAACCCATAGAAGAACACACTAAGACATGTTGTAATCAAAATGACAAAAATTAAAGACAGAGAGAATATTAAAAACAACAAGGGAAAAGCAACAAATAACATACAAAGGAACTCCCATAAGGCTATCAGCTGATTTTTCAGTAGAAACCCTGCAGGCCAGAAGGGAGTGGCACAATACACTTAAAGTGATGAAAGAGGAAAAATCTACAATCAAATAATACTCTACCCAACAAGGCTCTTGTTCAGATTTGACGGAGAAATCAAAAGCTTTACAGACAAGCAAAAGCTAAAAGAATTCAGCACCACCAAACCAGCTTTACGACAAATGCTAAAGGAACTTCTCTAGGCAGAAAAGAAAAGGCCACAACTAGGAACAAGAAAATTACGAAATGGAAAAGCTCACTGGTAAAGGCAAACATACAATAAAGGTAGGAAATCATCCAAACATATAGCTAGTAGGGAGGTTAAATGACAAAAGTAGTGAAATTATTTGTAACCACAATAAGTGGTTAAGGGATACACAAAACAATTAGATGTAAAATATAATATCAAAAAAAGTAATTGTGGGGCTTCGCTGGTGGTCCAGTGGTTAAGACTCTGTGCTTCCACCGCTGGGGGTGTGGGTTCGATCCCTAGTCAGCGAACTAAGATTCCACATGCTGTGTGGCATGGCCAAAAAAATAAAAAGTAATTGTGAGGAAAAGAGAGTACAAATGCAGGTTATCTAAAATGCATTGAACATTAAGAGATCAGCAACTTAAGCATATATATATATATACATACAGACTGCTACACAAAAGCCTCACTGTAAACAAAAATCTCTAATAGATATATGCACAAAAAAGAAAAAGGAATCCAAACATAACACTAAAGATAGTCATCAAGGACTTCCCTGGGGTGCAGTGGTTAAGAATCCACCTGCCAATGCAGGGGACACAGGTTCAAGCCCTGGTCTGGGAAGATCCCACATGCCACAGAGCAACAAAGCCCATGCGCCACAACTACCAAGCCTGCGCTCTAGAGCCTGTGAGCCACAACTACTGAGCCCACGTGCCACAACTACTGAAGCCTGTGTGCCTAGAGCCCGTGCTCCACAAGAGAAGCCACCACAGTGAGAAGCCCGTGCACTGCAACAAAGAGCAGCACCCGCTCACCGCAACTACAGAAAGCCTGTGTGCAGCAGCGAAGACCCAACACAGCCAAAAATAAATAAATAAATAAATAAATTTAAAAAAAAGATAGTCATCAAATTACAAGAGAAGAGAACAAAAGAAGAAAGGGGAAAAAAGACCTCATAAACAAATCCAAAACAATTAACAAAATGGCAATAGTAACATACCTATTGATAATTGCCTTAAATGTAAACAAACTAAATGCACAAACCAAAAGATATACACTGGCTGAATAGATACAGAACAGGACCTGTATATATGCTGCCTACAAGAGACTCATTTCAGATCTAGAGACACATACAGACTGAAAGCGAGGGGACAGTAGAAGATATTCCATGCAAATGGAAATCAAAACAAAGCCACAGTAGCAATATTTTTATCAGAGAAAGTAGACTTTAAAATGAAGATTGTTGTAAGAGATAAAGAAGGACATATGCATAATGATCAAAGGATCAATCGAAGAAGAAGATATAACAATTGTAAATACATAGGAACACCTCAATATATAAAGCAAATGTTAACAAACGTAAGAGGAGAAATTGACAGTAACACAATAACAGTGGGGGACTTTAACACACCCCACTATCCCATCCCCACTTCTGTGGTCACCTTGGAAAGCAACAACCTGGAATCACAGTGAAAACCACCAGCTTTGCAATCACCTAATGGATTAAAGCTCCTTCAAATGCCCATTCCCAGAGAACTGTCATTATTTGACCTGTCTGGTGGTTCCTTGGAAGGCCCCACTCATAGGCTCTCTTTATTTGATCTGACTTGGAGCTTGCCAGTGCAAACCATCTTTTATCCCAGAGAAGCTTGTCAAAAACAGTCGCAGACAATTGTTTAACAGTGCAGCTGCCTGAGGCAGTAGACAACAGGGCAAATGAGAGGTTCCAATAAACTAAAATGAAAAAAATAAGAAATGAGATGTTTATGGGGGCTTTGAAAAGCTCAGGTATGAACCTTGGTATTGAAAAAGCCAAAAACATGTCCAGGATTGTGCACATGCTCAGGAATGACATGAAAAGGCCCTAAGATCACAATTCTGGGTACCCTTGAGAGTCTGCATAAGCAAGGAGCAAGCAGAGTTTTAAACTGTCTGGCTAAGTATTGATTACATACCCCAAATTGCATACAGAGCCCCTTATCATAAAGTGGAACACCTATTGGTTTCAGGCATATAGGGAAACTTCTGTCATTGTTTCAGGAAACCATATCTAAAGAACTAAAGGAAAGTGTGAGAACAGTATCTAACCCAATAGAGAATAATAATAAAAAGATAGAAATTAGTTTTTAAAGGAAATCCTGGAGCTGAAAAGTACAATATTGAAATGAAAAGTTCACTAAAGGGGTACAATGGCAGGTAAGAATCAGCAAAACTGAAAGATAGGTAAATTGAGATGATCCAATCTGAGAAAACGGATAGAAAAATGAATGAAAACAATGAACAGAGCCTCAAGAGAACTGTGGGACACCGGAAACCCCTACAAAAAAAAACCCCCCAAAACACACAACATACTCCCTAACAGTTTTCACAGAGGAGAAGGGATAGAAGGGGCAGAAAGAATATTTGAAGAAATAATGGGTGAAAACGTCCGAAATTTGATGATGAACCACAATCTACACATCTATGAAGCTCAATACATTCCAAGTAGGATAAACTCAAAGAGATCCACATGTAGATGTATCATAGTCAAATTGTCAAAAGTTAAATATAAAGAGAGAATTTTGAAAGCAGCAAGAGAGAAGTGACTTGTCAAATCCAAAGAAATCTTAATAACATTTGATTTCTCATTAGTAACCAGTTAATGCCAAAAAAAGTGGGATGACATTTTCAAAGTATTGAAAGAAAAAGACTGTCTATCACAAACTGTATATCCAGCAAAACTATCCTTCAGAATGGAAGGATCAACTTCCATCACTACTGGATGAAGAGCTCCATTACTTGCACCTAAGTGTAAATTATTAAAACAAACAAACCAACAAACATAACCTAAAAAAAATGTTTTTTAACCCCAATCATGCCAAGACTTTGGAAAAGGTTCAAAGAGGAAACAGCAAATAAGAAATACGTATTCAAGAAAAAATATAAATATTTGGTAGGAAAGGTGAAAATCTGTGATATTTCAAGAAAGACTGCTGCCTGCCTCCCTCCTCCTAGTTCAGTGAGGTGAGACTCCACTCCAGACTGCTGCAGCCAAGAACATAGGGCTATTTCTTCTCTCAGCTACCAGCTGTAAGGCTTTCTTCCTGGGAGAATCAGGACATCAATGTTTCTCATACTGCCTGCAGCTATCTATTGCTGAAGCTTAGTCCCAAGTGAGTGTGGTGGAGAGGTAGGGGGTTGCCTTCTTTTATCCAACCTCCACTCATGGAATGGAGACCCTATTTTGGGCATGGCACACTGACAATACTTGAGGAGCTGCAATATAAGGGAAATGAAATTTCAAATCACAATGAGATAACATTTCACATCAACTAGGGTGGTATAATAAAAACAAAGCAAAACAAATAAGAGTTGATGAGGAAGGATTTAGAAAAATTGGATCCATCATACATTTCTAACATCTATAATGTAAAATGGTGCAGTTACTTTGGAAAACAGTCTGGCAGTTCCTCAAAAGGTGAAACATAGAGTTACCATATGACCCAGAATTTCCAATCCTAGGTATGTGCTGAATGATTTTGTTTATATGAAACATCTAGAATAGGCACATCTATAGCAACAGAATGTAGTAGTTGCCAGGAGCTAGAGGGAGGGAAGAATGGGTAGTGACTGCTAATGGTTATGGGGTTTCCTTTGGGGTGATAAATATATTCTGGAGTTAGTAGTGGTAGCTATTGTACAAGGTTATGACAAAAAATCCATTGAATTGCATACTTTAAAACTCTAATGGTGAGCTTAATGGTATGTGTATTATATCGGGAGAGAGAGAGAATGAAAGAAATAGTTACTTTTTACTTGGAAGTTTGTCATTATGGCTTAGGAGTTTGAAAATCACTTGGTCAGCCTTATGCAGTGTCAACCATATGCAGTGTCAACCATACACTAATAGCTTACCTCAGTTCCTGTTTCTCTCCAATCCCAAGCCCGACTTCCCCCTGGCCACACTTTGCAGTCCTTATAGATTTTAGTAGAGCCGTGTACTTTCATTTGCCCCCATGAGAGGGAAGCAATTTCAGGGGAAGACATAAGGAACTTAATTGAACTCTGAAATTAAAAGAAAAATACACTAAATCAGTTTTAAAGTAAGGTTGAAACAGCTCCAAAATACAGGAGCTATACTATAAACAGAATGTATTTCAAATTACAATGCTGTATACAAAATATAGTAAGCCCTGGTCCTCTATGAGTTAAGAAGCATCTTTCTCATTTATGTGGTTGTCACTTCTCCAGAGGTCTAAAAAGTGAAATGTTTTTCTTGGGATCCTGAATCATCCAACCATGGAAACTAGATACTACAATTACTTCTCAGACGCTGGAGGGAATTCTCTGGATTTTTTTTTGTTTTTGTGGCACGCGGGCCTCTCACCGCCGCGGCCTCTCCCGTTGCGGAACACAGGCTCCAGACGCACAGGCTCAGCCGCTCTGCGGCATGTGGGATTCTCCCGGACCGGGGCACGAACCCGTGTCCCTTGCATCGGCAGGCGGACTTTTAACCACTGCGCCACCAGGGAAGCCCCTCAGGATATTTTTGAGAGGTAAAATTAAAGGTGGAGATTTACTTCAGCATGATGGAGTGAGGAAGTTGACAAATCCTTTCCCTAAAAGCAGGTATAAAGCTGGACAAAACTGTCAAAATAAAAATTTGGCACTCTGGAAATAATATTAAAGATATATTACAAACTGAAAAACGCTTATTCATGAAAACCACTGAATTTCAGATAAGAACAGTAAGATGTTTTGTTGTTCTTGCCTGGGATTACTCCCATGCCCCTACAACAGTTGTTGGCACAGAGGTTCAACTTGATTGGGGTAGGGCATGAAAACCAACAGTCTTGCTGCTAAGGCAGAGGAGGCTCACTTGATTTAGAGCATTTTCAGTTAACCTGGTGATTTCAGTGGCAAGTAAATATGGGTGGCAGGTGGCTCTGCTTCCTTAATATTGTAAGCCTGTTTGGAACAAGCAATGGATTGTCAGAGTAGACAGGGATTTAAAAGGAATTCCCAAGAGGCGCTTGGTAAGCTCTCTATCCAGAGTGGAGCAAAGGCTGTGAGCATATGCATCAAAGACAGGAATAGGCCTAAGTCATGGAAATGTTCTGGGCCAATGGAGCCTATAGAACATGCAAAGTGAAGAGGTGAGGGGGCTCAGAAGGACTCAGAAGAATGTAAGAGCCAGGGAAGAGATGAAAACATCTGAACATTGAATGTACTCCCCAGCACAGACACTGATCCATCAGTAGAGAGGGTTAAGTCTTACTGGCTTGAGGTGTTTGAACACAATCTTTGGCTGTACACTAAGACATATAGGCACAGAGGAGACCCCCTAGGAAGCCAAGCTTAAAAGTAAAAACAAGGGGAACTCCCTTACGGTCCAGTGATTAGGACTTGGCACTTTCACTTCTGGGACCAGGGTTCAATCCCTGGTTGGGGAGTTCCCACAAGCCATGTGGCACGGACGAAAAAAAAAAAAAAGAAAAAAAAAAAAAGCCCTTAATACAGATTTCAGTGGCCACACATTGCATGGGAGACAGAATCCACAGATTTAGTTTAGGCAAGTGACTAAACAGAAACAAATAAACTAAGAACAACAATGTAGGGGGAAAATCCAAATGCAGACTCTATAATACATTATCTAAAATACCCAGTTTTCAATAAAAAATTACAAGACATGCAAAGAAACAAAAAAATGTGACTCATACTCATCAACTGAAACAGTATCTGAGCACTCCCATATATTTGATTTAGCAAAGACTTCAAAGAAGCTACTCTAAGTATGTTCAAAGAACTAAAGGAAACTATTCATAAAGAATCAAAATTATGATGAAACAGGGGACGGGCAAGTTAGGGGGATGGGATTAAGAGATACAAAATGCTCTATATAAAATAGATACGCAACAAGGATATATTGTATAGCACAGGAAATTATAGCCATTATCTTGTAACTTTTAGTAGAGTATAATTTGTAAAAATACTGAATCACTATGTTGTATACCTAAAACTAATATAACGTTGTAAATCAACTATACCTCAGGGACTTCCCTGGTGGTCCAGTGGTTAACAATCCACCTTCCAGTGCAGCGGACGCGGGTTCCATCCCTGGTCAGGGAACTAAGATCCCGCATGCCGCAGGGCAACGAAGCCCGTGTGCTGCAACTACAGAGCCTGCATGCCACAACTACAGAGGCTGTGTGCTGCAACTAAGACCCGACGCAGCCAAAAATAAATAAATAAATATTTAAAGAAAACTATACTTCAGTGTAAAAATTATGACAATGACTCAATGAATATAGAATCTCAATAAAGAGACATTTCAAAAAAGAATCAAATGGGAATTCTAGCATTGATAAGTACAATAGCTAAAAGGTGCTTGATTCAGGTTTCTCCAGAGAAACAGCACCAGTAGACTATATATATTAACAGATTTATTTCACAGAAGTGTCTCATGCAACTGTGGGGATTGGCTAGTGCAAAATGTGCAGGGCAGGCTGGCAGGCTGCTCTCAGGCAAGAGTTGTCATTTCAGTATTGACGTGTTATTTCTTCTTCCTCAAGGAAACCTCACTTTTCCTTTTGCAGCCTTTCAACTAATTGAATGAGGCCTTCCAAGAGTATTGAGGATAATCTTCTTTATTTAAAAGTCAACTAATTGTAGATGTAAACTAGGTCCACAAAACACCTTCATAGCCAGCACCTAGATTAGTGTTTGATTGGATAACTGAGTGCTATAGCCCAGCCAAGCTGACACACAAAATTAACCATCACAGTCTACCCCTTGTTAATATGGTACCTATATACATGTCCTTAAACTGTATTTAATCTCCAAATAAAGACAATAACAAAGTGATATTTCTCCCTAATATTAATAACTACTAACCTATTTTTAAAATGTGTAATACAACAAAGGACATAAACACACTATCTTTGGTGCTATGGGGGGAAGACACAAATTTATAAAACGTGATTCTTGTTGAGAAGTTAATATTACACTAGAGGAGAGAAGACATATGCAAATTACTAACAATTTTTTAAAGGTGACTTTTAAAAATTACAAGGTAACTTTTGAAAAGTGGTATAAGGAAATTATAACGAACTGTTATGAGGGTTGAGAGAGACTTCTGTACTAGTCTGCTAGAGTTTCCATAGTAAAATAACGAAGACTGGGTAGCTTAAACAACAGAAATTTATTTTCTCATAGTCTGGAGACTGGAAGTCCAAGATCAAAGTGCCAGCAGGGCTGGTTTCTGGTGAGACCTCTGTTCCTGGCTTGCAGATGGATTCTTTCTTGCTTTGTCCCCACATGGCCTTTTCTCTGTTCATGAGCACTCTTGATGTCTTTTCCTTTTCTTATAAAGATACCGGTCCCATTAGAGCCCCAATCCTCACGGCCTCATTTAACTTTAGTTACCTCCTTAAAGGCTCTATTTCCAAATATAGTCCCATTGAGGATTAGGGCTTCAACATATGAATTTTGGGGAGGCACAGTTTGGTCCATAGTAGCTATCCTATGGCAGTACTACACAGTCTTGATTACTGTACCTTTGTAGTCACTTTTGAAACCAGGAAGTGTGAGACCTTCAACTTTGTTCATCACTTAAAAAACCGTTTAGGATATCCTGGGTTCCTTGCACTTCCATATTAATATTAGGACCAACTTACACATTTCTACAAAAAAGCCAACATAATTTTTCTTTCAGTAAAAATAATTATTTCATCAGAGAAATTGGTTTCAGCCTTGCTCTTAAGAAATAAGAATAGACCGATGCATAAAAAAAAATTAAGAAAAAAGATGGTAAGGCACTTCTAAAAGTGTTTCTTCAATGAATACAATTCTATTACAACAGAGAATTCAGTTTTCATTAAGAGAAAGAACCAGAAAATGGCTGGATTAAATCTTGTTTATTACTTCTTTTTATTGTCATATATTTTCCTATGAAACTATTTTGAAGACCATAGATTCCTACTTCTGTTGACATTTAACAGTTTTTTCACTACATATAACATATCCATATACTTCTAGAAGTATTTCTTGTAAAAGTGAGTTTTAAACAAACCTAAGTAAATTTGCTTGTTACTAATTAGGAATTCCCAAACTGGCTCCACAACTGAATCCAGTTCACTTCAAAGTACATTTGCCAGGCTTACAATATCTGTAAAAAAAATTGTGTGACAAATGCAAAGATAATATGTTGGAGAGACAGAAATATGTATAAATTATTCCATTATACGGCAGACTGTTATCAATGTAATTTGACAAAATTGAAGGCTAAGCCATTAAATTTTAAAATCAAAGCATAATTACATTCAATTAAATGCAGAAATATCTTTTAGAGTTCAAGAGTTTTCACAAATGTATAAACTTGCTAAGCATGAAACAGAATGTATCTCGAAATTTCCCTTGTGCACCTTTCTAGTCAATCCCCTTCCAAGCTCAAAAGAAGCTTTTGATTTCTGTTCCCATATATTAGCCAGACCTTCATATTGATGGAATTTTACAGTACCTACTCTTTTGTGTTTTTCTTCTTTCACTCAAAATGCTTTTGAGATTCACCTATGTTGTAATATATATCAAGTGTGTATCAGTCTGAGTAGTAGTCTGTTGAAAGACTATATCACAATTTATTTACCCATTCTTCTTCTGATGAGCATTTTGTTTCTTTTTGGTATTTTGAATAAACTAGTCACTAATTCTGAATGCAAAACTATTTTGTCTTTTCCCCTAAGAGAATGTGAAATTTGAACTATCTTAAGAAATTTCTTATTCATAAATAAAGACTGAGTGTAGGTAATTTAATGCTTATTTAAAGGCTTCTTTATGGAAGTAGCAGTAAATCAATTACAGTTTTTTTTTAAAGCTACTTATTTTTTCTATCTTTACCTTTTAGTTTGATATATATAATGCAATTATTTAACTATGTAAATTGGGATTAAATTCTTGTAACCCACAAATTCTCTTAGCCCAAGGCAAGAAGAGACGGTGCTTATCATTTATTTTTTTTCCAAGAACAGACTTAGTGAAGGTATGACCTAAACCTTGCTTTGTAGTACAACATCTCTCATCTTTTGGGTGGATATAACTTTTGATGCCCAAGGACTTTGTTCTAATGCCAATCTTGATTACAAAAGCAGAAACTCTAACCTTATTTATCAGTCCCCGCTTTGAGTAACAGTGTCAGCACTGAGAAAAGAAAAAAATTATATAAAGCTTTTTTTTTAGAAAGTTATATTTACAATCCCATGGGAGAGCAGGTGAGGTGCTGGAAAAGCTGAAAGCGAAGAGAGAGAAAGGAAAGAGGCAGGGGGGTAGTGTTCAGAAAACGATATAACTAAATCTTTCTTTTGGTTTGAAGGGTTTTTTTCCATCAAAATTCATTCACAAAGATATGATTTTATTTAATATTGTGTACCTGCCTTTCATTTAAGGTCAATTAAGTTATGATCTTATGAAGATTTTTGTATCTTTGCAAAACTGGTAAGTTCTGGGTCAAATTTTTCTTAAACTGGGGTCTTCGGGGCCCCAGGTATAGAGATATATATACTTGGGAGTTTGAGAGTTCTACCAATATATTTCAGTTTATTTATTTATTTTTTTAATTGAGGGATAGTTGATGAACAACATTATATAAGTTTCAGGTGTACAACACAGTGATTCACACTTTTAAAACACAATTTTTAAAGGTTATACTATATTTACATCCATTATATTGTAAAATATTGGCTATATTCCCTGGTATACAATATATGTTTTAGTTTAGTTCTGTTTCATTTCAGTGTTGTTTAACATATTTTACTACACATTAAATTAAGACTTCTCTTTTGCTATGATAATTCATCACATTTTCCTAAAGTGAGACTTTTCTTTCTTTTTTTTTTAACTTTTTTTTTTAAACATCTTTATTGGAGTATAATTTCTTTACAATAGTGTGTTAGTTTCTGCTTTATAACAAAGTGAATCAGATATACATACACATATATCCCCATAAAAATATGGAATGCTTCACGAATTTGCATGTCATCCTTGCGCAGGGGCCATGCTAATCTTCTCTGTATCATTCCAATTTTAATATATGTGCTGCCGAAACGAGCACTTTTTAAACTTTTCTATTGTGGCACAATATACATAACATAAATCTTACCATTTTAACCATTTTTAAGTGTGTAGTTCAATGGCATGAAGTACATTCATATTGCTGTATAGACTTTAATTACATCAGTATTTCTTAAACTGATATTTTCAAGAGCATTTGTAAATTTTATTTTTCTTTTTTATAAAATTAATTTTTATTGGCATATCTTTACAATGTTGTGTTAGTTTCTACTGTACAGCAAAATGAATCAGCTATACATATACATATATCCCCTCTTTTTTGGATTTCCTTTCCATTTAGGTCACCACAGTGCTTTAAGTACAATTCCTGTGCTATACAGTATGTTCTCGTTAGTAATCTATTTTATACATAGTATCTATAGTGTATATGTGTCAATCCCAATCTCCCAATTCCTCCCCCTCCCAGTATTTGTAAATTTTAAAAGAACATTTTTTTCCTTTAAAAAGGGTTTGTAGGGACTTCCCTGGTGGTGCAGTGGTTAAGAATCCGCCTGCCAAAGTAGGGGACACAGGTTCGAGCCCTGGTCTGGGAAGACCCCACATGCCGTGGAGCAACTAAGCCCCAGCACCACAACTACTGAGCCTGCGTGCCACAACTACTGAAGCCCACATGCCTAGAGCCCATGCTCCACAGCAAAGAGAAGCCACCATAATCGCACTGCAACGAAGAGTAGCCGCTGCTCGCCACAACCAGAGAAAGCCCGCGCACAGCAACAAAGACCCAACACAGCCAAAAATAAATAAATAAAATTTTAAAATAAATAAATTAATAAAAAGGTTTGTAATTTTTTTTTTAAGTTTTTTGCTGCACCCCACTGGTATGTGGGATCTTAGTTCCCCGACCAGGGATCGAACCCTCACCTCCTGCTTTGGAAGGCAGAGTCTTAACCATTGGACTGATGGGGAAGTCCCAAAAAGGGTTTGTATATTATTTGAGATTAAGAATCAGTATTCTAGGTAATAAAGTCCTCTTATAATATAGAATTTTTTTCTCTTGATAAACGAGTATTCTTTCTTTCTTTAGATAATAAGTCTGATATAGAACATTACAGTTTTTCCCTTTTTTACCTAGAAATGCAGAAGAAAATTCAATTTTTTTTTTTTGAAAATTCAATTTTTAATTGTGGTAATCATTTTTTCTGTTCCCAATATAATTACTTGCCTATATATTTCTTTATTTTCCTTTAATTATAAATGGTCCTATTTTAAATGGTTTATATTATACTTTGAAATTCTTTTTAGTAAGTAGATACTATATAAATTTTAAATGCGCACTGAAATTTTTGGCTCAAAGTAGTAAACTATCAATTACAAATAGCTGAACTCTATCTAAGTTTTAGGAATTTTCTTCAATAGTAGCAACTAATATTTTTAAAGTATTTACAGTGTGCCAGGGCACTGTGCTAATCAATGTACTGTGAATTATCTAGTAAAATCCTATGTTGTAGGTACTATTATCACCCCGACTTTACAGAGGTTCAAAGAAATAAAAAATCTTCCGCAATGTCCTGAGGCGGTTCCGTTAGAAATCAAGTCTTGCTGAACTCCAAAGCTCAGGCTCTTAACCAAAATGCACATTGTATCCCAAGCCGCACATTCTACTTTGCATTACTGATGGTTTTTCCGAGATTCTTTGTGGGAGAATGCTCATTGCTTCTCCCAACGAAGCGGAACCCTGTCTTGTAACAAACTTTTTGCCCTTGCACAAAGTTTCCTACCATGTCCACCCTCAGTGCAGTCCTGGTCCACCCTCTGATCTTGGGCTGCTACAGAGCCTGGTCCCCAGATCTTCGTGCCTCAACAAAGCCCCTCCCCCTCACACGCTGGCAACCACAGCAGGGCCCTGTCCTCTCACACCTTGGTCCCTGTGAAGAGCCTGGTCCCTTTAGACCCTGATTTCCTAGCAGGGCCCCAACTCCGCAGACTAGTGATCCCGGCAGAGCCTCGTTCCATCAGGCCCTCGTCCCCCAGAGTTTTCAGACACTGCTTTCCAGCACAGGTGCGGTTCTTGTACCTTAGCAGTATCCCTCAGCAGACGTTCACTGAGACTTCTCCATACAAAGGTTCCAACCAAACCCCTAATTCAGGGCACCTCTCCACCTTTCCCTTCTCCACCTTTTTCTCAGAATCGTTTTTTTCCCCCCTATTCTGCTCTTTTGTTGCTTCTTATTCACTCTCCTCAACTTCCCCCACCATCTGGTAACCCAGTTTCTGTCCCGGGAGTGCCCCCCCAAACTTACCCAACGCCCTCTCTCCAAGGAGCAGCGATCTCGAACGGCTCCCTGCTTTACCTCTCACCTTTGCTCCCGAGGACCCGGTTAGGCGATCCCCCCACGACTCGCGCAGCCCTGAAAAAGTCTTTTGGCCTGTTATCGAGTGCAGCTCCGCCCTCTTCAAGCCTATTGGTCACCGTTCCTAAAACTCCCGCCTCTCCAGCTTCCAGCCCGCCTCCCTGCCCCGCAGCCCTTGTTTTCATTCCCCTTGTCACACGAGGCAGTGGCGAACCCAAAGTGGGAGGA
This sequence comes from Aethalodelphis obliquidens, assembly GCF_003676395.1. NCBI lineage: Eukaryota > Metazoa > Chordata > Mammalia > Artiodactyla > Delphinidae > Aethalodelphis > Aethalodelphis obliquidens. Next base: position 4,744,184 of record NW_020837994.1, on the reverse strand, counting down.
GCGAGGGAGGGGGGCGGAAAGAGAGCAGAAAGCGAAAGGCACAGGGCGCCTCTCTTTCCTACGTCTGACTAGGTTCTCGACTGCTCCGGGCCGCCGTTGTATTGTGGGATCGCTGCGCCGTGCCTGAGACGCTCGGATCCGCAGGGGCGCCCACTTGCTAGCGCCTCCTGTCGTCTGTAAGGTTGCCCTGCCATTCCTCGGCACCCCAACTCCCCCCACCCCCCTATCGCCTCCTCCTCCATCCTCCAGTTCAAAATGGCGGCGGCGGCGGCAGCGGCGGTGGCTATGGCTCCTCCGGGCTGCCCGGGTTCTTGCCCTAACTTCGCCGTAGTCTGCTCCTTCTTGGAGCGCTACGGGCCGCTGCTCGACCTGCCTGAGTTGCCGTTCCCCGAGCTGGAGCGGGTGCTGCAAGCTCCGCCGCCGGACGTCGGCAACGGAGAAGGTAAGCTAGGGGCCCGAACGCCCGGCGGGAAGCGGCCCTGGCATGCTCCTTCTCTCCGCTCTTCACAGACACCCCGGACCTCCGCGGCTCTGTCCTCTCGCTGGGGCGCAGTTCAGCCCGGCCGATCTTCTCCTCCCAGCCCCCGGGGTCTTGGGCAGTGGGGAGGCGGGGCGGAGGCCCCATAGAGCCACTCCGCCCGACGCCCAGCAGAGGTGGGGGCGTCGCGGGCTAGGTCTGGGCTGGGGGCGGGGAGGGGTCATTGTGCTGGTCGGCCGCCCCTGGGACTGCTATCCCGCGGCGGGGACCGGGCCCCCCAATCCTTCTCCCTCTCGGTGGCGGGGGAAGGGGAGCGCAGGTTCCGGCCAGCTTTGCGCTTTTCTCCTCTACTCCTCCCTCACTCCCTCCCCTCCTCCCACCATCCTCGCTACCATCTCCGGGGAGGCTGGGCTCATCTTCTCGGGGCGCCCCTTTCTCTCCCTCCACCTGGGTGGGCGGGGGCAGCGGACACTTCATCTCTCCCTCCCTCTAGTGGGAACTCCCCCGAGAGAGTCGGCTCTGGTCTCTTTTCCTTTCCCCTCCAGGGCTGGTTTAACCCCCCAAACTCCTTCCTCTGAGTCCGGAGGTTTGCTCCTCCTCCTTAGGAGGGGGTCCTCCTCCATTCTCGCTTTGGGGGGTGAAGTCGGTTCAGCTTCTCCACTTTGGAGGGTAGAGGGTTAATTTCTCCTCCCCCATAGTTTTCCTCCTCCCCACCTCCCCCCAAATAATAGAAGAGCATCTCCCCACTTTTCCAGTCCCTTCCCCCTTCATCCTGGCATAAGGCTTAGGGGAAGAAGAAGTCGCCCTCCCATTTGCAGGGTAGGGTGGGGTGGTTAGTATGCAGGGTGGAGGAGGGGCTCAGACGGAGGGGAAACAGTTGAAGAAGGTGCTTGTTGCTCATGTTTCTCTCTCTGGTGCCGCCGGTCTATTATTGGTGTTCGCAAGTGGTGCTCCTTCCACATAAGGCCACCGCGCGGCTTCAGGGCGCATGCTCTGCCCGGCCCCATTGAAACTTCCTGCTGCTGCTGCGGCGGCGGCGGCTGGTGGTTCTTTTCGCTGGAGCATCTCCGCGCTGCGCCTGCTGCCTCCAGCCCTCATTGAGCGCATACACTCACTCCCTCCCTATTTATTCCCGATCCATGCCTCTGCTTTCTGGCACATTTCTTTTTTCAGAGAAGGGTTTTTTTGTTGTACTCTGAGCATTGCCTTTATCTGGGAACAGCCCTTGGCTGGAGAAGAAACGTTTCCAAATAGGTCTTTTTTTTCCCCCCTTTTTGTCCGTATTAGGTGGCCACAGTGGACTGGGTATTGTGCAAAACAGATAGCTATTTCCTTTACAAGAAATCAGGACTGCTCTTTAATTCTCCATGGAAATGAAGAAGTTTCTGTTAACAGAATATATTTACATAGCTAGGAAGAGCCCAAGTGTGAAGTTGTTCAAAATATTACCTATAGAGAAAATTATATTATGGCTACCAAAGACTCAAATTAATACAGCAGTTATGATACAGGCATATATCTCTTCTTACCTGCCCAGATCTCCTCTACCATTCATAAATTCTGGCAAATAAAAGATTATATTATATAAAGACTTCTGCAGAATTTCTTGAAAAGTTAAACTCCCCAATATAGTAATTTCAATTGCAATTTGATGGCTATCAAATTGTATTTACATTTCTTTTACGGAAATGATCATTATGAAGGAGAGTGGTCATTATGAAGGAGAGTGCCTTATAAGTTACTTTTAGGATACCTTGGGAAATGATGGTAATGTATCTATAAGAGAGAAATGTGGGAATTTGAGGAAAGGGATTGCTGGTAAATTGTTTTTGGAATGTATTTGGACCAAGTTGGAATGCAGGCATAAATTTTCTGTCCTGGCATTGTATTTTGGGTGGTATATAAGATTGCTTGCTTCTCCATTCCTTTTAAGTATTTTGGCCACTGCATTTGGCTTCTGTTAGTAACAAGAAAAAATATCAGAGTCAGTCTAATACTTCATGTTACTTTTCTATCTAGGATTGAACAATGGGCGACTAGCTAAGTAAAAAATGAGAAGTAATACGAGTTGAGAGATTATACCAGTGGGTTCAGCCATGCATTCCTGTTGGTATAGTTTCAACTATAATAATAGATCTTGTCATAAGGTGATCCAAGAATAATAACTAATGTTACGCAGTTCAAGATCCTTGGCAAGTGAAAAGTCTCTGCAGGTGAAATGCTGCTACTGTGCAGGGAAAAGATTTTCAGGCCTTTGGTGATGGTTAACCTACTTGTAGTAGTTGATAATACTGCTCCAACTAAGAAGATTTGGACTGAGTCTTGGGGAAGGAGTTGTGGTGTACTAGAAAGAGTTAAAAGACGTTGGTTTTAGTTGAACTAAATATTTTGCTGATAATCTCCGGACAGCTGAATCAACCTCTTGAATAGTGTAATAATATGTAGTTTGTGGGGCAAATTACTTAATTTCTATGGACCTCAGTTTCTTGAGTAAATAGAGGTAATATCTGAGGATCAAATGAAATGTTTTAAAAATCCTTTCATAAACCAAGTACTTATAAATATTCTTTTTTTTTTTTGGACATGCCGCACTGCCTGCTGGATCTTAGTTCCCCAACCAGGGATTGAACCTGGACCTTGGTAGTGAAAGTGCCAAGTCCTAACCACTGGACCGCCAGGGAATTCCCTAAATATTCTTGTATTACAAATTTTATTAAAGATATTTGTGAGGTAGAAGACACAAAAGTACATTTGGAATGAAAATGTTAAATTTTTAGCTTGTAGTGAGAAAGGAGTTTAAGCACAGTCTAATGTTGAGCTGTTGTGCTCTTGGGGAAAAGTCTTGTTATAATCAAAGGAGTTTTGCTCTATATACATTTTAGTATTTTTAAAAGGCAGTTCTTAGTGCCATTTCAATAATCCTATTTTATAAAACTTCTGGTTTTTCCTAGTGCGATTATTCCTTAAAAGGTTTGTATATTCTTCTGAGTTGCCAGTTAAATTCTTTTTTACCTAGTCATTGTTGTAGGTATATCGACATTATGACATCTTTGAACAAGGCTGTATTTCTCTATATTGTCCTTGTTTATTTATTTAATTTTTTTTTTTTTTTTATATTGTTTTTTTTTTTTTATTGTATTGTCCTTGTTTAGGCCCTTTATGATGTTTCCCTTAAATTTTTGTTGATAAGTCTTAATTTGACATTATGGCTTCGGCTTAGAATGCTCTTCATCCCCTACAGTGTCAATTATTAAATTTGGTTTTATAAACTACTTGTTTAGTCTTAAGGATATAAGCTACCATTTATTGAGCATTTACTATGTGCAAACATCAGCTCCTTATTTCTTACAACTATTCTCTGAGGTTGGTACTATTATTCCTATTTGGCAGGCATAGAAACTAAGGTTCAAGAGATTGATTCAGCTGTCCAGTGCCCAAGATTATACAGTTTTTGGTAGAATCTTAGATTTGTTATTGATATTAGTTAGAATAGGAAAAGAATGTGCCAACTGAAGGTATGTTTTATTCCCTCTCCCTCAGTCTACTGTAGCCCTCCCAGTTCTGTGCTCTGTGTGGACCTCCCCAGCTTCCTCTTGATGGGAGGTGGTTGATCAGGAGGTATGACTGTGAACAAAAGTGGACATTGACTTTGTGGAATTACCAACATCCAAGGCTCCCAAGTATCTTCCCTCTCCTCCAGAGGGCATTCTTCTTCAAGAGGAAAATATAGTTTTTCATTTTTTAAACATAGTCTTTGTATGGGTACTGATTGAGAAGTTATATGTATCTAATAACAGTCTATTAAGGTGTGTATGGATAAGGTTGACTGAGTTACTGTATAGTATTAAACAAGTTGAATCATTAGTTTTTTGGTTTGTTTTGGTTTTTTAATTTTTAGTGTAATTTTAGTTTTGATTTGTGTTTCGCATTTTTAAATGAATTGAAGTTTAACTCTTGAAGTCAAAATGTCAAGTATAAAAGGATATACCGGGTTTCCCTGGTGGCGCAGTGGTTGAGAGTCAGCCTGCCGATGCAGGGGATGCGGGTTCGCGCCCCGGTCCGGGAAGATCCCACATGCCGCGGAGCGGCTAGGCCCGTGAGCCATGGCCGCTGAGCCTGCGTGTCGGAGCCTGTGCTCAGCGAAACGGGCTACAAAAGTAGAGGGCCACCGACCGGAAAAAAAAAAAAAAAAAAGGATATACCTTATTTTTTTAACTGGACTTGTGATTGTAACTTAATATGTTCTCTTCTGTTGGTGATAATCGAATTGTGTGACAGCAGTTTTTAGGTTCATTCATGAAGTAGAAAGATGACTTTACCATAACTAGAGTCACCATCTGTTGCTTTGAGCAAAAGATCTTACCAGGTACATGTGCCAGGAGTTGCATGGATCTACAGTGGTAGGCTGTTGGTGGTAGCATTGCTGGAACCACAACCTCGTTTGGTCGAAATGTCTAGTTTTGGCTCTTCCACCTTTGAAAGAAGAAATATTCTTTAGACATTTATTAGAGGGAAGGAGAGAAAGGTATTTCTTTTCCATCATTTTTGGTATATCACAGAGTTGAGGTAACCAAAAGTTATGGACATTCGGAGGGAGGTTGTTGGCATTGTTCCAGAACTGGAGGTAATAGGGACAGGAGTTTTCTGGCTAAAATTGGGCCTGTTAATGAAAACTGACTTTCTTCTTTTTTCAATTACTAAAGAGTTTGCCTTGAAATTTACCAGTGTTGTTAAATTCTCAGCTAGTAAGGAAGGTAAGCATTTATTAGCTACTTCATTTACTTAATTTGTATGTTGAATATTTGCTATATTCTAAGTGCAGTAAACATTATGGTGATTATGTATTTTTTAAAATACCCTTTTTTTTTGGCCACGCGGCTTGTGGGATTTTAGTTCCCGGACCAGGGACTGAAGCCAGGCCCTTGGCATTGAGAGCGCAGAGTCCTAACCACTGGACCACCGGGGAATTCCCTATGGTGATTATTTTAAAAAGACATTAAACATGGGCCCTTCTTTTAAGGATTTTCTAATCTAGTAAGAAGTAACAAAGCTGAGCTTGAGTTACTATCATCATTCAAATGCTTATTTTTTTCTCTGGGATTTTCTTTTTTATATATATAAATTTATTTATTTATTTATGGCTGCGTTAGGTCTTCATTGCTGCGCGCGGGCTTTCTCTAGTTGTGGAGAGCAAGGGCTACTCTTTGTTGCAGTGAGCAGGCTTCTCATTGCGGTGGCTTCTCTTGTCGCGAAGCACGGGCTCTAGGCACGCAGGCTTCAGTAGTTGTGGCACGTGGGCTCAGTCGTTGTGGCTCGTGGGCTCTAGAGTGCAGGCTCAGTAGTTGTGGCGCACGGGCTTAGTTGCTCCACGGCATGTGGGATCCTCCCGGACCAGGGCTCAAACCCATGTCCCCTGCATTGGCGGGCGGATTCTTAACCCCTGCACCAGCGGGGAAGTCCCCTCTCTGGGGAGTTAGTAGTCTATGAATTCTAGTCTATAAGTTAATAGACTAAAATTATCTCTATGACAACTTTATGGTGAGATGTACAACCTCATATAGTGTGGGAAAGTAAGAACCCAAATTCAGACCCAAAGTACATTTTAGCCTGAATCATGTATTCAAGAAAGGTATTTATGTGTGTTCCTGGATTTGAGAAAATTTCTTTGGCTCTCTACCTGATGGATATAGCCTTAATATACTGTGCCTGGGTGTTTTTGTTTTTCTGTTTTTACTGTGTGGCAGATCCCATTACAAAGGGTATCAGCGTGTTTTCTGTTTTCTTTTTATGTTAGAATTTTTGAAGTATCAAATATTGCTTGAGAGAGTAATCTGGGGCTTCATTTAAAAAAAAAAAGATTGATTCTTTCAACAAATGTTAATTGATTACCTAATGTGTGCCAGGTACACTATACACTGGGGATACATTGGTGAGCAAGATAGGTAAGATCCTTGTCCTTATAGAGCTCATATTTTAGCAGCAAAGATAGACAATGAAGCAGTGATTTTTTTAAAAAATGTTATTATATGAGCAAATATAGTGTACACTCTGTAATGATACATATTTTTAGTGAACTTTGTTTTATAATTTGTTTAGCTTTGTATTTATCCTATCTGTATGCCTTTTTTCCCTATATTTGTACAAGTTTATCTTAATAATTTTCTGGATGGTAGGATTATAAGTTGTTTTTTCTTTGTATCATATTTTTTCACATATCCTTTTCAATACTAATTGTGTATCTCTTTGGTAATCACAAAACAAATTATTTAAGAGTAGTCTTATACCAAGAAGTGAAATGGGTGAAAGTGGTCAAAAGGTACAGACTTGCAGTTTTAAAATAAATAAGTTGTGGGGATATAATGTACAATTAATTTTACAATGTATAATTATACAATGTATAATGGTGAATATAGTTAATAATACTGCATTGTGTATTTGAAAGTTGCTGAGAGAATAAATCTCAAAAGTTCTTATCAGAAGAAAAAAATTATAGTTATGTGGTGATGGATGTTAACTTATTGTGGTGATCATTTCACAATGTATACAAATATTGAATCATTTCGTACACCTGAAACTAATATAATGTTATATGTCAATTATATCTCAAGAAAAGAATTAAGAAAACTAGTTTTCTAAGAGGCTTTATAAAAGAAAAATTGAGTTGCTGCCTTATTTACTTTTAATCTTGAATTACCTCTCACCATGAATATTACCATCATCCACCCAAGTCACCCAGATCAGAAACCAAGGAGCCAACTTAGACCTCAGTCTCTCACATACTTTATTCCATGTCTTGAGTCTATTTCTTTATCCCGTTTTATATTCAACCTCACTTTTCTATCATCATTACTACTCTGTTTTAGTCAGGCTGAACTGCTTGCAGGTCTCTGAAGGTATGAAAGGTTGTTTCACATCTTTATGCCTTTTTTTCATCCTTCTACCTGAGTTGAATATTCTTTCCACCTTCCTTCCCTGGCCTGCTCACTGTACTCCTGCCCATCATTAATCTGCTCTTTAAGCACCAAGTGCTCATGTGAAATTTTTCCTGCTTTCTCTGTCTCTCAGGTTAAATTAACCATTTCTGCCATTTTACCGCACAGTGTCCTGTGTAGATTTTATATCACAATACTCATAACAGGGACTTCCCTAGTGGCACAGTGGTTAAGAATCTGCCTGCCAGTGCAGGGGACACGGGTGCAAGCCCTGGTCTGGGAAGATCCCACATGCTGTGGAGCAGCTAAGCCCCCGAGCCACAACTACTGAAGCCTGCACCCCTAGAGCCCTTGCTCTGCAACAAGGACAAGCCTCCTCAATGAGAAGCCTGCTCACAGTAATGAACAGTAGCCCCTGCTTGCTGCAACTAGAGAAAGCCCGCACACAGCAACGAAGACCCAACGCAGCCAAAAATAAATAAATAAAAACTCATAACACTTTTTGCACTTACAGTCTAGCCTATGAGACTTTAATCTCCTTGAGGGCAGGGGTAATGTTAATGAGACGAATAGTTTTTTCCCAATTTATTATAATGCCATGTTCTGTTCTAAAACTTCATTTTATTTATTTATTTATTTATCTATTTATTGCGGTACGCGGGCCTCTCACTGTTGTGGCCTCTCCCGTTGCGGAGCACAGGCTCCGGACGCGCAGGCCTAGTGGCCATGGCTCACGGGCCCAGCCCCTCCGCGGCATGTGGGATCTTACCGGACCGGGGCACGAACCCATGTCCCCTGCATCGGCAGGTGGACTCTCAACCACTGCACCACCAGGAAAGCCCTAAAACTTCATTTTAGAATTAAATCTTAGTTAAAGTTAACTTTTTAAAAAAATATTTAAAAAAATTTATTTATTTTATTTATTTATTTTTGGCTGCATTGGGTCTTTGTTGCTGCATGCGGGCTTTCTCTAGTTGTGGCAAGCAGGGGCTACTCTTCATTGTGGTGTGTGGGCTTCTCATTGCTTTAAGAGAGGAGGTGCATTGGGAATATAAAAGAGCAAATACCTAACTTTTCCCAGGGGATATCATAGCATCACTGTAGTTATTATGGAAATTTGGATGATTGAAGAGGAGATGGAAGAGCATTCCAGGTAGTGAACAGCATGGGAAAAGGCACAGAAGTGTGAAATAATATGGTGTGTCTAGGAAATTGCAACCAAACTTTAGGCATTAGCTTTCCAAAAGATTTGTGGTTGAGGAACTTCAGACCATGTGAGAAAATCACATTGGGACACATGAGTTATAAGCTCCTTAGAAGTATATTCTTTTTCTTTAAAGCAAAAAAAAAAAAAAAAAAAAAAGCACATGAAATAAAGGCAGCATGTCAATGACTTAGCTCCATAAAGAATTCATTTTGCTTTATTCACTTTGTTTCTAGCATAGTACTTAGCATATAGTAGATGCCCAAATGTTGGTTGAAAGAAAAAATGTCACATATTTAAAATTAGTAATGATGGCTATTTTGATGTACTTTTAGTTTTTCTTTTTATCCTTTGCTTGCTAGAGATTTGTCATGGTGTAACTCTCCTTTTCATTTTGGGTATTGGTTATACAGATATGTACAGTTGACCCTTGAACAACAGGGGATTTAGGGATGCCAACCCTCAGTGTGGTGGAGAATCCGCATATAACTTCACAGTCAGCCATCCGGCTGTCTCTGTATGGAGTTCCGCGTTGGCAGATTCAACCAATTGCATATCACATAGTTCAACCAACTGTAGATGGTGTGGTATTTTAGTGAATAAAATCTGTCTGTAAGTGGACCTATGCAGTTCAAACCCTTGTTGTTCAAGGGTCCACTGTACTACTAAATCCCCCTCTCTCCACTTGTTTTTTTTTTTCTTTTTCTTTCTTCCTTTCCTCCCTCCCTCCCTCCCTCCTTCCTTCCTTCCGACTTTCCTCCCAGGTCCTCTCCATCTTGGGTTTTATTATTACTATTATTATTTTTAAACGGGAAGTATACTTTTATTATTATTATTTTTTCTATATTTATTTATTTATTTTTGGCTGCATTGGGTCTTCGTTGCTGCGCCTGGGCTTTATCTAGTTGCGGTGAGCGGGGGCTACTCTTTACCAATTCTGTTTTTGGCTTATATGGTTGTACCAGGTCTTCCCCCCCCATTAATTAATTAATTAATTAATTTATTTATTTTGGCTGTGTTGGGTCTTCATTGCTGCACACTCTAGTTGTGGCACTCTAGTTGTGGCAAGCGGGGGCTACCCTTTGTTGTGGCGCACGGGCTTCTCATTGTGGTGGCTTCTCTTGTTGTGGAGCATGGGCTCTAGGCGCGCGGGCTTCAGTAGTTGTGGCTTGCAGGCTCAGTAGTTGTGGCACATGGGCTTAGTTGTTCCACGGCATAAACCTGTGTCCCCTGCATTGGCAAATGGATTCCTAACCACTGCGCCACCAGGGAAGCCCTGGTTGTACCAGGTCTTAAGTGCATGCCAAAGCATATGTGTTAACCTCTGTCTTCTAAGCTTATTACTTTTTATAGGACTCCTCAGAGTATAGTTTTAAAATCCACTTTTTCTTTTACCTGTCTGAAGTCATCTCAGGGAAAAGTCATTATTACTTCTCTGCTAGTTACTTTTTAAATAAAAAAAAATTCTCAGCTAAATTTCTCTGAATTGTTTTATATCATCTCCACCAGGGGTAACTTGAAGTTCTTATTTTTTTTTTTTGCGGTACGCGGGCCTCTCACTGTTGTGGCCTCTCCCGTTGTGGAGCACAGGCTCTGGACGGGCAGGCTCAGCGGCCGTGGCTCACGGGCCCAGCTGCTCCGTGGCATGTGGGATCTTCCCGGACCGGGACACAAACCCGTGTCCCCTGCATCGGCAGGCGGACTCTCAACCACTGCGCCACCAGGGAAGCCCAGTAAAGCTTTTTTTAACTGAGATATTTTGTCATCTTCATTTCCAAAAAAAAATTTGTTGTAATTTTAGAGATTGCTGCGTTCTGCTGGGTAAAGATTTGTTAGTTGTTAGACATTCTGTTTCCCCCTCCCCACAAATAAAGAGATGGAACTTCAAATAAATTGAAATGCCACTCTAAATAAATAGATATGTTAAATATGTAGTGTGGATTGAGTCCATTATATAGATGAGAATACTTAAGTAAATATATGTCCTTTGTGTGTGTTGATAGTTGATGAGTAATTCTTGATTAATCTTGAAAGATTATTTAACAGAAATTTTGAGTTGAATTCCTTTTTAGGAGTGACTCTCCAACTGTTACACATGCTATTAGACACCATGTAGTAACTCAAACCTGTATTGTTCCTTGAGTTATAGTTTAAGTCTTGTCTCATGCCATTTAATTAGTAAAGGATAGCTCCATCATTTTGAAAGACAAAATGTTACTATGTATACTTCTTAAGCTAGAATTATCAATAATGTAAATAATTGTATCTACAAGGAAATTAATATTGGGAGATTTTTTCCATTTTTTTTCTGAGGGTGATACTAGAGGACAGTAAGTTGCCTTTTTTGTATTTTATTTATTTAATTAATTTATTTTTTAACATCTCAACTGGAGTATAATTGCTTTACAATGTTTTGTTAGTTTCCGCTGTATAACAAAGTGAATCAGCTATATGCATACATATACCCACATATCCCCTCCCTCTTGCGTCTCCCTCCCACGCTCCCTATCCCACCCCTCTAGGTGGTCACAGAGCACTGAGCTGATCTCCCTGTGTTATGCAGCTGCTTCCCACTAGCTATCTATTTTACATTTGGTAGTGTACATGTCAGTGCTACTCTCTAACCTTTCCCCCTCCCTGTGTCCTCAGTAAGTTGCTTTAATAACTCAAGCAATTTAAGAATCTTAACAGGCTTCCTCCCTGATCCTGTCCCACACCCAACCTGTCATGTTTTAATTAGCTGGGATTTTAGTTCCATATTGTCATTCTTTTTTTAAAAATTAATTAATTTTTTGGCTGCATTGGATCTTCATTGTTGCGTGTGGGCTTTCTCTAGTTGTGGCGCACGGGCTTCACATTGCAGCGGCTCCTCTTGTTGCGGAGCATGGGCTCTAGGCGCGCGGGCTCAGTAGCTCTGGGGCTCAGTAGCTGTGGTGCACGGGCTTAGTTGCTCCGTGGCATGGGGGATCTTCCCGAACCAGGGCTTGAACCTATGTCCCCTGCATTGGCAGGTGGATTCTTAACCACTGTGCCACCAGGGAAGTCTTTGTAATTTATTTATATTTATGTTTCTCAACAATTATTTAAATTAAACTGTATGTTTTACTAGTTTTTTCACTCACCACTGTTTTTGATTCCCACATTTTTCCTTTTAGATTCATTCTTTTGCTGTAGTACATTCTTTTTCAAACAGGATTTCTAAGAGGTGAATTTTGAGTTCTTGCATGTCTGAAAATATATTTATTTTGTTCTCTGTTCTGACTGCCCATTTAGATTGAATACAGTATTCTAGTATTCACAAATAATTTCCCCCAGAGCTTTGATGATACTGCTCTTCTGTCTTCTAGGATCCACTGTTGCTGTTGAGAAATCTGTCAGTCTGATGCTTTTCATTTATGAGTTTCTTTTTCTTCGTGATTTTTATGATTTTTTTTTCTTAATCCCCAGAGTTCTGAGATTTTTTAGGGTCTGCTTTTTTCTTTCAATTTCCTTGCTTTTGCTTTTAGTGTGTGTGTGTGTGTGTGTGTGTGTGTGTTTGAAAGTGCGGAGTCCTAACCACTGGAAAGCCAGGGAATTCCCTTACTTTTACTTTTTAAGATGATAAAATTACAAATTTATTTGAAGTCCTCTGTATATTACTCCTGTTCTGATTCTCTTTTGTCTGTTCCCATAGGCAACCACTGTTCTGAATTTTGAAGTTTATTGTGCCCATGAACACTTTTATACTTTTATAAATAATACATTGTATGGATTTATATGCTTTTTTTTATACTTTTTTTTTTATAAGTTTGTTTTTGGCTGCATTGGGTCTTTGTTGTTGCGCACGGGCTTTCTCTAGTTGAGGCAAGTGAGGGCAACTATTTGTGGCCGTGTGCAGGCTTCTCATTGTGGTGGCTTATCTTGTTGCGGAGCACAGGCTTTAGGTGCACAGGCTTCAGTAGTTGTGGCACCTGGGTTTCAGTAGTTGTGGCTCACAGGCTCTAGAGCACAGGCTCAGTAGTTGTGGTGCATGGGCTTAGTCGCTCCATGGCACGTGGGATCTTCCCAGACCAGGGCTTGAACCTGTGTCCCCTGCATTGCCAGGTGGATTCTTAACCACTGTGCCACCAGGGAAGCCCTGGATTTATAGGCTTTAAAACTTTATATATAATCAATATAATACTATATGCATTCCTCTACAGCTTCCTTTATTGCCTCTCAACAGTATTTTTGAAACATATCCATGTTAATGCCTTACTGTTTTAGTTATTTACTTTAACTGCTGTATGGTTTTCTATTACATGAAAATACTGTAATTTTTTTTTTTAATTGGTGGATATTTAGGTTTGTTTTTGTGCTATTAAGAGTAATGTTGTAATGAATATTCTAGCAGCTTTGCCTAGAGGTAGAATTGCTGGGCTAAAGGGTATACAGTCATCCCTTGGTATCAATGGGGGATTGTTTCCAGGACCCCCTTGTATACCAAAATCCGAGGATGCTCAAGTCCTTTTATTTAAATGGCCTAGTTCAGTCTGCCGTCCATATCTGCAGGTTCTGCATCCAGGGATACAGAAGGTCCATTGTTTTCCTTTTAGCCTTGGTATAGCTGGATTGATTTCCAAATTAGCTTTATCAATTTATACATTGCCAATAGTGTATGAGGGTTCTCATTTATCCAGGTAATCAAATCATAGCATTGTCAGACTTTTTAAATATTTGATAATGTGGTTGTGAATTAGTTTCTTATTGCTCTGATAAGGTTGAACATTTTTTCATGTTTTTTTTGCCATTCACTTTTCTCTTGCGTGAATTGCCTTTTTATAGCATTTCTCCATTTTCTTTGTTGTTTTCATTGATTTGTAGCGATTTTTTATGTATTTCAGATGTCAGTCCTTTGTCATTTTTATATTTTTATGTTAATACTGTTTATCTTTTTTTACTGTTTTTATAGTATCTTGTTGATCCAGACTTTAAAATTTTAGCATAGTATAATTGTTAATTATTTATTTTTACATTTATACTTTTCATATCTCATTTAAGAAACCCTTCTCTTTATGATTTTGAGGCATAAGGTGTTCATCTGTATTTTCTTCTACAAGTTTTGTTTCTCAAACTGTAGTCTTAAACCTCCTGGAATTTATTTTTGTATTATGTAATTTTTTTTTCTCCCCTCACTAATTGGTAATGCCACATCTTGTATCCCAGTTTCCACATATACGTGGGTCTATTTCTAGGCTCTTTATTTGTTACATTGGTGTATCCTTCACGTGGTTTTACTTGCTATAGCTTTAAAGTAAGTCCTTTCATCTGCTAAGGCAAGTTCTCGCACCATATTCTTTTGGAAATGCTGTTGGTTATTTTTAGCCCTTTACGTTCTCATCTGAATTTTAGAATTGGCATGTCAAACTTCACAAAAATCTTTGGTTGGATTTTATTCTGATACCAGCTGGTATACAGGCTTACCTTGGAGATACAGATTGGGTTCCAGACCACTGCAATAAAGTGAGTCACATGAATTTTTTGGTTCCCCAGTGAGTATAAAATTATGTTTACACCATATTGTAGTCTCTTAAGCATGCGATAACATTATATCTTTAAAAAAACAATGTACATACCTTAATTAAAAAATACTCTATTGCTAAAAAATGCTGACCACCATCTGAGCCTTCAGCAAGTTGTAATCTTTTTGTTTTTGTTTTTGTTTTTGGCCGCACTGCACAGCATGTGGGATCTTAGTTCCCCAACCAGGGATTGAATCCACATCCCCTGCTTTGGAAGCACGGTGTGTTAACCGCTGGACTGCCAGGGAAGTCCCTGTTGTAATCTTTTTGCTGGTGAAGGGTTTTGCCTCAATTTTGATGGCTGCTGACTGATTAGGGTGGTGGTTGCTGAAGGTTGGGGTGGCTGTGCAATTTCTTAAAATAAGGCAAAGAAGTTTGCCACATCGATTGATTCTTTCACAAACGATTTCTCTGTACCATGCAAAGCTGTTTGATAGCATTTTACCTACAGTAGAACTTCTTTCAAAATTGGCGTCAATCTTCTCAAACCCTGCTGCTGCTTTATCAACTGAGTTTACGTAATATTCTGCATCCCTGTTTGTCATTTCAGTAATCGATTATGTTTGCCTTCTTATGTGGGTGCTTTTCATGTTGTCTCAAAACAATTAACAATAGTAACGTCAAAGATCACTGGTTAAAGATCACCGTAACAAATATAATAATAATGAAAAGTTTGAAATATTGTGAGAATTACCAAAATGTGGCACAGAGGCAGTAAATGAGTAAATGCTGTTGGAATAATGGCGCCAATAGATTTGCTCCATGAAGGTTTGCCACAAACTTTCAATTTGTGAAAAATGCAATATTCAAAGTGAGACAGTGGCATGGACATATGTACACTACCAAACGTAAAATAGATAGCTAGTGGGAAGCAGCCACATAGCACAGGGAGATCAGCTTGGTGCTTTGTGACCACCTATAGGGGTAGGATAGGGAGGTTGGGAGGGAGGGAGATGCAAGAGGGAAGAGATATGGGGACGTATGTATAACTGATTCACTTTGTTATAAAGCAGAAACTAACATACCATTGTAAAGCAGTTATACTCCAATAAAGATGTTTTTAAAAATGCAATATTTGCAAAGTGCAATAAAGTGAAATAGTAAAACGAGGTATGCCTGTACTGCAATACAATTCAATTCTGACACCAACCACCTGGAACTAGGTCAGATATCACAGGTTGAAGGGCATGGTCACCAGCAAGATTGCCCCCATTGCAGATGATAGCTGCTGGTTCCCATGACCTGCTTCAGGTTTGAAAATTTGCTAGGCTGACTCACAGGACCCAGAAAACTGCTATACCTGTGATTATGGTTTTATTTTAAAGGATACAATTAAGAACCAGCCAAATGAAGAGATACATAGGGCAAGGTCTGGGAGGGTCCCAGCGTAGAGCATTCATGCCCTTTCCCTGTGGAATCAGGGTGCATCATCCTCCTGGCACATCAGTGTATTCACCAGTCAGGAAGTGCCACTGAGCTTCAGTGTAGCAGAGTTTTAATTGGAGATTTGACCATGTGATTGAACTCCATTTCCAGTCCCTTACCCCTCCATGGAAGTGGGGCTGATATCACATGACTCAAAGCCCCAACTGTCTAATCATGTGATTGGTCTTTCTGGCATGACTAGCCCCTATCCTAAACCCTTGCATTTCTGGGATAAATCCCAGTTGGTTATGATATGTAATTTCTTTAATATGCTGCTGGATTCAGTTTGCTTGTATTTTGTTGAATTTTTGTGTCCATATTCATAAAGGATACTCATCTTTGCAATTCTTGTGATTTTGTCTCTGGTTTGGTGTCAGGATAATACTGGAGTCATAGAATGAGTTGGGGAGTATTCCCTCCTTTTCTATGTTTTGGAGGAATTTGAGAAGGATTGGTGTAATTCTGTAGATGTTTGGTAAATTCACCAGTGAAGCTATTGAGTTCTGGGCTTTTCTTTGTGTGGGAAATTGTTTGATTACTAACTTTTTTTACTTTACTTGAATCTCTTTACTTGAATCCCCTATGGGTATTCAGACTTTTTATTTCTTCTTGAGTAAGTTTTGGTAGTTTGTTTCTAGAAATTTGTCTTTTTCATCTAGCTTATGTGATATGTTGATGTTCAGTTGTTCATAGTATTGTCTTAACAATCCTTTTATTTCTGTAAAGTCATTAGTAATATCTCTGCTTTCATTCCTGTTTTCGCAGTTTGAGTCCTTTCTCTTTTTCTTCATCAGTCAAGCTAAAGGTTTATCAATTTTCTTCATCCTTTCAAACAGTCAACTTCTGGTTTCATTGATTTTGATTCCACTTACATTAAATTTCCAGATTAGGTAAATCCATAGAGACAGAAAATAGATCTGTGATTGGCCTGGGTTGAGGTGGGGGGAGATTTGGAAGGGACGTAGGTTCTTTCTGGATTCATGGAGATGATCTGTAATTAGATAGTAGTGATGGATGCACAATATTGTGACTATACTAAAACAACTGAATAGTACACATTAAAATGGTTTAAATGATGGATTTTATGTTATGTAAAGTTTATTTCAATGAATTTTTTTTTTCTTTGGCCGCACCACATGGCATGTAGGATTTTAGTTCCCCCACCAGGGATCGAACCCACGCTGCCTGCAGTGGAAGCATGGAGTCTTAACCACTGGACTGCCAGGGAAGTCCCCCAATTTTTTTTAGTTATATGACTATATGTGTATGGGTTTATTTCTGGACCCCATATTCTATTTCTGTAATATATTTGTCTGCAGGCCAATGTCACTCGTCCTTCACTCAACTCTAGCTTTGTAATGAGTCTTGAAGCCAGGTAGTTTAAGCCCTTCACCTTTATTATTATTCTTTTTTTTAAATATTTATTTATTTAGTTTTGGCTGTGTTGGGTCTTAGTTGTGGCGCATAGGCTCTTTGTTGTGACGTGCAGGGTTCTCTCTAGTGTGGCACACAGGCTCTCTAGTTGTGGTGCGCAGGCTTAGTTGCCCCGTGGCACCAGGGATCGAACCCACATCCCCTGCATTGGAAGGCGGATTCTTAACCACTGGACTACCAGGGAACTCCCTTTATTATTATTTTCAAAGGTGTTTTAACTATTCTAGGTCCTTTGAATTTCTATATGAATTTTAACATAAGTTTATCAATTTCTACAAAAAATTTCCCTGGAATTTTTATTGGGATTATCTTGAATCTACAGATGAATTTGGGAAAAATTGATACCTTAAGATACTGAGTTTTCTCTCACAGATATAGAGAACAGACTACCAGAGGAAGAGGGGGTAGGGGATTAAGAGCTACGAACTATTAGTATAAAATAAACTATAAGGATATATTGTATAACACAGTGAATATAGCAAATATTTTATAATAACTATAAATGGACTATAACCTTTAAAAATTTGTGAATCACTGTATAATATTATTTACCTATAATTTATATAATTTTGTATATCAACTATATTTCAATAAAAAGATACTGAGTCTTCTGATAGATGAATATGTTACATTGCTCCATTTATTTAGGTTTTATTTAGTTTTTCTTAGCTGTGTTTTTCGTTTTCACTATACACGTCTTCCACATCTTGCATCACTTTTATCCCTAAACGTTTTATGTTTTTTTATGATAATCTGTATGGTATTGTTTAAATTTTTTATTTACTAGTTTTTCATTGCTGATACATAAAAATTCAGTTGTTTTTTGTATATTGATCTTGTATTCTGCAACCTTACTAAACTCACTCATTTTTAATAGCTTTTAAAGATTAAAAATTCTTTATACATGATTCTTTTATCTGTAAAGAAAGTCTTACTTCTTTGTTTCCCATCTGCATGCCTTTTATTTTTTGTTTGTTTTTGTTTTATTTATTTATTTTAACATCTTTATTGGAGTATAATTGCTTTACAATGGTGTGTTAGTTTCTGCTTTATAACAAAGTGAATCAGCTCTACGTATACATATATCTCCATATTTCCTCCCTCTTGTGTCTCCCTCCTACCCTCCCTATCCCACCCCACATGCCTTTGATTACTTTTTCTTCCCAGAACTACATGTAGAGTTGTGAATATAAGTGGTGGTTATATATGGACATTCTTGCCTTCATCCTGATCTTAGGGGGAAAGCACTCAGTCTTTCCCCCTTAAGTATGTTGATAGCAGATTTTTCACTATGCCCTTCTTCAGGTTGAGAAAGTTCCCTTTTATTTCTAGATTGCTTTATCAGGACTGGATGTTGGATTTTGTCAATTTTTTTTTTTTTGCATATACTGAGATGATTATGTTTTTTCATTTAAGTTTGTTCATGTGAATTATATTGATGGACTTTTTAAAACTAATCTTGCATTTTTGGGGATAAACCCCATTTTTAAGTCATTGGTATGGGCTGAATTGTGTCTCCCCCAAGTTTATATGATGAAGCCATAACCCCCAATGAGACTGTATCTGGGGTAGGGTCTTAGGAGATAACTAAGGTTAAGTGTAGTCACAAGAATAGGGCCCTAATAGGACTGTGACCTCTTACAAGAAGAAGAGAGATTCCTCTCTTTCTCTTTGCCATGTGAGGATTCATTGAGAAGTTGGTTGTCTTCAGGAAGAGAACTCTCACCAGAACCTGACCATGCTGGCTCCCTTGCTTTGGACTTCCAGGTTCAAGACCAGTGAGAAAATATATTTCTGTTGTTTAAACTACACAGTCTGTATGGTATTTTGTTTTGGCAGTCGGAGCAGACTAAAATAGTCATTATCAATTACGCTTTTTATATGTTTGCTAAAATTGTGTTAAGAAATTTTACATCTATGTTCATGAGCAGTATTAGTCTGTAGTTTTCTTTCTTTTGATGTGTTTTTCTGATTTTGATATCAGGGTAATACTGGCCTCATGGAAGAAATTGGAAAGTATTTCCTCCTTTTCTGTTTTCTGGAACTATTTGTATAGAATTGGTATTCTTTAAATCTGTGGCTTAATTTACCAATGAAACCATCTAGGTGTGGAGTTTTCTTTATGGGAAGGCTTTAAACTACAGATTCAGTTTCTTTAATAGATATGGGATTATTCATGTTATCTGTTTCTGTTTGGATGAGCCTTGGTAATTTGTTTCTTCAAAAGAATTTTTCCATTTTCCTGAAGTTACAAAATTTATCAGCATACATTTGCTCATAGTATTCTTATGTTTTTCCTGTCTGTAATGCGTCTCATTCCTGATACTGTTAATTTGTGTTTCCTTTTTCCATTTGTGTTTCCTTTTCCCTCTTGGCTCAGTCTGGATAGAGATTTATCAATTATTTTTTTAGTTTTAAATTTTTTAATATTTATTTATTTGGCTACGCAGGGTCTTAGTTGTGGCATGTGGGATCTTCGTTGCGGGATGTGGAATCTTTAGTTGCGGCATGCAGGATCTTAGTTGCGGCATGTGGGATCTAGTTCCCTGACTAGGGATTGAACCCAGGCCCCCTGCATTGGGACCTCAGAGTATTAACCACTGGACCACCAGAGAAGTCCCAAGAGGTTTATCAATTATTTTAATTTTTCTCAAAGAACCAGCTTTTGGTTTCATTGATTTCTGCTGCTTATTATTTCCTTTCTTCTGCTGCTTCGTCTTTTTTTAAAAGTTATTTATTTTATTTATTTTTGGCTGCTTTGGGTCTTCGTTGCTGTGTGCGGGCTTTCTCTAGTTGTGGTGAGCGGGGGCTACTCTTCATTGCGGTGCATGGGCTTCTCGTTGCTGTGGCTTCTCTTGTTGAGGAGCATGGGCTCTAGGCATGTGGGCTTCAGTACTTGTGTCTCGCAGGCTCAGTATTTGTGGCACATGGACTTAGTTGCTCCGTGGCATGTGGGATCTTCCCGGACCGGGGCTCAAACCCGGGTCCCCTGCATTGGCAGGCGGATTCCCAACCGCTGTGCCAGCAGGTAAACCCTTTCTCTCTTTTTTAAAATAGGGCTTTGATTTATTTTTTTCTCTCATTTTTTTATTATATAACTTTCAAGTATACAGCATTGTAGTTTAACATTTGTGTACAATACAGAGTATCACCACCTCAAGTCTATTTACCATCTATCACCATACAGTTAACTCTCTTCACCCATTTTGCCCATCCCTGCAATCACCTTTCCCTCTGGTAACCACTGTTCTGTTCTCTGTATCTATGCATTTGTTTGTTGGATTTTATTTTGTCCTATTTTAGATTCCACATATGAGTAAAATCATACAGTATTTGTCTTTCTCTGTCTGACTTATTTCACTTAGCGAAATAGCCTCAAGTTCCATGCATGTTGTAACAAATGGCAAGATTTCCTTTTTATGGCTTAGTAGTATTCCATTTGTATGTGTGTGTGTGTGTGTGTGTGTGTGTGTGTGTGTGTGTGTGTGTACACATACCATGTCTTCTTTATCCATTCATCCATTGGTGGACACTTAGGTTGTTTCCATATCTTGGCTGTTGTAAATAATGCTGCAGTGGACATAGGGGTGCATAAATATCTTTCCTTATCCGTGTTTTCATGTACTTCGGAAAAATACCCAGGAGTAGAATAGCTGGGTCATGTGGCATTCTATTCTTAATTTTTTGAGGAAATCCATACTGTTTTCCATAGTGGCTGCACCAATTTACATTAAAATTTTTTTCTTTTCTTTTCTTTTCATTTTCTGCTCTGTCTGGGTGAATTCCATCATTTTTCTTTTTGCCTGCTGATTCGTTCTTCTACCTGTCCAGTCTGCTGTTGAACCTCTCTAGGGTATTTATTTATGTTGTTCAGTTACAAGTTTTTTTCAAAAAGTTTGTTTGGTACTTTCTTATATTTTCTTTCTCTTTGTTGAAGTTCTCACTTGTTCATACATTCTTCTCCCAAGTTCAGTGAGTACCTTTGTGAGTATTACTTTGAACTTTTTATTGGGTGGATTGCTTATCTTTATTTTGTTTAGTTCTTTTTCTGAGATTTGACTTGGTCTTATGATTGGAACAAATTCCTCTGTCTTCTCTCTTTGTTTGTTTCTATATATCTAGTCTTGAAGGAGTGGCCTTGATGTAGGAGACATTTTATAGGGCTCAGAAGTGCAGTTCTGCCTGGGCTTCAGATCCCAGCACTCAGTGGGTACCCCTATGTGGGCTGCTTGCACCCTCCCATTGAGTCAGAGTTGCAGCTGCTGCTTTGGTGCACTGGTCCTGAGAATGGCTGTGGGGACTGGCTGCTGGGTGCTGGTAGGAGGGGTTTTCATCTAGCTGGGTTTCAGGCCTGAAGAAGGCACAAGAGGTGGGTGAGGCTCTTGGTGGGCCATGCCCACTGGCACTAACAGGTTAGATGGAGATCTCCAAAATGGCTCCCGCCACTGTCTCAGTCCCTAGGAAGTGTATCCCAAGTGGTTCCTCCCTCTCAGGTAGATGCTTTAAAATTAGTGAGTGGGTCTCCTTCCCCTCTGGTCCAGGTACTTTTCAAGCTCATGTTCATGCACTGGTTTTTCAGTTGACTGAGTCTGTGTGCAGTCCCCTTAAGAGCAAGTTTTTTGTTCTCTGTAGTTCTGTAGTTTTCCTGGACCTATTCCTTGTTGGTTTTTAAAGCCAGGTGTCCTGGGAGCTCTTCTATTCAGGATTTAGGAGTTGGGATGCCCAATGTGGAACTCAAATCCCTTGCTCTTCAGGGAAAATAACCATACCTTTGTGATCCTTCCCAGTTGTGGATTGTGGCTGGGGTGTGGTTTTTCCTTTGGTGTCATCGTTTCTCTGTTTCTTCTACCCATCTCAGTGCTGTCCTTTTAGCCTTTGTTGTGGAGACTCTTTTCATCCAGTTTTCAGGTCCCTTTCAGAGGGAATTATTCCATATGTGGTTGTGGATTTGTTGTTTCCATGGGACAAGGTGAATTCAGGATCTTTTTACATCATCATCTTGAACCTGGCCTCTTTCGTTTGCTCTTTTCTTAAAATTTTAGTTGAAGTATAATTGACATACAATGTTACCTTAGTTTCAGGTGTGCAACATAGTGATTAGACATTTATATCATTATGAGATGATCACTACAATAAGTCTAGTTACCACCTGTCACCATTTAAAGTTATTACAATATTGCCTATGTTCTATATTCTGAATCTTACATCCTCATGACTTATATATTTTATAACTAGAAGTTTGTGCTTCTTAATTCTCTTCACCTATTCGCCTGTTTGCTAATCCCACTATTCCCCTCCTCTCTGGTAACCACCAATTTGTTCTATCTATGAATTTGTTTCTGTTTTGTTTGTTTGTTTGGTTTTACACACACACTAATGATTTTTAGTTCTATAAAGTTCTCTATAAGTACTTGTTCAGCTGCATGCCACAACACTTACATGTATTTTCATAATTTTTCACTATCATTTCCTCAAATAATTTTTTTTCTGTTTTCTGGGACTCCCAATTATGTGTGTGTTTGACCACTTGAAATTGCCTCACAGTTTATTGATTCTCTTTGAATCTTTTTTCAGTCCTTTTTCACCATCATTTTGTTTGTTTTTTATTGCTGTGTTTTTAAGTTCACTAATGGGAGGGTGGGTAGTAGGGATAGCCAGTCTAGCCTCTATGCTATTTAGTGTATTTTTAACATCAGACACTGTAGTTTTCCTTTCTGG
Source organism: Aethalodelphis obliquidens (assembly GCF_003676395.1). NCBI lineage: Eukaryota > Metazoa > Chordata > Mammalia > Artiodactyla > Delphinidae > Aethalodelphis > Aethalodelphis obliquidens. The sequence goes on along the minus strand of NW_020837994.1, from coordinate 4,721,453 downwards.
AATTTTCATTTATGTCTTTTTTTATATTATCCATGTCTTCACTTAACATGTTCAGTTCTTCCTCTGGCTTTTTAATCACATGTATTATAGTAATTTATAATCATATAATAAATTCTCCTGTCCCTTTTTATTCTATTATTTGGTCACTTCTGAGTCAGATCCAATTGGTTTTTCCTTCTCATTATGTGTTTAATTTTTCTGCTTTCTTTTTTGTGTCTGGTAATTTTTGATTTGATACTAGACATTGTTAATTTTAACTACGCTAAATGCCAGATATTTTTGTACACCTATAGTATTCTTAAACTCTGGGATGTGATTCAGTTACTTGGGAACTGATTATTTAATATCTTCCCTCTAAGCTTTGTTAGGTGGGATGGGATATGTGTTTATTCTAGAATTAGTTTTCTTCCAACTGACACAAGACTCATTTTTCTGTAAAGAGTCAGTAAATATCTTAGGCTTTGTGGGCTACTCAGTCTCTTTCTCAGCTACCTATCCCTTCTGTTATAGTGTGGAAGCAGCCAGAGAGTATTTAAATGAATGAGCATATTGTGAACTTTATTCTTGGACACTGTAATTTGAATTTCATGTAGTTTTCAGTTGTCACAAAATGTTACCATTTGACTATTTTTCAATTGTTTAATAATGTAAAAACCATCCTTAGTTCTTGGGCTGTACAAAAACAGGAGGAGGAGCAGATTGATCTGTGGGATGTAATTTGCTGACCTCTGTTCCAGCCAATGCTATTTGAAATATGACCTTTTTCCATTTTGGCTGTTGGGGAATAGAACTTGCTCATAAGACTTGTATGGGTGTTGGGCATTGTTTCCTCTGTTCCTTTTAATGCTTCTTTCCTTGACCTTGGGTAGTTTCCTCACATACATACACTGATTAGTATTTTGCTGAAGACTCAGAAGGGACTGTGGATTTCCAGAGTGGTCTCTGCACCTCTCACCTCTTTGTCACTCTACTCCATGAATGCTAGTTCATATCTCTAATTTGCCTTTTTTTTTTTTTGCTGTACGAGGACCTCTCACTGTTGTGGCCTCTCCCGTTGCAGAGCACAGGCTCTGGACGCGCAGGCTCAGCGGCCATGGCTCACGCGCCTCGCTGCTCCGCAGCATGTGGGATCTTCCCGGACCGGGGCACGAACCCATGTCCCCTGCATTGGCAGGCGGACTCTCAACCACTGCGCCACCAGGGAAGACCCTAATTTGCCTTTTTGACTCGCAGCTTCACCTCTTTGACAGAGGGAAATTGCCAAGTTTTGACCGGGTCCTCCCTCTTTGCCTCCTTACCCAAGTAATACACTGGAGCAGTTTAGTGTTTATCATCTTTGTTTCTAATCTTTCATGTATCATTGTTTATTGTCTTTTGTCACCTCTTATGTAATGTCTCGAGTACCAGTGTTTCATATATTTTGTTCTGTTGTTTAGTTGTTTTAGGCATAAGGTAAATACAGTTTCTGTTACTTCATATTTATTGGAACCACAAGCCTATTACTTTTTTTCTCTCTATCTCTTTGTTTTTCTTTGTTTGTTTTTTACTGTCATTTTAAGGGATTTGTGGAAGAGGGACAGCCCACCTTCTTGGTGTAATGTACCTCCATCATTTTGAGAATGGAAATATGGGGGCCTTTTATTCCCCAAGTGTGCATTGAGTGTCTATGTTAACCCCTTTTCTGGGTCTTATGGATAATATTTTAAAGGAATTTACATTTTAGGGGGTCTCCAACATTGGATAATGAACATAATGTCCACCTATGAAATAGGAAATATATGTGTTCCTTAGGGATTTACTAGCTTGAATGAATCATAACCAAAGGTCCACAAATCATTTAAGGTATTTTTAAATGCCAATTTTAGATTTAAAAAAATACATATCTATTTGTCCAAATGCCACATAGGCTAAAAATGACATTGTATCATTGCTGTTTTTCTTTCTTTTTCATTTTTTGTTTTATTTTTACTTGTTTCTTTTTAAAAAAATATTTTTATTGGAGTATAGTTGGTTTACAATGTTGTCTTAGTTTCAAGTATACAGCAAAGTGAATCAGTTATGTATATATCCACTCCTATTTTTTTTCTGTTTTGACATTCTTTTCCCATATAGGCCATTACAGGGTATTGAGTAGAGTTCCCTATGCTATACAGTGTTTCATTATTTTATAATATTTTTTTAAATTCAGTCATTTGTATCATTGCTTATTTATATATTTATTTATTTATGGCTGCATTGGGTCTTCATTGCTGCGCGGCGCAGGCTTTTCTCTAGTTAGTGGGGTCTACTCTTCGTTACAGTGCGCGGACTTCTCATTGCGGTGCCTTCTCTTTGTTGCGGAGCATGGGCTCTAGGTGCACGGGCTTCAGTAGTTGTGGCGCACGAGCTTCAGTAGTTGTGGCATGCAGACTCAGTAGTTGTGGTTTGTGGGCTCTAGAGTGCAGGCTCAGTAGTTGTGGAGCACAAGCTTAGTTGCTCTGCAGCATGTGGGATCTTCCTGGACCAGGACCCGAACCTGTCTCCCCTGCGTTGGTAGACGGATTCTTAACCACTGTGCCACCGGGGAAGTCCTATCATTGCTTTTATATGAAATATTCTCAACTCCCTGTGGTAATATCTTTTCCCCACATTGATCAGATATTATTACTGATAGTTAATAGTAACTTTTGCTAAGTAAAACACAGGAGATTTTAATAAATTCAGTTTGGCAAACCAGATTTCTTAAAATGTAGTATTTGTGTTGAGAAATAATGGGACGCAATGTGGTGTAGAGTGAAAACATGGTGTTTACTGTCAGCTGGGTTAGAATCTTAGCCTTGCCACTTGATATTTGTGTGAGCTGGGCAAGTTATTAATTTGTGAGCCTCTTCATAATGGAGACACGTCTAAAGTTTTAAGGATCCAATATTCCCTTTTCTTTTTTTGGAAATGTTAGAAACCAGTATCTGATACCCCTATTGTTTCTTTTTAGGTACTTGACATGTGAAAAATAGATTCATTTATAATTCATTCTTCTTTAAATTTGTATGATCTGCTCAGATACATATGTCTTTCATTTTGTTTTAAAAAATGAGGAATTTCATCTTTGGCCGTGATGGAGCAATGAGGAGTCTTTACCCACTTGTCGCAAATAGTAAACTGGACCAAAATATATGAACCATCTTTTATTAGATAGGGCAGAGTAGGACTGTGGTCCCTGAGAGAAGGGAAATAGGAATATGAGCTCTACAACTACCATGGCTTCCTGTCTGGGATTGAAGAAGCAGGGAGAGGGAGCCTAATGAGGCTGCAAGTCTCACTCAGTAGAGGAGACACAGATTGGATTTTGGAGAGACTTAGGCAGCTAGAAGTTGCACAGCCAGTTTCTGAAAAGATAGGAACTATGCAAACAAAAGAACTCCAGAAATGTTTATAGGGGCCACGTTGAATCTTTGCTGAATACTAGGTCATGAATGCATAAAGTAAAACGCTGTAAGGCTAGGCAGTGAACATCCAGGGAATTACTAGCAGAACATTTACCGAATTTATGCAGGAGACATTTAATTCTGACCAGAGTGAAGGGTCTTTTGGAGCACCCAAGGCATTCAGTGGAGACCCCACTGGATTTGTCATGTAGTAAAGACAGAAAAGTCCTCAGAGGGATAAATGGATCTGTAAATATGCCTGCCAAAACAAATCCCAGCTCTCTGTGGAGTGATTGCAAATACTCAAAAACAGTAGTGTGACTTTGATATTTTCCAACATCTAAGCAGAAATCACTAGACATTGCAAGAAGCACGTCCAGGGTAACCTATAACCAGTAGAAAAATCAACCCAAAGAAACAGATTAGAAATGACGGAGGTGATGGAGCTAGCAGACAGGGATGTTAAAAATAACTATTATAGGGAATTCCCTGGTGGCACAGTGGTTGAGAGTCCGCCTGCCCATGGAAGGGACACGGGTTCGTGCCCCGGTCCGGGAAGATCCCACATGCCGCGGAGCAGCTGGGCCCGTGAGCCATGGCTGCTGAGCCTGTGCGTCCGGAGCCTGTGCTCCGCAACAGGAGAGGCCACAACAGTGAGAGGCCCGCGTACTGGGGAAAAAAAAAATTGTCAGTGTATAGTTATATATTCAGGAAAATATCCTTTGAAAACAAGGGTGAAATAGAAACCGTTTCAGAGAAATAAAACCAGAGAATTTATTACTAGCTAGTTGAAATATACAATAAGAAACATCTTAGATGGAAGGAAAATGGATCAGATGAAAGCTTGGATCTAGACAAAGAGATGATGAGTGCAAGAAATGATAAATATGTTTGAATATAAAATACATTTTCCCTAATTTTAAACATCTTAAAAGATAATTGGCTGTTTAAAGCAAAAATCATAATTTATGGTAAGTTTTACAACATATGTAGAAGTAAAATGTATCACATCCATAGTATTAAGAATGACAGCAGGGAAATAGAAGTACTACGGTGTTGTAAGGGTAACAAGTGTTCACATTTTTGTGAAGTGAGAGAATATCGTTGGTGGTACACTGTATAGAGTTAAAGATGTATATTGTAAAACCTAGAGCAACCACTGAATATTAAAATAAAGAAGTATGCCTAGTTAGCCAATAGTAGATATAAAATGAGATGCTAGAGTGTGCCCAGTTAATCCAAAAGAAAACAGGAAAAGATGGAAGAAAGGAGCAAAGAAATGGTGGAATATACAGAATATAAATGGTAAGATTGTAGATTTAAATCCAATTATATCAATAGTTGCATTAAATATAAATGGTTTTAATCAGGGTTTGGCAAGTTTCTTTTAAAAGCCAGATATTAAGAATATTTTAGGCTTTGTGATCAGTACAGTGTCTCTTGAAACTGTTCAGTTCTGCCAGTGTAGCATGAATGAAAGTAACCATAGATATTACATAAATTTATAAGTATGGCTGTGCTCCACTAAAACTTTTTTTATATAGACACTAAAATTTGAATTTTATGTAATTGTCATGTGTTACAAAATACTGTTTTTCCTTTTATTTATTTTTTTAACCCCCAACCTTTAGAAAATGTAAAACCATTCTTAGTTCACGGGCTGTACACTAGCCACCTGTGGTGTTTTAGTTAAAGTTAAATAAAAGAGATTGTCAGACTGGATAAAAAAAGCAAGACCCAACTATATGCTACAAAAATCCACTTTAATTAGAAGGTTACAGGTGAAAAATAAAAGAATAGAAAATGCTCTACTGTGCAAAACGAATCATAAGAAAGCTGGAATAGCTATACTAATATCAGAAAATGGAAACTTCAGAACAATGCTACAGGAGTTAATTTATCAGGGAGATGTGATGATTCTGACAGTGTCTTTTCCCCCAGTAACAGCTTTAAAATATGTGAAGCAAAAATTGACAGAGCTGAAAGATACACACACAATCTAAAGTTATAATTGGAAATTTCAGCACTCCTCCTAGTAATTGATAGTGCAACTAGATAGAAAATCAGTCAGAATATAGGACATGAACAATGTTATCAACAAACTGGATGTTACTGACATTTCTAGAACACTACCCAACATGGCAGAAGATACATTCTTTTGAAATGACCCACTATACCTCAGATGTTAGTGAGGATGTGTATCAACTGGAACTCTTATACAATAATGGTGGGAAGATTAAATAGTGCAACCACTTTGGCGAAATGTTTGGGAGTTTCTTATTAAGTTAAACCTACATATACTATACAGCCTATCAGTTTCCACTGCGATCTACCCAAGAGAAATAAAAATGTATGTCCACACAGAGACTTGTACACAAATGTTCATAGCAGCTTTACTTGTAATAGCCCCAAACTGGAAATAACCTGAATGTTCATCAGATGATTGGATGAACAAATATATTCATATAATAGGGTACTATTTATAGTAAAAAAGGAGCGGACTGCTAATATATGCAGAACGTGAGTGAATGTCAGAAACATTATGCTGAGCTTAAAAAGCCAGACAAAATGAGTACATACTATATGATTCCATTTATGTGAAACGCTAGAAAAGACAGATCTTAGTGACAGAAAGCGGATCAGTGGTTGCCTCAGGTTAAAAGTGGGGTCACTGTCTAGGAAGAGGGTCACAAGGCAACCATTTGTTTAGTCATAGTCTCTTCTGGTTTCTTCTTTGTTGTTTTTTGTTTGTTTTTTGCTTATCTTAGTTTCTTCTCTTGTCACATTAGGAAACTTAATCATTCATAAAGGCAAGTTTATGGTTGGCAATTTGTAAATTGATAAGCATGGGTATAGTTGATTGCTTGGTATAAATGCACATTGCCAAGATGGATAGTCTATTTTACATGTTTCCTTTAAAGGTTTTAGAAATTTATCTGTTTCTCTGTCTGCTTCTTTAAGTATGAGCAAGAAACGTATATTATTGTTTATTCATTTGCTAATCAACCAGTTGCTTGGGTTATGAGTTCATGTTTGTGAATAAATTACTTTAAACTTTTATTTTACATTCTTTTCCATGTTATTTTTCTTTATGGTTTATCAGAGGATATTGAATGTAGTTCCCCTGTGCTGTTCAGTAGGACCTTGTTGTTTATCCATTCTATATGTAATAGTTTGCATCTGCTAATCCCAAACTCCCAATCCATCCCTCCCCCACCCTCTGCTTGGCAACCACAAGTCTGTTTTCTATGTCAGTGAGTCTGTTTCTCTTTCATAGGTAAGTTCATTTGTGTCATATTTTAGATTCCACATATAAGTGTTATAATATGGTATTTGTTTTTTTCTTTCTGACTTACTTCACTTAGTATGATAATCTCTAGGTCTACTCATGTTGCTGCAAATGGCATTATTACATTGTTTTTTATGGCTGAGTAGTAGTCCATTGTATATATGTAGTACATCTTTATTCATCTGTCAGTGGACAGTTAGGCTGTTTCTACGTCTTGGTTATTGTATCAATAAATAGTGCTACTGTGAACATTGGGGTGCATATACCTTTTTGAATTATAGTTTTGCCTGGGTATATGCCCAGGAGTGGGATTGCTGGATCATATACTAACTCTATTTTTAGTTTTTTGAAGAACCTCCGTACTGTTTTCCACAGTGGCTGTACCAATTAACATTCCCACCAACAGTGTAGGAGGGTTCCCTTTTCCCCACACCCTCTCCAGCATTTATTATTTGTAGACTTTTTAATGATGACCATTCTGACTGGTGTGAGGTGGTACCTCATTGTAGTTTTTGATTAGCATTTCTCTAATAAAATAGATTTTTTTAAAGGCCACATCATCTATTCATTCAATAAGTGCTTATTGAATGTATGGTATGCATTAGGCACTGTCCTAGGTGCTGAAGATAAAGGCCTATTTAATGTGGGATAGAGGTGATCAGACAGGCATTTATGATACAGTGAGATGTATAAGCAAAATCATTTTGGAATATCCAGCAGGGGCACTTAATCCTGATAAGATAAAAGAATAATCAAAGAATGGATAAAAGAATGATTTCCTAAGGAGTGACGACCAAACAACTCTAAGGGTGAATAGAGGTGGGTTGATGATAGAGGGAGCTGCACATGCTAAGGTACAAAGACTAGAAACAGCATGGAATGTTTGGGTATTCCATGAAGTTGAATATGGTGGATTTGTTGAGCCATTAAACCAAAACTAGCAACTCATTAGTCTGGACTTCTAGAGAAGTCTGTATGAGAAAAAGTAACCCATTATATTTGTGAAGCCACTCTGGTAAGGTTTTCTGTTACTTGAACATATCCATAACCAGTAGAGTGAGACAGCATATTTAAGCTGAAATGAAGGGATGGATGAGATATCTTAGGAACAAAAGAAATGAAGTCCTAAAATAGAACCAGCTTTCAAGGAAAGGGCAGAAGTGGGCCTGCAAATGAATCCAAAACAGGGCAAAGAAATAAGAGGAGAAATCAAAAAAGTGGTGTCACAGGATGGCCGAGTTTCAAAAATGAAGTTGTGATCACTGCTGTCATATGCTGCCAAATTAAGGCAAAGACTAAAGCATCCATTTAATTTAACTAGTCAGATTGTGGTGGGTTTGGAGCAAATGGGACAGGTGAGAAAATGGAAACTGAGTGCATAGAACTTTTTTCAGAAGGGTAGAGGAGGAGTGTGTGTTAGCTAGAGGGGACTTTATCATACTATTAGTATGACCGCCCCAAGTTAATTTTTCTTTTTGGTTTCTTTCTTTCTTTCTTTTTAATATTTATTTATTTATTTAGGCTGTACCAGGTCTTAGTTGTGGCACATGGGATCTTCCTTGCGGCCTGTTTAGTTGCAGCATGCAGGCTCTTAGTTGTAGTATTCAGGCTTCTTAGTTGCAGCCTGTGGACTTCTTAGCTGCAGCATGCAGACTCTTAGTTGCGACATACATGTGGGATCTAGTTCCCTGACCAGGGATCGAACCTGGGCCCCCTACATTGGGAGTGCCGATTTTTATCCACTGGACCACCAGGGAAGTACCCCCCACCCCAAGTTGATTTTTCAAAAGAAATCTTCACAAGTCCTTTACTCTTACTTGAATTGTTGTTTGAGGCCAGCAGCAGTTTAAAAAAAATATCCATTGAAAGTCATATATTAAAAAAAAAGTCATATATAAATGAAAATACTCATAAATATCACATTTTGTGGCTTTTCAAGGGACCCAGTCTTAGTAAACCATTCCTTCTAGGAACATTTTTTTTTTCTTTAAAGTGTAGCACTTAAGCCTGCAGTTGGTGTACTTTCAGTTAGATTGTTACGCACATAAGAACTGAGGATTGAGATAATGATGCTTCTTTGCCAACAATGAAGAGTAAGCGGTGGTGATGTTAGTTTTTCAACATAACTGAACAATCTCAGTGGAACACATTAAGATCTTGACTATCCTGAACCTGTAGGAGAAAGGGTTCTTTAAACTGGGATATTTGTATGTCTTTTGGGTTGTCTCTAAACTCTTTGAACATATTTACAGAAATTTTTATGTTTACATTTTCTTAGGATGTCCATAGCTTTCATTCAAAATTAAGAGGTTGTCTTATGTTGGATTCCCCAGGCAGTAGACCCTGAGACAGAAATGTGAGTGCAAATAGTTTATTTGGAAACTGATGCCAGGAAACACTGACAAGGGCAGGGGAAGTGATACTGGAAAGGGGGAAAAAAAGCCAATATGGGATGTGTTTTCAAGTATGTTATTTTATAGGCTACTGGGACTAAATCCTCTGTTGAGCTGAAAGGCAGTGTAGGTTATATCTCAGATTCATCCCAGCAAAGGGGTTAAGGAGCTCTTTCAGTTACTGGTTTAGGGATGCCCTCAGGAATGCTTAACTCCCCTGCCCTGTAGTCAGAAAAAACCCTCATGTGAAGACTTGCACATGCTTGCAGGTTGGCCTGTACTGGAATCATAAGTGCTGAGGGGATAAAGGTGAGGTGCTGCCAGCATCTGCTACAGAGGTAACAAAAAAATACAGTTTTATTTCTTGGTTAATTGAAAATGTTTTAAAATTGTTTAATTGACTGGAAATTCTGTGACATTAAAGAATTATTAGTTTTTAGGTGGTAATAATATTATTATGCTTAGTTTTAAAGAGTCCTTATCCCTTAGAGATACACAGTGAAATATTTGTGGATGAAATCATGATATCTGGAATTTGCTTTAAAATAACACGTTAGGGTGGATCAAGGTGGTATGAATGGTTAAATAACCCATATGAGACTGCCAGAAAACATGCCCTGTTGTCTTTTTCTTTAAATTGTATCAAATGTGAATAAGAAGAGATCAGCTCCTTTAGAAATCTTCAGGCAGAACCTGTTTTTTATTGTTTTGCTGATGTTTCAATTGAACATACTTAAATCACCAGTATTGTATTCAGACAACCTGGTTTGCTTATTAATAATTTTTAATAGTCAGTTGGCTGGCCCCTGAATAAGGTGTCAGCATTTGCTTTAAATAAGACATGATCACCATCTGGTGGTGAATAACAGTAACTTTGGTTTGTTTATTGCTTTATGGTTTATAAAGTGTTTTCATGTACATTTTCTCATTTATTGAAATAACTGTAGAAGTTACAGTGAATTCATTTGTTATGCTTTCTGCCAAGATTTTAGGAAACTGTAAGATGACATGGTATGTTACTTATATCGTTATCTCTGCTTGTCAAATGAATGTTGATTGAAAGAAAAGTATGATCACTTGTTAGCAAGGAATAAAGATGACATAAATTTCATAAAGAAATAGTTATTTTTTTCAATTTATTTATCTTATTTATTTTGTTTTTGGCTGCATTGGGTCTTCCTTGCTGCACATGGGCCTTCTCTAGTTGCAGTGAGCAGGGGCTACTCTTCATTGTGGTGTGTGGGCTTCTCATTGTGGTGGCTTCTCTTGTTGTGGAGCACGGGCTCTAGGGCACGCAGGCTCAGTAGTTGTGGCTCGTGGGCTCAGTAGTTGTGGCACACGTGCTTTAGTTGCTCCGCAGTATGTGGGATCTTCCCGGACCAGGGCTTGAACCTGTGTCCCCTGCATTGGCAGGCGGATCCTTAACCACTACGCCACCAGGGAAGTCCCAAGAGATATAGTTCTTTTAATTTAAGTTCATAGATCTGCAGAATGGTCTTTAAAAGAAACATCAAACTGATTTCCTAACACCTAAAATCGTGGTATTGAATCATAAAGGCATTTCTTAGTGTGCTTTTAAGTTTTTAAATACTACGGAACATACATGATGGGGATAGAAATCTAGCACTTTATAGAGGTCTGGTGTTAGGAAATCACTATATAGGTATTTATTTAATTAAACTTGTGGACTTCATTATTGACTCCTGTATACAAATGTCCATGGGAGCATTCACATCTTCCATCCCTTTCCTCAAAAGGGAGAGAAAAGGGGAAATAAAACCCTGCCAATAAGTTGTTTTGGGTTAATGCTGTCACCAGATGGCTCACACAGTGAACTGAAATTCTAAAGCCACTTTTGCCATCTTTTTCATCTCATCTCCCTCATCACTTTCCTACATACTTTTCAGATAATTTTTCTTTCACACCTAAAGGAACTTTCTTTTTTTCTAGCTGTCTGAGAACTTTTAAAATTTCCTCACTCCATCTCTCCCTGTTGCTTTCCTTGTCCTTTATTTTCTTGTCCCATTCTAGTTCATCAAATAGTTGAATGAGCCAGGAACTGTGCTTGGTGGAGGGAATACAACAATGAAAAAGGCAGATAGATCTGACCCTTACCTTGGAGCTTACATCTAAGGGTGGCAGAGAGGAAGAAGAGGAGATAGATGATAGGTAATTACAAAGTGAGACTGTAAAGGTAGTTAAGACTATATGATGTCAAAGAGCCTACCTTTATTTTCTTTCTCTTTTCCTGTTTTATACTTAATTCTTACTCTCTCTTAATTATCAGTATTGGGGATAAATTTAAAACAATTTTTTAGCTAGCATGCTTGGTTTTCTGCTTTATTTAAATATTAAAATTGTAACATAATTTTTCCCATTATTGTGTTTAACATTATGGATAAAATCAGTTCTTGTGGGGTAGCAAGGCAGTTTGCAGCTTGGCTTTGGTTTCAGTGGATACAGCCTCTTTCGCAGGTTGAGCATTGTCTAAAGATGGTGCTTTACGTTTTGAGTAACAGTGTTTGCTTTTGAATTCTAAAGCACAGTGTTTCTCAACCTTTTTTTTTTTCTTTTTCCCATGATCACACTCCTAAAGAGAAAACTTTAATTTAAAATTAATTTTTCCCTAGCAAGAGAATTTAAATACTAAGGGGTAAGATTTTGTCAGGTAGGGTTAAGTTGCTGAGAACTGTAAACCATATCTGAGATATTTTGCCCTCCTCAAGGATCAGTTTTTGCCCTCTTGGGTGCAGTATTGCTCCCACGGAGAATATATACTGTAGTGGACTTTACTTTTATAATTGTAAATTTTCCAGAAAGCAATTTGGAAGTGAAGTGACTGTTTCAAAACTTTTAACTATGGAAACGGATAGGAAAACAGCAACAGCAGTCATGGTTGCACAACTTTGTGAATGTTATTAATGCCACTGAATTTTACACTTAAAATGGTTAAGATGACAAATTTTATGTTATTTGTATTTTACCACAATTTAAACATTAATCATAAAACATACCAAAACCCATTGATTTGTGTACTTTAAAAGGATGAAGTGTATGGTATGTAAATTACTTTTCAATAAAGCTGTTGAAAAAAGAAAGAATGGATTGGGAGGAGGAGTAGCAGTCTTTCTGTTGTTACAGAAAGCTGGATTACATTTTAGAAATGGTTAATGCCTCAGAGTGCATAGGCAGGAACAACCGAAGGTAAAAGATAAAAACCCAGATACTGAGCTATGCCGAAAGGGTGGCTTGATTCATAAGTCAGGTCTTCTGAACTATTCCTCCATCCATTTGGTACTTTAAGAAACATTAGGAAGAGCCTTGGATTGGAAGGCCAGAGGTCTGGGATCTTGCTTGGGCTCTCTTCGACCTTGAGCAATTGACATGACATCTTAGTTGCTAAGTTTTCTAGTTTATCAGAGAGTGTGCTTTCAGTTCAAAAATGCTAAATCCTATGATGACTGCTGTGTTATTCTAAGGCAAATAAATACCTGCCTCAATACTTAAGACTTGGACATTGAATATTAGAGCTGGAAGACTTTAGATCATCTGGTACAACTCCATTTATGGATGAGAAAATTGAGGTTTGCACCTCTTTCTCTTGACTCTTTCTAGTGCTTTTCATAATATACATGTAACGCAGTTTTAAAGAATACTTAGTTGGGCTTCCCTGGTGGCGCAGTGGTTGAGAGTCCACCTGCCAATGCAGGGGACATGGGTTTGTGCCCCGGTCTGGGAGGATCCCACATGCCGCAGAGCGGCTGGGCCCGTGAGCCATGGCCGCTGAGTCTGCCCGTCTGGAGCCTGTGCTCCGCAACGGGAGAGACTGCAACAGTAAGAGGCCCGTGTGCCGCAAAAAAAAAAAAAAAAAAAAAAAAAAGAATACTTAGTTGAAATATTAAGTGCAGGCTTTTAAGTGCAGTATGAACATTTGAAATGATGAAGAGTATGAGAAATAAGACACGGTACACATAAATTTATTTAACTTTATTATTAAATGTCTGTGTGTATATGTTGTCTTTCTAAATCATGACTAATCAAACAAAAAGTTGTGGTTTCTGCTTTTAAAAATGAACAAATCAATAGGAATCACATAGAAGACAGATATATAGTAGTTACTTTCTCAGATTGAGATTGGTGAAGGTGCTTGTTAGAAAATATTTTAGAAATTTTGAAATTTCCTAGATTTTGCAGTTTTCCTTGAGGGTACTTCTCTAAATCTCCACTGCTGCCACCTTAGTCCAAGCCATCATTATCTCTTGCCTGAAGTATGGCACTAGCCTCCTAGTTAGTCTAGTCGTATTCCCCACTTATACAAAGTTAGAAAGCTGTATAATGCAGTTTCACATGCTCATCACCTAGATTCAGTGAAATTTTGTAATTTTGTTTCATCTGTAACTCCATCTGTCCTCTGCTGCTTAGGTTATTATGAAGCAGAGCCTAGACAAAGAATGATCTTTTAAAAACTTAGATCAGGAAACTTTCCTAAATTCCTCCCTTGATTTCTCATTACACTCAAAATATAATCAAAACTCTTTACACGGACCTCAAGGCTTTATAAGATATGACCTTTGCTTACTTCTTCAGTGGCATCTTTTACCATTTTCTCTTTCCTGCCACACTGGAAGCTTTTATCTGCCTCAGGTCTTCTCTACAGGCATTTCCTTGTGCCTGGCATGTTCTTCCCTTCCTTGGTTTGGTTGGCTGCTGCTTTTCATTCTTTTTTTTTATTAGAGAGCCTTTCGCTGATGGTTTTATCCTGTGTAAAAATGTTTACCTAAAATGTTAGCAGTTGGTGCATTTAGGTGACAGGTGTACTAGTCTTTCAACCTTTCACTAGATTTAAAATAATTGGAGGAAAAGATGTTGAGGGAAAAAAATCCCTCCTCTTCCTTAAATACCATGAGATCATTATTTCTTTCTTTTAAAATTTGTTTTGGGTCTCTCTTTCCTTCCTTCCCTACCCATCCCCCCACCCCTCCCATGATTATTAAATTGAGTAGAGAGAAAAGAGAGAAGGGAAATAGAATTATCTGATTAGAGTTGGAGGTGTATGTTATTGGAAGCCATTGCCTCAAGTACCTCGGATTCCCTCTGCCAGGACGCTGTTTTTCAAGTACATATAAGGAAAGAGTAACCCTTTAAAGACTGACTGATGTGAGGGTGGCTCACATCATCTTACCTAGAGGTCTTTCCTCCCCATAAACATCTACCTTCTCCTTCAGGAAGAGGTGCTGAATGCTGGTTATTCGAGCCTCCAGCCATACTGATGTTTATAGTAGTACACTGATTACTTTCTTTGTAGCAGAGATGTTTTCACGGCTTTGGTTCTGAAATAATCTGAGCCATGTTTGGTGTGTTTCTTTACCTATATGGGAACAGCAGTATGATTCTAAATGAAACCCAAAACCTAAATGGAGCATTAGAAACCCCTTGGTTTGCCTGCTTACATAACAACTATTCTTGGATTTTTTTTTTTCCATTATGGTAATAATGGAAAGCTGAGCTTAGTGATTTATATTACACTTACCTGGCATCTCGCATCTATAAACTGTAGCTTTTCAGATAATGACCAAAGTTTTAGTTCATAGTCTTGAGACTTCTTTTTTTTCTTGCTTTTCTGAAAACTTTAAGATGATTGATTAAATGAACTTTTTGCAGATAAGGTATATAAAAACATAATAGTTACTTCAAGGATCAAGTGGACTGTGGGACCAGTGTCATTATGGTTAAAACTGTGCTCCCCCAACAGAGTTTGTAGAAACTGGCAGTAAGTAAAATCTTTTTGTAAGCTTATACTTAAATCCCTGTATCTGAAATCAGTGTTCTTTTATCAATGGCCTACATAAAATCAACTGTGTTGTGACTCTAAGTGTATTGCTGCTTACAACCGTAGAGGAAGTTTAAGTAAAAGACTTCAATGAGAAATGAGAGGAATTACGTAATTTAGTTATTATGACCAGCTGTAAATTTCTGCCATTAAAAAGAGAATTGTACATAATAAAACTAGAATTTCAGAAGCAGCAGCATTCTTAAGGCTTGGTGCTGGAAAGATGCTTAGAAAAACGTAACTATAGAACATCTTTGGGTGATTGGATCAGTAATACATTCTGGGATCCTAACCACTTACTGCTGTTTCATACCTGCATCATTTTGGCAGGCCCTTCATGAATTCACACAGCACCTGACCTTTTCTTCTGCTTCAGAACCTTTCACCTTCTTGAGGCCTTGTGAAAGAAACGTGTCTGTTAAAGGTTATATATCAAATCTGTCATGTGAAAAGGTAGAGATCTTGGTTCAATTGGGACAAAACCTGTATTTTTCAGAATGACATGAAATTGGTTAATAGATAATTCTTAGAAGGAAGTTAATAATTACCTAATGTTCTCAAAATGAAATTATTTAGGAAATGTTCCAGGTGATAAATAAGTGAATTTATAGATCGTCAGTGCGTGTTATAGAAAATGATCATGTGTTTAAAAAATATGATTGATATTTTATAGCTGCACTGCCCCAAACCCTAGCCACTTACCACATGTGGCTATTTAAGTTAATTAAAAATTAGTAAAATTAAAAGTCTAATTCCTTAGTTTTATTAGCCACATATCAAGTGCTAAATAGTCACATGTAGCTAATGGCTGCTGTTTTGAAAAGTGCAGATATAGACTGCACTGTTTAGAGAATGCCAAGTATGGGAATTATAATATTTTCAATTTAACTTTTCTATTGAAGTTTTTGTCTGCTTCTTATTGACTGGCAAAATATTAAGAGCTACAAGTGTCCATAAGGTTATTAGCCTGTCAGTTCTATTTGTAACAAAAAAATATAAGTAAATTGGATGTTAACTAGACATATTGTGGTGATCATTTTGCAGTATTTACAAATATCAAGTCATTATGTTGTACACCTGAAACTAAATATAGTGTTATATGTCAGTTGTATCACCAAAAAAAGAAAAAAAAAATTAAGTAAATTGTTAGTAAATTGTGAGTTCTAAATTTTAGTTTTAAACGTGCTAGCTCTATGTGATCCAGTACAGTAGCCAGTAGCCAGTAGCCATATGTGGCCCTTGAGCACTTGAAATATGGCTAGGGTGAATTGAGATATGCTGTAAGGGTAAAATGATATGTTTTGAATACTAGGTATCACCCCAAAAGTGTACAATGGTTGGAGACGGTCGAAAGGTACAAACTTTCAGTTATAAAATAAATAAGTCATGGGGAGGTAATATACAGAATGGTGACTACAGTTAATAATAGTGTACTAAAAAAAAAAATAAAAAAAAATAATAGTGTACTGCATATTTGAAAGTTGCTAAGCAAGGAGATCTTAAAAGTTCTCATAAGAAAAACAATTTGTAACTATGTATGGTGGTGGGTGTAACTAGACTTATTGTGATCATTTTGCAGTGTATACAAATATTAAATCATTATGTTGTACACCTGAAAGTAATACTGTGATATGTCAATGATGTATAATTTTAATTGAGTTATAAATCAAAAAAATAAGTAAAATGTCAAGTAAAAGTCTGAAATTTTAAATGCTGATAGTATGTTGAAATAACATTGAGCTATATAGTGCTACATAACATAAATTGTTAAAATTAATTTTGACCTGTTTTTTTTACTTTTATGAATGAACTAATAGAAAATTTGAAATTATGTGGCTCATTTTATATTTTTATTGGATAGTACTGTGTAACAGCCAATGCTCTAATAAGGAAATCTACTTCTACATGCCTAAATCAAGAATGACTATATTTGCGAAGTGGGATGAAAAACATTTTTTGCATATATTTACTTTTGTCCTCTTGGATTTTTAAAAATAGTACCAATTGCATCAAAACTTTTTGTGGTTTCATTTGTCTGTGATGTGGAGGATATGCATAAAACACAGGTGCAGAGCTTTTACCTGATAAATGAGTGATATAGATAATATGAATACTGTGGGCATTCCCAGGAAAAAGACGTTGCTGGAATCATTGGAAAGGTATCCCAGAGACTTTTAGGGCTTTTATTGACCCAACATTAAAAGATGAATATGATTCAAGTGGCAGAGAACAGTAAACTGGAGCGCTTGAATAAAAGCCCAGATAGGTTGTAGACTGGGTATGCTTAGTGGATAGTGAACAGGCCAGAATGACTTGAATCAAGCATTTCAGTGCAGAAGTAAGAGGGAAGGTTTGGAGAGTTAGGTTGAAATTGAATATTGGGACTCTTTGGCTAGGGTAAGAAATCTAGATGAGTTTATATAAGTATCTAGGAGCCATCAAAGATATTTATGAACTGGGAAGTGACATGAAAGCAGTATTTTTTTTTTTAAAGATTGCTTTGGTTACAGGAGAGTATCCATACCTGTTTTTCTGAAGTGAGAAGGTGCAATGATATCATAGAGAAATTGGGGGAGATAGGGAGCAGGTTTGAGATGTAGAAAGGTAGAATCATTAAGACTACTATGTTTGGGGAAAAGGAAAAAGAAATTGAAACTGACCTTGGTTCCCCAAATGTCATGACAGAAGTGAAAATAAAGGTATTTTAGCTTTGTATAATGTTTTCTTTTTTTAATTATTATTAATTTATATATTTTTGGCTGCATTGGGTCTTTGTTGCTGCGCGCGGGCTTTCTCTAGTTGTGGCAAGCAGGGGCTACTCTTCGTTGTGGTGTGCAGGGTTCTCATTGCGGTGGCTTTTCTTGTTGTGGAGCAGGGGCTCTAGGCACGCGGGCTTCAGTAGTTGTAGCATGTGGGCTCAGTAGTTGTGGCTTGTGGGCTCTAGAGCATAGGATCAGTAGTTGTGGCGCATGGGCTTAGTTGCTCTACGGCATGTGGGATCTTCCCGGACCAGGGCTCGAACCTGTGTCCCCTGCATTGGCAGGTGGATTCTTAACCACTGCGCCACCAGGGAAGCCCTGTATAATGTTTCCTGTTTTTAAAACTGTAAGATAGCCAGTTCAACCCTTTATTACAGACGAGGAATTTGAGAGTCATTGTTTAAAGAACTTGACCAGAATCATGGTCTCTTTGTCTTAAGTAGTAGAGCTGAGAATTGAGCCCAGGTCTTTTTCTTCCTGATGTATTGTCATTGGCATCTACTCAGTTGCCTAATTCAGTGCCTCAGTTTTTCTTGATGCTTTCCCTTTGCTCAGTCAGCCAGTCCCTAAGTTTTATTATTTGTTTCCTAAACATATCTCAAATCCCCCCACTTCTCTTGGTACCACCTCTGCCTTCAGGTTACTCCCATCTTTCTGGATTGATATTTTCCTGAATTTATATCGTCTCTACCCTGCATACCACCTCCTAAAACAAATAAGCAAATAAAAGCTATCTGTTTTCCTACAGTTCAGTTTTTGAGATCTTTCTAAATTATAGAGCACTCTCACTTAAACTTTTTAATAAAATGTAAACTTTGTAGCCTGTTCTTATAAGATTCTTCATGATCGTACCCCTTTTCTGAGTGCTTCCACTTCCATGCTCACTTTGTTTTTCAGCCTTTTGTATTTGTTACTTTCATAAGCAGTGTCCTTTCCCCCTTTTCTCCACTCCACCCTCAATCCTGTGTATTCTGGTCTTGGCTTAGTTTGATTGTCTGTTTACTCATCTGTAATCATCCCTCCCCTGCTTCTTTCCTTTACCTCCAACTCACCCACCATTTACCTCCCCACCCCCCCACCCCAGAGAAGACTCCCTTAAGTAGGCTCATTAAAGGTAGAGACTATTTCTTGCTTACTAATAGTGGACCCACAGAAATTTGTTGAATAGTGAAATGTTTTTATGCTTCAGGGTCATTTCAAGTTAGAAGTGGCTTTACTGGAGCGTAAAGAATCTGAAAGAATGAATGAAAAAAATTAGTCCATCACTTCCCAACCTGTACTTCAGAGCACTTGTATACTACAAGGTATTGTGTGTTTCACAGAAAAAGATTCCATGATCAAATATATTAGGGAATGCTGCAGATTATATCCAAGATAGGGATATAGACTATTTATATAAGACTAATCAATTAAGACTTCGGGAAGTTCTGTGGTAAAAATAAATATATATTTCCCTAATGTATTTGATTAGGGAAACTTTTTAGATAGTATAAATGTAATTTCTCTTAGGTTACTAGCAGTATTTGGTATTTGGGAATTGCTAAATGTGTGTGTCCTTTATTTCCCTCAGGTCTAATTAATACAGTTATACCATATAATCAGATGATGTCCAGGGGATATTTGGAGGAACTCTGGTTGTTTACAGTTGGAAGAGAAAACTTGAGGGAAGATACAGCTGTGTTCAAATATTTGAAGTTTCCAATAAAAGAGGAATTGAAAGTATTTTCTTTGAAACTAGAGAATAAGAGCAAGAAATGGGAGGAAGGTGTAGGGAGGCAGATTTTTTACTTTGTGTAAGGGTAACTTTCTAATAATTAGAATTTTGGAAGGTTAAGTAAATTTTCTGTCCCTGTAGTTTGTCAAGCAGAGATTTATAGGGATGCTATAGAGGAGTTTAGCACATTAGATAAGGGATGGGTCAGAAGAGTAGTTTTCTTCAACAGCTTGAAAACCAATTAGACTCTATTTCTGAGATATCTGTCAATTTGGAATTTATATTCGTTGATTCCTTTCTGATTCTGTGAATCTGTGTCTTGGTCTGCAATCTCAGTCAAGAAACCAAATATGTGGTATGAGAAACACAGTAGAAATTTTAGTTGTATAGTTAAGTGATTTTACTTTATGGTATTTTTTATAGACTTTATTTTTTAGAGCAGTTTTAGATTCACAAAAAAAACTGAGCACAAAGTAGAGAGAGTTCACATATACCCTCTTCCTCCGCACATGTACAACCTCTCTCACTGTCCACATCCCACACTACTATGGTACATTCGTTGAAATTGATGAACCTACATTGACACATTATTATCACCCAAAAGTCTGCAGTTTACATTAGAGTTCACTCTTAATTGTTGATGTTTTGAAAGAAAACATGAATATTCTTGTTCATGTTTTAAAAAGTAGTTTTCAGTTATTTCTTGCCCTAGTTTAGTCTTTTCTGATTCAGAGTTCTAAAAGATAACTAAATCAACATCTATTTTGAAAAAGTATTCAGCATTGAAGAAAGTTCTTTTTTTATGATCCTAAATGTTTACAAATGTTTTATTTTGCTGGCTAACAGTATTTTTTCTTCCTTTTAAGTACCTAAAGAATTGGTGGAGCTCCATTTGAAGTTGATGAGGAAGATTGGCAAATCTGTTACAGCAGATAGATGGGAAAAATATTTGATCAAGGTAAATATTTGTAAATCACCTTCTCTATATTCTATCTAGCATAAATCGATGTTATGTTGCATAATATGCTCTGATTTTTAAAATGGTCTCCTAAAAGTTGTAAAATATGACTCAGAAATCTATATGATTACTACAGGTATGTGATTCTTTTTTGCAGCTACTAAGCAATAGTCTAGAGTCCCAAAGTTAGATTTCAGAGGTGTTATCTTTTGTGTCAAACACCGTGCTCAGGACTTTTTCATGTTTTCTCTCAGTTTCTTTCATGATTTCTTAAAATCGTCCTGATCAACTCAATTAAGCTATAGATGAGGCCCAACAAAGTTGTCGTTTTTCTTTGAGATCACATAGTATGTGTAGACAGAGCCAAAATTTGTCTTTTACTTAAAAAGTAAAATGTCCAAAGACCTTTAGGTCAGTATGGAAGGCTTCCAAGTTAACAATAGGCCAAACCTGTCCTTAATGAGAACAACTTGGGTAATCAGAAAATGATTGCTTTAGGATAAACCCTATTAGGGCACGACCATTCAGGAAAATTGTCTGGATGGAATTGCATCCAAACTTTTGAGATCCACACAATTTTGTGAGGGAGGGGGGTGATATTTTGAACTCTAACATACTAGAATATTAGGTTACATTTTTAGGCGATTGAAAACCTGTAATTTTCTTATCGTCTTTTTAAAAGTGTATGTTTATGTATACATATATTTTCATACTGCTTTTGCAGGCGTGCGCATATGATTGTAGAGTGCTATGAAAAGAGGAACCATCAGGGAACAGGAGTTGCTTGTTCTTATCATAAAAAATCACATGTGCTGTTTCAGTTATCTTTGCTGTGTAACACACCACTCTAAATTAAGTGACATAAAACAATAATCATTTTAATCAGCTCAGTGACTCTCTGGGTTGGGAATTTGGAAAAGGTCACTTTCACTGTACTCTGTTGGTTGAAGCAACCACAGTTCTCCCCAGATTCAGGGAGAGGAGGCATAGACCTGAACGCTCAGCAAGTGGTAGGAGTGTCTTAACTTTTGAAAAGCCCAATATGAGATGAGATATATTTCAATACTTTTGCACAAGTTTGAAGCCCTGGAAAGTTGGCTCAGCATTTCAAAAATTTGATGCTGTGTGATTTTCTAAAAGCCTTGATTAACTAATATTTAATTAAATCTCTGAACTATATTAAACTGTGGATAATAAATGAGCAAAGTTTTAACTGTTTAAAGTCCTTTTAAACATACCAGTGGGGCAGGGGGTGGATACCAGTGAAGTTGCTGCTTTGCCTTTAACAAAATATTTATTAACAGTCTAGGTCTGGACCTTAAAAAGAGGTGCTAGAATTTCAGGACAGTAGTTTTTAACATAACATTTTAAAGGGTGTAGTTGTTTGTAAATCTGTTTATTAAAGTGGGTTGGTTTGTTTTGTATATGTTCTGAGAACTGAGGTAGAAATATCTTGTATACTAATCTCAACTCTACTGTTAACAAAATTTGGGTCCACGGATAATCTCCTTTTGCCCCCTTGTATCTCAGTTTCTTCATAAAATGTGGTAATTGGGACAAGATGATTTTATAAACCCCTTTAGTTTTATGGTCATAACTGCAGGTTCTAGCTCAATTTTTTTGAATTGAGATACATTCACATAACATAAAATTTGCCCTTTGAAAGTGTACAATTCAGTGTTTTTAGTATATTCACAAGGTTGTGCAACCATCACCAGTATCCAAACCAGAACATCTTCATCGCCCCAGAAGAAACCTCATACCCATTAGCAATTACTTCCCCTTTCCCCCAGTCCTTAGCAACCACTGATCTGTTTTCTGACTCTGTGAATTTGCCTATTATGGAGGTTTCATATAAATGGAATCAGAATCTGTAGTAGCCTTTGTGTCTGGCTTCTTTCACTTAGCAAAATGTTTTCAAGGTTCATCTGTGTTGTAGCATGTATCAGAACTTTGTTTGTTTTTATGCTTGAATAATATTCCATTGTGTGGATAATATTACATTTAATCTGCTTATCAGTTTATAATATTTGCCTTGTTTCTACCTTTTGGCTATTATAAATAGTACTGATATGAACATTTGTGTACAGATTTTTGGGTAGACAGGTGATTCAGTTTTTTGAGTATATATCTAGGGTAGAATTGCTGGGTTATATGGTAATTCTTCGTTTAATTTTTTGAGGAACTGCCAGACTGTTCCAAAACAGCTCCAACGTTTTTCCCTAGGAACCTATGAGGGTTCCAACTTTTCCACATCCCACCTTACCAACACTTATTATTGACTGATTGATTTTAGCCCTCCCAGTGGGGATGAAGTACTATCTCATTATGGTTTTGATTTACATTTTCCTTATGATTAAAGGATGTTGAACCTTCTTTTCATGGGCTTGTTGGACTTTGTGTGTATCTTCTTTGGAAAAATGTCTATTCACGTCCTTGTCCATTTTTTAATTGGTTGTCTTCTTGTTTTTGAGTTTTTAAAGTTTTTTTTATATATTCTGCATACTAGACCCTTACCAGATATATGGTTTGCAAATATTTTCTCCCATTATGTGTGTTGTCTTTTCAGTTTCTGTGTAATATCTTTTGATGCATGGAAGTTTTCATTTTGATTAAGTCCAATATTTTTCTAATGTGGCTAGTGCTTTGGTGTCATATATAAGAAACTGTTGCCCAAGCCAGGTCATGAAGATTTAATTCTATATTTTGTTTTAAGAGTTTGTAGTTTTAGTTCTTAAATTTAGATCTATAACCCATTTAATTTTTGAATATACTCTCAGATAGGAGTCCAACTATATTCTTTGCACATAGATATACATTTGTTCTATTACCATTTGTAAAAAACATTCTTTCCCTCACTGGATTGCCTTGACATCCTTGTAGAAAGTCAATTGACCGTAAATGTGAGAGTTTATTTCTGAAGTTTTCATTCTGTTGACTTACATGTTGTTATTTATGCTGGTACCATATAGTCTTGATTACTGCAACTTTGTGGTAAATTTTGAAATTGTTCATCTTTTCCAAAATTGTTTTGGCTGTTCTGCATCACTTTCATTTCCTTATGAGTTTGAGGATCAGCTTATCAGTATCTGCAAAAATGCCAGTTAGGATTTGCATAGGGATTGTATATAATCTGTAGATAGATTTGGGGAGTATTGGCTTCTTAACAGTAGTAAGTTTTCTGATCCATGAAAATAGGATGTCTTTCAAAATATGTAGGTCTTTAATTCTTTCAAAAATGTTTTGCAGTTTTCTGACTCCAGTCTTATACTTTTGTTCAATTTATTCCTTAGCATTTTGCTGTTTTTGAGGGTATTGTAAATGGAATTTTCTTAATTTCATTTTCATATCATTCACTGCTATTGTGTAGAAATATGACTAATGATTGTATGTTGATCTTGTATGTTGCAACTTTGCCAAACTCATTATTAGCTCAAATAGCTTTTTTTGTGAATTCTTAAGATTTTCTATATACAAGATTATGTCATCTGCAAACATAGATAGGCTTACTTCCCCCTTTTCAATCTGGATACGCTTTATTTCTTTTTCTTGCATAATTGCTTTGCTGGAACCTCTGGTACACTGTTGAATAGAAATGGTGAGAGCAGACATCCTTGTCATGTTCCTGATCCTAGGGGGAAAGTTTTCAGCCTTTCAACTTTTAGTATGGTGTTATTTGAGGGTTTTTCATTGATGTCCTTTATCAGGTTGAGGAAATTCTCTTCTTTTCCTAGTTTGTTTAGTGTTTTTATCATGAAAGCTGTTGGATTTTGTCAGATGTTTTTTCTGCATCTATTGAGTTAACCACACAAATTTTGTCCTTTATTCTATTAATGTGGTATATTACCTTGATTAATTTTCATATGTTGAAACCTTGCAATCCTGTAACCAATCCCACTTGGTCATGGTCCATAATCATTTTTATCTGTTGCTAGATTTGGTTTGTTAATTTATTTTTGAGGATTTTTGTGCCTATGTTCATAAGGGATATCCGTATTTTTTTTTTTTTTTCTTGAGGTGTCTTTGTCTGGTTTTGCTATCTTGGTAATGCTGGCCTCTTATGTTGAATTGAGAAGTGTTTCCTCTGCTTTTATTTTTTTTGCAAGTGTTTGTGAGGTATTTATTAGAATTTAGCAGGGAAGCCAGGTGCACTTGGGCTTTTCTTTGTTGAAAATTTTTGTTTGTTTATTCAGTCTCTTTAATTGTCATTGATTTAGTCAGATTTGTATTTCTTCTTGTGTCAAGTTCAGTAGTTTGTGCCTTTCTAGGAAATTGTCCATTTTATTAGCTTATCTAATTTATTGGCATACAGTTGTTCATAGTATTCACTTATAATTCTTTTTAGTTCTGCAAAGTCTGTAGTAATGTTCCTTCTTTCTTTCCTCATTTTACTGATTTAGTGTTCTCTTTTTTCCTGGCCAGTCTAGTTAGAGGTTTGTAAAATTTTATCTTTTTAAGGACCAACTTTTGGTTTAATTGAATTTCTGTTTTTCTTTTTTTTAATTAATTTTTTATTTATTTTTGGCCACGTTGGGTCTTTGTTGCTGCGTGCAGGCTTTCTGTAGTTGCAGTGAGTAGGGGCTACTCTTCGTTGTGGTGCGTGGGCTGCTCATTGCGGTGGCTTCTCTTGTTGCAGAGCATGGGGCTCTAGGCGTGTAGGCTTCAGTAGTTGTGGCTCGCGGGCTCTAGAGTGCGAGCTCTAGAGCGCAGGCTCTAGAGTGCTGGCTCAGTAGTTGTGGCGCACCAGCTTAGTTGCTCTGAGGCATGGGATATTCCCGGACCAGGGCTCTAACCTGTGTCTGTAGCATTGGCAGGTGGATTCTTAACCACTGTGCCACCAGGGAAGTCCCTACTCTTCTTTTCTAACATGGAAGTTTAGGTTATTAATTTGAGGTATTCCTCTTTTTCAGTATAGGCATTTTCAGCTATTGCATCTAATCCCTGCTTAGTTACATTTAATAAATTAGTATGTTCTCTTTTGTTTTCATTCATTTCTAAGTATTTTCTCTTTTCCCTTGTGATTTCCTTTTTGACCCGTTGGTTATTTAGTAGTGTGTTGTTTCCACATGTTTGTGAATTTCCCAATTTTTTCCTGTTTTTGTTTTCTAATTCCATTCCATTGTGTAGGAGAACATACTTTGTTTGATTTTGATCCCTCTAGTTTTGTTGAGACTTTTTTTGCCCTTACTTAACATATATTATATCCTTCTTCAATATTAAAAAATAATTTTTCTACTTAGATATTTATAGAGATTTGCTAACTTCATATGTATATTTACAGTCCTTTTTTCCCTGTTTTTTAAGACTTTCACTGCCCTGTAAATACACTCTTACGTATAAATGTGTATTTTTCCCTTATCCTTTTTTGATATGCTAAAGTCTCTACTATTTTAGTAAAGAACTATAAACTCTCCATTAACTCTTTATTTCCCTTCAGCTGCCACCCATCTGCTCTTCTTCCCCTTTATATAAGTTATTTATTGCTTTCATGACAACTTACCCCCAAACTGAGCAGCTTAAAACAATGAACATCAAACATTTATTATCTCATAATTTTTTTGTGTTAGGAATCTGGCTCAGTGTCTGTCATTAGGCTGTACGTAGTCAAGCTGTCAGCTTGCCTTGCAGTTTTCTCTGAAGGCTCAACTGGAAGAGGATCCACTTCCAAGCTCAGTCACATAGCTGTTGACAGGATTGGGTTCCTTGTCATGGCTTTTTCATAAGGCAGCTTAAAATATTGCAACAGAGCCAGTGAGTGAGAGTGCCTGAGATGGAACTCATGGTCTTTTTGTAGCCAGATCTTGGAAATGACGTACTATCACCTTTGCCATATTTTATTTGTTAGAATGAAATCACTAGATTTGGCTCATAACCAAAGCGGGTGGGGTGAAGGAACAAGGGAAGGAATGACATAAGGGGAATGAATACCAGGAGGTGAAGATCATTATGGGCCACGTAGAAGCTATCTATCTTAAAGAACTCTTGAAATAATTTTCTTTGTTTGCTAGTCTGTTTCTTTACCTCCCATTCACTCCTTAGTCCATTGAAAATTTCCTCCTCTGCATAATTCCATTCCAATAAAATTTCTTTTTCAGTTCAAGCGTTTGAACAGTGTCGCTTATTACTAAATTCAAGTGACACTATTTATTCCATATCTTCCCAGTTTCTCTACATGTTCTTTCCTTCAAACATTCTTCTTTTGCCTTCTTTCCTACAGTACTTTCCTGGATTTCTTTCTATCCCTAGTAGTCTCCTTTGCCAGATCTTTCTTTTTATCTAAGCTCCTGAAGGTTTTTGTACTACAGAGTTTTGTTTTAGACTCTCCTCTAGTCTCATTTCATACACTCTCCCTGGATTATCGTATTTATTCCCATGGCTTTAAACCCCGTATGCCAGTGAGTCATATTTTCATCCTGAATCTTCTTAGTTCCAAGGCCAGTATACTCAATTACATAGTGAACATCTTTACTCAAAAAATAAAGTGAATCTGTGTCAGTGTAGAGACTAAACTTCTGTAACAAAATGATTCCAAAATATAATTGCTTAAATATGCAATAACTTGGGACTTCCCAGGTGGTCCGGTGGTTAAGACTCTTAGCTCCCAATGCAGGAGGCACAGGTTTGATCCGTGGTCGAGGAACTAAGATTCTGCATACCCTACAGTGCAGCCAAAAAGGGGAGAAAAAAAGCAATAAGTTTATTTCTCTCTATCATAACAATGACTGGTCTAGACTCTTGAGACAGTTGTGTTCCATGAGGTTATTCAGAGACCCAGGTTTCTTTCATTTCACTGTTGTACCCTAGGACATTTTGCTTTCCTGTGTTGTATAATGTACTTCAGCCTCAGAAAGGAGAAAGAAAGTAAGTTCAGGGCATGCAGTTTTCTTTTAATAAGCAAAGCAGAAGTTGCATATGTTACTTCTGTTATTCCATTAGAAACAACACAGTCACATGATTATACCTATTCGTAAAAGAGGTTAGAAAATGTCAGGTCTTCTTTAGTGGCCACAAACTCAGGAAAATGGAACAGGGTGGCCAGATTTGTGTGGGACAACTGCAAAATATTTGGTTCCCTTCCCTTTGGGAGGACTATACATCCCCCTGCTGGTAAATTCAGGCATGGTCATGTGATTAGACTTTGGTCGGTGAAATGAAGGAAAAGTGGTATGTTAGTTACACTTTCTGGAAAAAGCTTTAAGAGCAATGTATATTCTTTATGTGTTTTATTACCTTTGCTATGATGACTGATAATTTTCTAGATAAATACCGCTCATTTGGGGGTGAAGATAATGTGCAGCAGAGCCACTACCAACCTGTTATCAAGATACAGTGTAGCCCAAGAATAAACTTTGTTGCTATAAACCTAGGTGTTCAGCAAACTATTTCTTAAGGGGTAAGATAGTAAATATTTTAGGCTTGTGGTCCTTATATTTTCTTTCACAACTACAGTTTCTAAATAAATGGATATGGCTGTGTTCCAGTAAAACTTTATCTATAAAAACAAATAGTCTGTGGGCCAGAGTTTGCCAGCCATTGCTGTAAATCATTGAGATTTGGGGGTCCTTTGTTACTGCAGCATAACCCTACTATCCTGACTGATACCCTTGGTTAAATAGCATCAATACCACATATTTTCTCAAACCAGAAATATAAGTATCATCCTTGATTCCTTTATCATTTCTCAAACTAAATCTTGGCCGCTCTCTCTGAACTGTTCATTTAACAGATGAAGATATTAAGAACCAAAGGGAGATACTTATTCTTGGCCATGTATCCAAGTTAGTAAAAGAGAACCAGAACTTGGATAGATCTGCTACTTTTATAGTGTTTTTTTTAATAGTCTAGAGTTTGTTCCTTGACTTGGTAAATTTGTTCCTTGGTAAAAGTTGTTCCTTGACTTGGTAAATGGTACTATTATATATTCAGAGCTGCTGGTCACTCTGGACTTCATATCAACCAAGCCCTGTTTGATTTAGCCTTCTAAATCTCTCTCAACTCAGTATACTCAACCCTCTTTGTTTCTACCCTGCTTGCAGTCATTTTCTTTCACCTGGATTAATGTGGGAACCTCCAGATTGGTTTCCGTGTCTATTTCAGTTACCACAGTGAAAATGGTAAAGCGAAAATCTGAATGATCTTTCTCTTCTGTTTTAAGCCCTTAATTATGACTCCTTGTTGTCTTCTGAATGGAAAATAAATTTTTTAACATGGGAACAAAGTTTTTTATGTGATGGGCCTTGCTATTTTTTTCTCTGGATTCTTTTCTTGCTGTTCTCTTTACCACATCAGTATGTACTGTGTGGTAGTACATACAGTACAGTAGTTCTGCCATGAAGAAATACTTTTGGTTTCCAGAATGGTCATGCTGTTTCTTGATCCTTGCTTTTTTGTATAACTAAAGTAGGTCTTGCCCTTCAATCTCATCTAATCACGTTGTTTTATTTCATTCATAGAACGAAAAATCCCCAGTTTATTATTTAAGTCTGTCTTCCACAAAAACCAAATCTCAGTGAGGGCAAGGATTTTTGTCAATCTCTATTATATTCTTAGCACCTGAAACAGTGCCTAACACATAGTGATTGCTCAGTCAATATTTGTTGAATCAGTAATTGGATAAATGAACGAACACTGTCCCAGCAGAAGCCAGCCACATGAGTGTGTTTGTGTATGTATGTCTGTGTGTGTGTCTCTGTCTGCTCTCCTGTTCCCCTGCTTCCGCTCCACACCCTCCACACACATCAAAATGCAAGTTCTTTGAAATCAGGGAAGTATGCATATTTTTCAGTGTTTTCATCTAATATTATGCCTTGCTAATTGTAGGTACTCAAGCATGTTAAAAGGATACTATTATGAGATACCAATTTTTAGTGCCTATGATTTTAGTTCTTCTAAGAGTACTTTTTTTTTTAGAATCTTTATTGGAGTATAATTGCTTTACAGTGTTGCGTTAGTTTCTGATGTATAACAAAGTGAATCAGCTATATGCATACGTATATCCCCATATCCCCTCCCTCTTGCGTCTCCCTCCCACCCTCTATCCCACCCCTCTAGGTGGTCGCAAAGCACCGAGCTGATCTCCCTGTGCTATGTGGCTGCTTCCCACTAGCTATCTATTTTACATTTGGTAGTGTATATATGTCCACGCTACTCTCTCACTTTGTCCCAGCTTCCCCTTCCCCCTCCCTGTGTCCTCAAGTCCATTCTCTACATCTGCGTCTTTATTCCTGTCCTGCCCCTAGGTTCATCAGAACCATTTTTTTTAGGCTCCATATATATGTTTTACCATACGGTATTTGTTTTTCTCTTTCTGACTTAACTTCACTCTGTATGACAGACTCTAGATCCATCCACCTCACTACAAATAACTCAGTTTCGTGTCTTTTTATGGCTGAGTAATATTCCATTGTATATATGTGCCACATCTTTATCCATTCATCTCTCGATGCACACTTAGGCTGTTTCCGTGTCCTGTTACTGTAAATAGTCCTGCAGTGAACATTGTGGTACATGACTCTTTGAGTTATGGTTTTCTCAGGATATATGCCCAGTAGTAGGATTGCTGGGTCATATACTAGTTCTATTTTTAGTTTTTTAAGGAACCTCCATACTGTTCTCCATAGTGGCTGTATCAGTTTACATCCCCACCAACAGTATAGCAGGGTTCCCTTTTCCCACACCCTCTCCAGCATTTATTGTTTGTAAATTTTTTGATGATGGCCATTACAACCAGTGTGAGGTGATACCTCATTGTAGTTTTGATTTGCATTTCTCTAATGATTGGTAATGTTGAGCATCTTTTCATGTGTTTGTTGGCAATCTGTATATCTTCTTTGGAAAAATGTCTGTTTACCTCTTCTGCCCATTTTTGGATTGGGTTGTTTGTTTTTTTGATATTGAGCTGCATGAGCTGCTTGTATATTTTGGAGATTAATCCTTTGTCACTTGCTTTGTTTGCAAATATTTTCTCCCATTCTGAGGGTTGTCTTTTTGTCTTGTTTATGATTTCCTATGCTGTACAAAAGCTTTTAAGTTTCATTAGGTCTCATTTGTTTATTTTTGTTTTTATCTCCATTTCTCTAGGAGGTGGGTCAAAAAGGATCTTGCTGTGATTTATGTCATAGAGTGGTCTGCTATGTTTTTCTCTAAGAGTTTTATAGTGTCTGGCCTTACATTTAGGTCCCTAATCCATTTGGAGTTTATTTTTGTGTATGATGTTAGGAAGTGTTCCAATTTCATTCTTTTACATGTAGCTGTCCAGTTTCCCAGCACCACTTATGGAAGAGGCTGTCTTTTCTGCATTGTATACTCTTGCCTCCTTTATCAAAGATAAGGTGACCATATGTGCATGGGTTTATCTCTGGGCTTTCTGTCCTATTCCATTGATCTATATTTCTGTTTGTGCCAGTACCATATTGTCTTGATTACTGTAGCTTTCTAGTATAGTCTTAAGTCAGGGAGTCTGATTCCTCCAGCTCCGTTTTTTACCCTCAAGACTGCTTTGGCTATTCAGGGTCTTTTGTGTTTCCACAGAAATTGTGCCGTTTTTTCTTCTAGTTCTGTGAAAAATGCCATTGGTAGTTTGATAAGGATTGCATTGACTCTGTAGATTGCTTTCGGTAGTATAGTCATTTTCACAATGTTGATTCTTCCAATCCAAGAACATGGTATATCTCTCCATCTGCTTGTATCGTCTTTAATTTCTTTCATCAGTGTCTTATAGATTTCTGCATACAAGTCTTTTGTTTCCTTAGGTAGGTTTATTCCTAGGCATTTTATTCTTTTTGTTGCAGTGGTACATGAGAGCGTTGCCTTAATTTCTCTTTCAGATTTATCATTGTTAGTGTATAGCAATGCAAGAGATTTCTGTGCATTCCTTTTGTATCCTCCTACTTTACCAGCTTCATTGATTAGCTGTAGTTTTCTGGTAGCATCTTTAGGATTCTCTATGTATAATATCAGGTCATCTGCAAACAGTGACAGTTTGACTTCTTCTTTTCTGATTTGGGTTTCTTTTATTTCTTTTTCTTCTCTGATTGCCATGGCTATAACTTCCAAAACTGTGTTGACTAATAGTGGTAAGAGTGGGCACCCTGTCTTGTTCTTGATCTTAGAGGAAACGCTTTCAGTTTTTCACCATTGAGAACGATGTTTGCTGTGGGTTTGTCATATATGGCCTTTATTATGTTGAGGTAGGTTCCCTCTATGCCCACTTTCTGGAGGGTTTTTATCATAAATGGGTGTTGAGTTTTGTCAGAAGCTTTATCTGCATCTATTGAGATGCTCATATGGTTTTTCTCCTTCGATTTGTTAATATGGTGTATCACATTGATTGATTTGCATATACTGAAGAATCCTTGCATTCCTGGGAAAAACACCACTTGATCGTGGTGTATGATCCTTTTAATGTGTTGATGGATTCTGTTTGCTAGTATTTTGTTGGGGATTTTTGCATCTATATTCATCAGTTATATTGGTCTGTAATTTTCTTTTTTTTGAGTATCTTTTTCTGCTTTTATTATCAGGGTGATCATGGCCTCATAGAATGAGTTTGGGAGTGTTCCTCCCTCTGCTATATTTTGGAAGAGTTTGAGAAGTATACGTGTTAGCTCTTCTCTAAACGTTTGATAGAATTTGCATGTGAAGCCATCTGGTCTTGGGCTTTTGTTTGTTGGAAGAATTTGAATCTCAGTTTCAATTTCAGTGCTTCTGATTTATCTGTTTATATGTTCTATTTCTTCCTGGTTCTGTCTTGGAAGCTTGTGCTTTTCTAAGAATTTGTCCATTTCTTCCAGGTTGTCCTTGTTATTGGCATATAATTGCTTCTAGTAGTCTCTCATGATCCTTTGTATTTCTACAGTGTCAGTTGTTACTTCACCTTCTTCATTTCTAATTCTATTGATTTCATTCTTCTCCCTTTTTTTCTTAATGAGTGTGGCTAATGATTTATCAATTTTGTTTATCTTCTCAAAGAACCATCTTTTAGTTTTATTGCTCTTTGCTATCGTTTCCTTCATTTCTTTTTTATTTATTTCTGATCTGATCTTTATGATTTCTTTCCTTCTACTAACTTTGGGTTTTGTTTGTTCTTTCTCTAGTTCCTTTAGGTGTAAGGTTAGATTGTTTATTTGAGATTTTTCTTGTTTCTTGAGGTAGGCTTGTATAGCTATAAACTTCCCTCTTAGAACTGCTTTTGCTTCATCCCGTAGGTTTTGGATCGTTGTGTTTTCATTGTCATTTGGCTCTAGGTGTTGTTTGATTTCCTCTTTGATTTTTTTCAGTGATCTTTTGGTTATTTAGTAATGTGTTGTTTAGCCTGTATGTGTTTGTGTTTTTTACGTTTTCTTCCCTGTAATTTATTTCTTATCTTATAGCGTAGTGGTCAGAAAAGATGCTTGATATGATTGCAGTTTTCTTAAATTTACGAGGCTTGATTTGTGACCCAATTGGTGATCTATCCTGGAGAATGTTCCGTGAGCACTTGAGAACAAAGTATAATCTGCTGTTTTTGGATAGAATGTCCTATAAAGATCAATTAAATCTATCTGGTCTATTGTGTCATTTAAAGCTTCTGTTTCCTTATTTATTTTCATTTTGGATGATCTGTCCATTGGTGTAAGTGAGGTGTTAAAGTCCCTCACTATTATTGTGTTACTCTCGATTTCCTCTTTTATAGCTGTTAGCAGTTGCCTTATGTATTGAGGTGCTCCTATGTTGGGTGCATATATATCTATAATTGTTATATCTTCATCTTGGATTCGTCCCTTGATCATTATGTAGTGTCCTTTCTTGTCTCTTGTAACATTCTTTATTTTGAAGTCTATTTTATCTGATATGAGTATTGCTACTCCAGCTTTCTTTTGATTTTCATTTGCATGGAGTATCTTATTCCATTCCCCACTTTCAGTCTGTATGTGTCCCTAGGTCTGAAGTGGGTCTCTTGTAGACAGCGTTTATATGGGTCTTGTTTTTGTATCGATTCAGCGAGCCTGTGTCTTTTGGTTGGAACATTTAATCCATTCACGTTTAAGATAATTACCGACATGTATGTTCCTATTACCATTTTCTTAATTGTTGTGGTTTTTGTTTTTTTTTTTTTTTTTTGTAGGTCCTTTTCTTTTCTTGTGTTTCCCACTTAGAGAAGTTCCTTTAGCATTTGTTGCAGACCTGATTTGGTGGTCCTAAATTCTTAGCTTTTGCTTGTCTGTAAAGCTTTTGATTTCTCCATCGAAACTGAATGAGATCCTTGCCGGGTAGAGTACTCTTGGCCGTAGGTTCTTCCCTTTCATCACTTTAAGTATGTCCTGCCACTCCCTTCTGGCTTGTAGAGTTTCTACTGAGAAATCACCAGTTAACCTTATGGGAGTTTTCTTGTATGTTATTTGTCTTTTTTTCTTTGCTGCTTTCAATAATTTTTCTTTGTCTTTAATTTTTGCCAGTTTGATTACTATGTGTCTCAGCATATTTCTCCTTGGGTTTATCCTGTATGGGACTTCTCTGCGCTTCCTGGACTTGGGTGGCTATTTCCTTTCCCATGTTAGGAAGTTTTCGACTATAATCTCTTCAGATATTTTCTCGAGTCCTTTCTCTCTTCTCCTTCTGGGACCCCTGTAATGCAAATGTTGTTGCGTGTAATGTCCCAGATGTCTCTTAGGCTGTCTTCATTTCTTTTCATTCTTTTTTCTTTATTCTGTTCCGCAGCAGTGAATTCCACCATTCTGTCTTCCAGGTCACTTATCCGTTCTTCTGTCTCAGTTATTCTGCTATTGATTCCTTCTAGTGTAGTTTTCATTTCAGTTATTGTATTGTTCCTCTCTGTTTGTTTGTTCTTTAATTCTTCTGGGTCTTCGTTAAACATATCTTGCATCTTCTTGATCTTTGCCTCCATTCTTTTTCCAAGGTCCTGGATCAACTTCACTGTCATTATTCTGAATTCTTTTTCTGGAAGGTTGCCTATCTCCACTTCATTTAATTGTTTTTCTGGGGTTTTATCTTGTTCCTTCATCTGGTACATAGCCGTCTGCCTTTCCATCTTTTCTAACTTTCTGTGAACATGGTTTTTGTTCCACAGGCTGCAGGATTGTAGTTCTTGCTTCTGCCGTCTGCCCTCTGGTGGATGAGGCTATCTAAGAGGCTTGTGCAAGTTTCCTTATGGGAGGGTCTGGTGGTGGGTAGAGCTGTTTGTTGCTCTGGCGGGCAGAGCTCAGTAAAACTTTAATCTGCTTGACTGCTGATGGGTACGGCCGGGTTTCCTCCCTGTTGTTTGTTTGGCCTGAGGCAACCCAATACTGGAGTCTACCTGGGCTCTTTGGTGGGGCTATAGGTGGACTCTGGGAGGGCTCATGCCAAGGAGTACTTCCCAGAACTTCTGCTGCCAGTGTCCTTGTCCTCTCGGTGAGACACAGCCACACCCCGCCTCTGCAGGAGACCCTCCACTACTAGCAGGTAGGTCTGGTTCAGTCTCCTGTGGCGTCACTGCTCCTTCCCCTGAGTCCTGATGTGCATGCTAGTTTGCGTGTGCCCTCCAAGAGTGGAGTCACTTTTTCCCCCAGTCCTTTCGAAGACCTGCAATCAAATCCCAGTAGCCTTCAAAGTCTGATTCTCTAGGAATTCTTCCTCCCGTTGCTGGACCCCCGGGTTGGGAAGCCCAGTATAGGGCTCAGAACCTTCACTCCAGTGGGTGGACTTCTGTGGTAGAAGTGTTCTCCAGCTTATGAGTCACCCACCCAGCAGTTACAGCATTTGATTTTATTGTGATTGCGCCCCTCCTACCGTCTCTTTGTGGCTTCTCCTTTGTCTTTGGATGTGGGGTATCTTTTTTGGTGAGTTCCAGTGTCTTCCTGTTGATGATTGTTCAGTAGTTCGTTGTGATTCTGGTGCTCTTACAAGAGGGAGTGAGAGCACGTCCTTCTCCTTCAGCTTCTTGAGGCAAATCCTCATTGTTTTTTCTTTATTCTGCTCCCTGGGAGTTATTTCTACCATTTTATCTTCTAGCTCACTTACTGTTCTGCTTCAGTTATTCTGTTGTTGATTTCTTCTAGAGTACTTTTAATTTCAGTAATTGTGTGGTACATCACTGTTTGTTTGCTCTTTAGTTCTTCTAGATCCTTGTTAAATGTTTCGTTTATTTTCTGCATTCTGTTTCCAAGATTTTGGATCCTCTTTACTATCATTACTCTGAATTCTTTTGGGGTCAGTTGCCTGTTTCATCTTCATTTATTTGGTCTTGTAGGTTTTTACCTTGCTGCTTCATCTGCAACATATTTTTTTGTCATTTTATTTTATTTTATTTTTGATGGGTGGTGCTGTATTCCTGTCTTACTGGTTGTTTGGCCTGAGACGTGCAGCACTGGAGTTTGCAGGCAGTTGGATAGAGCTGGTTCTTGGTGCTGAGATGAGGACTTCCCGGAGGCCTCACTCCAATTAATATTCCCTGCGTTCTGAGGTTCTCTGTTAGTGCAGCTGTTTGGATTCGGAGCTCTCACCACAGGAGTTTGGGCCCGACCTCTGGACTGGGTACCAACATCCTTCAAGCTTCATGGTGCGGTAAAAAAAAAAAAAAAAAAGGAAGAAAAGAAAGCAGCACAATATCAAAGAATAAAAAACAAAATAAAATTAGAAAGATAAAAAATATATTAGGAAAAATAAAACTGTGGTTGAAATAGTTTCAACAAGGTAAAATAAAACTACGACAGAAAAAAGAAAAAAAAGGGTGGGTGGGTGGGGAAACAAGCCAAAAGGAGAGATCACTAACGAAGTCTAAAATAAAATTGCAAAAATAAGAGATTTATTAGTAAAAATAAAAATATAAATGAATTAGCAACAGTGAATCAACAAGGTAAAACAGAACCGCAATCTAAAAGGAAAAGAAAAGAGCTTTGGCTCTGGGGGCGGAGTTTAGGCAGGGGGTGGAACTTAGGCAGAGGCGTGGTTTAGGCTGGGGCAGGACCTAGGCAGTTGGTGGCGTGACATTTGAGCGTGGGGCAGGGTGTCTGCCTAGGACCTGTGCGGAAGGGGAGAAGCAGCTGGTTGAAAGGAGGGCCTCTCGAGTGTGCGGTTCTGGAGTTTGGAGGTAGGGCCCTGAGTGAGTGTGGGTGGGTGGGGTGTGTGGTTCTGGAGTTTGGAGGTAGGGCCCTGAGTGAGTGTGTGGGGGTGGGGTTTAGTCCCAGCGTGTTGGATGTGGTCTCCGAGTGTAGAGGGAGGGCCCTGGGTAGGGGTGTAGGAGCGAGGCTTGGGATCTATGTTTCAGGAGGGAGGCTCTGAGGTCAGAGGATGAGGCCTGGGAGCCCAGCAGGCTCCCCAGTGCCTAAGTGGATGGGAAAGCACTGACCCCATTCCTTACCCTTCCTTCGTGCCCCTTCCCCACCATCTCCCCCAGGATCTCCCCTGTGGCAACTGGATCCCTAACCATGGGTGGGTCCCACTGGGTGTAGGAACTCCTTCCCTCCCCCAGCCATCCTTCAGGGATGCTGGTCCCAAAGTCCGTCCTTTACTTTTGCTCCCCCTTCCCTCCCTCCCACTCTCTCAGGACCTGCTCTGCTGGAGGGGGCCTAGGTGGGCAGAGGATCAGGCCCGGGATCGCAACAGGTTCCTGGGGGTCCAAGTGGGCAGGGGAAACCTGGCCACACTCCCTTTTTATCCTCTGCCCTCCCAGTGGTCCCCCAATTTCCCCCTTCGTGCGTGGGATCCCTTCCCCTCCCCCAGCGACCCCCTCGGGGCGCCAGTCCTCTCCCACCTCCACTTCTCCTCCCCCTTCACTCCCCCTGTGCCCCACGTCCTACCCAGTCGCTGGGGGTTCCTCCCATCCCCTTAGGTGTCCATGGTTCCCCGCCGGTGCCTGGTAGGTGCCCTGGTTGTGAGGAGACGTGAATTCCATGTCCTCGTAGTACACCATCTTCACTCCGCCCCCCTAAGGGTATTTTATACTTTTAGCTTTCTTTGATGCCAGCAAAACTTTAACACATTTGTCTTAAAGAATCCCATTGTTCCTAATTTAGGTAGCCCTAAGGTCTAGCTTAGAAAAGCTAAGGTTGAGAGACATTGCACTGCATATAATTATGTCTCACATAGGTCTGAGTACTAACTCGTATTCATTTGAGAGTCAGAAATTGCTCTTGGATTTCCTCAGTTTGGAGGACCTTGTGGTATTCCCATGAAATGAGGTTAGAAACAGGTTTCCCACAGCCTCTTTTTATTTTTAATATTAAAAAATGTAGAATGCATAGATTAAAACTAAGGATAATATAATGCCTATATTTCTGCCACTTAGAATTAATGCTTTTCTGTTTTACTAGTCCTTTCACATTTTTACTAACTTGAATTAGATAGTACTTCTCATGAAATGTGAAATCTGTCCCCACTTTATCATTATTTTTTGGCAAATATTCCAACTTTTAATTATATTAGTGAACATATATATAGTCTGTTAACTCGTAGAGCACTTTTGTACATTTTGCCTAAAAGTCTGTTAGTTTTATTTTACAACACTAAGCAGTTTTATTTTACAACACTAAGCAATTAGCTTTTACAGAGAAAATGACAAACATCTCTTTTACTGATAATCAAGTACCCTCATCTACTTAGCCATTGATATATTTGTGGACTTGGAGTTTTATTGTAGTTGCAATGATTTAACTTTTAAAAATTAGTTTTAATGTATAAATAGGCCATGTTTTGAGATTACAGAACAGGTATAGATATGCTTTTAATCTTAGTTTTCTTCGAGAATTTTGTGTTCTGTGCACATAAAACATTAATTAGATTGAGAACTTCCTTTTAGCACAGCAGTTTTCAGCTTATTTTTCATAAAGCCATAGGGTTTCCCCAGAATTGCTTCTGGGCCCGAGTGTTAGTCCACTAGGGCTACTATAACAAAATACCACAGAGTGGTTAGCTTAAAATTTATTCACAGTTCTGGCGGCTGGAAGTCTAAGAGCAAAGTGCTGGCAAATTTGGTTCCTAGTAAGCACTCTCTTCCTACCTTGTAGAAGGCCTTCTTGCTGTTTCCTCAAATGGCCTTTCCTGTGGGTGTGCTCAGGGAGGTGGAATCTCTGGTCTCACAGACACCAGTCCTGTAGGATTAGGATGGCCCTGCTCTTAAGATCTCCTTTAGCTTTAATTATGTCCTTAAAGCCCTTACCTCCATATACAGACACATTGTGGGTTAGGGCTTCAACATATTAATTTTGAGGGGACACAATTCGGTTCATAAAAACTAATGAAATATTTTGTTGGAAGAAAGTGATTATGCTGATTAATAAAAAGGGAAGTGGGGTTGAAAACTACTCGTACATTATGTAGGTCCTTCAACATAAGAATTTATTGCATTCATGTACAACTTTTCAGGAGCCTGTTTTTTTTGTGAAATGGAGATTCATCCCTATAAACTGTCTTTCCTGGGATTCTAGATCTCTCTTAATTTCTTAGTAGTTTAGATTCATAGAATCTTAAATGATGCAGACAGTCAGGAATTCCCATTGACTTGAGGGTCATTAAAATTTTGATTACAGTACGGTATGCTTCAGTAAATTATCGTAGAGTCTGGTTGTAGTGATTTCTAAAGTTTAAAAGTGTTGAATTAAGAATCAGAGGGTTCAGGACTGGATTAAGATGGCGGAAGAGAAGGATGTGGAGCCCACGTCTTCCCACAAATACATCAGAAATAATCATTATGTGGAACAATTCTCACAGAATACCTACTGAAGGCTGGCAGAAGATCTCATAAACCCAAAATGGCAAGAAAGATCACCATGTAACAGGTAGGACAAAAGGGAAAAAAAAGGGAATTGGCACAGGACGTGCACCCCTGGGAGGGTGCGGTGAAAAAGAAAAGGTTTCCTCACCCTAAGAAGTCCGTTCACCAGCGTGGAGATCAGCCATGACAGAAAGGGAGCTTCAGAGGCTCAGAGGAGAGTGCAGCAGCTAGCTTGGGGCAGGCAGAACAGAGAGAGACCTGCACAGAAGATCCTGGACATCTCACTGCACTCCCCAGCTTGAGACACATGTCTGCTGGTGTGCATGGGGGCTGGGTGCTGAAATTTGGGCTTCAGAGGACAGACATAGGGAGAGGCTTGGGGTTGGCTGTACAGAAACAGCCTGAAGGGAATGGAGTGTGGTCTGAGCCACAACTGGGGGTTTGCACAGGAAGGAGCCAAGGTCTGCCATTGAAGCCCCGTTGGTAACGTGAGCCCTCTAAGGAAGGGCGGGCCTGCCTCATCCTCGATGTGCTCACGGCAGGCACGACTCTGCCTCTACAACCTCTGGGGGCACACAAGCACCTGTGAATCAATACAGACATACAGGGAGAAATTGGTGGGAATACAATAATAGTAGAGTTTAACACCCCACTTACATCGATGGACAGATCTTCCAGACAGAAAATCAATAAGGCAACAGAAATCCTAAATGATACAATAGAATAGTTCAACTTAGTTGTTAATTTTAGGACATTACATCCAAAAAATCTTTTCAAGTGCACATGGAACATTCCCTAGGATTGACCACAAGCTAGGACACAAAACAAGCCTCAGCATTTTAACACATGATTGACTGGAGATGTATTAATACATCTTTTGTTACCTGAACGTTATTGACCAGAGATGTATCAATATCGTTCTACAGAGTGGTACAATTAACATCACCATGTGAAGTTGTTGGAGCTTAAAATTGATCAAGTATTCATTATACAACTTATCATTGTCATTATCATAAACATTTTGTTCCGTTAGGTTTTTGGTCCAACCTTGTGTATATTATAAACGCAAGTTTATTGCCATAAAATTTTCAAAAAACGATGCGTCGCGAAATTTAAGTGAAGAAGAATTTTTCAGTGAATTTTATGCAGATACTTTCTGTGATTGTCTGAGTGACATGTATACTAGTGTCTCAGAAGATGGTAGTTCTTCAGAATATAGTTCTGATTCAGTCGATCAATAGTTAATCAGTAGTCGACTTCAATTCAATAGTCAATCTAACTATTAGACCAACAGAAGGACAAAGCCTTTGTGATTGATTCTGATAAGGAAAGTGAAAATGAAGCTCACGGTGCTAGAGAACACTCCTTTGCTGCTACAGAAGAGTAGATTGAAGACAGCATTTCACGAAAATTAGAAGGCTTTACAGGTGTGTCAGGTGTAACTATTGAATGTAATAACCTGCAAAGTTTGTGATATAACAGAAGTAATTTTTGGTAACGACTTTTTCAAGTTGGTCGCTTCTCAGTCAAACTTGTATCACCAACAGAATGAAAAATTATATAAAAAGTATGATAAGGCTTTAAAATGGACTGATGTAACTAATAGTGGCATGAAGAAGTTGCTTAGATTATTTATTTATTTATTTTTTTTTGCGATACGTGGGCCTCTCACTGTTGTGGCCTCTCCTGTTGCGGAGCACAGGCTCCGGACGTGCAGGCTCAGCGGCCACGGCTCATGGGCCCAGCTGCTCTGCGGCACGTGGGATCTTCCCGGACCGGGGCATGATCCCGTGTCCCCTGCATCGGCAGGCGGACTCTCAACCACTGCACCACCAGGGAAGCCTGGATTAATAATTTTGATGGGACAAATAAGAAAGTCACACTGGAAAGAATATTGGTTGACTGATCCCTTACTTGAAACACCTATCTTCCCAAAGATTTTGATGAGAAGAAGATTCGAACAAATAATGACATTTCTTCACTTGAATGATAACTTGGAAACTCCACTTCCTGCAGACAGAATTTCAAAAGTTAAACCTCTTTTGGAATATTTTCTCCAAAAATTTGAATCAATCTATATACCCAAACAAGAGCTATCACTTGATGAGGCAGTGAATCTGAGTTCATTGCCTCATGAACTCAGAGGACGACTCAGATTCAAAACATGTAAGTGAATAGGACAACTCAGATTCAAAACATATAATCCTGGAAAACTTACAAAATATGGAATTTTGGTCATGATGGTTAGTGAAAGTGAAACTGGATATATATATGCAACCTTGTGATTTACACAGGTGAAGGAAAGAAACTGCAAGAAACAATATTATTGGTCCTACAACCTTATCTTGGTTCATGGCACCATATTTACCAAGACAATTATTACAACAGTGTGTCCACATCTGAAACTTTGTTGAAAAATAAAACCAGAGTTTGTGGGACTGTAAGATAGAATCTTGGTCTACCAAACCAATTAAAGGAGAAATATAAAAATCTACAGAGGGGAGAAATGACATTCTTATGGAAGGAGAAGTGATTCTTCTCATATGGAAAGACAAGAGGCTAGTCCACATGGTGACAGCTATTCATGATGCCTCCACAGCATCTACAGGAAAGGAAGACAGGAGGACTGGCCATCAGATAACTAAGCCCACTTGTATATTAGAGTATAATATATTAAAGGAGTTAATTGATCCAATCAATATCTGGAAAACTTCAGTATCCTCTGGAAAACTAAAAAATGGTATAAGAAAGTGGGTTTCTCTTTGAATAGTTGTGGTTTATTCAATGAGTTTAAAATTTATTGCAGCCTTAATGCACAGAATAAAATGACTTACAAGCAATTTTTGTTAGCAATTGCTAGAGAATGGGTAACTGACTTTTTTGGTGAATGTAGTGTTAGTCCTACACCTGGTCCTTCTTGTAGCGTTTCTAAAAGAGCCCCCACAAAGATCCACCTTGTGGACTATCAGGTAAATTAAAAGTCCATATTCTAGAGAAAATAATACCTACAGGATTAAAAAAAACTGCTTGCTGGAAGTGTAAAGCCTGCTCTTCCAGGGGAAAGCACAGTGATACATGGTATATTTGTAATAGATGTTCTGTTCCCCTGCACAGAGGTGCCTGCTATACTGCCTATCACACTCTAACAAAATATTAGAATGCTTTACTACAACATATACAAAGTTTCAAATAAATACATTAAGTGCAAAAAAAGTTGTTGATATCTACTCAGATGTGGTATTTCAGTATTCACTTACATAACAAATTGCTGGCCACAAGCGATAGTTTCTGCATAAATCCCCCAGTCAATAATGTGTTAAGAGGATAGAAGTTATTTTGAGCATCTTTTCAATGGCATGAAACTAGAAATCAATCACAGAAAGAGAAACGAGAAAAAAATGATTGCGAGGAAACTAAACAACATGTTACTAAAATCCAGTGGGTCAACGATGAAATCAAACAGGTAATTAAAAAATACCTCGAGACAGATGATAATGAAAACACAACCATACAAAATCTATGGGATGTAGCAAAAGCAGTTCTTAGAGGGAAGTTAATAGCAATACAGGCCTTCCTCAGAAAACAAGAAAAATCTCATATATACAACCTCACCTACCACCTAAAAGAATTAGAAAAAGAAGAACAAACAAAACCTAAAGTCAGCAGAAAGAAGGAAATAATAAAGATCAGATAGGAAATAAATAACATAGAGATTTAAAAAAACAGTAGAAAAATCAGTTAAGCCAAAAGCTGGTTCTTTGAAAAGGTAAACAAAATTGACAGCCCTCTGGCCAGGCTCACTAAGACGAAAAGAGAGAGGAAGCAAATAAACAAAATAAGAAGTGAAAGAGGAGAATTAACAACCGATACAGCAGAAATACAAAAACCATAAGAGAATACTGTGAATAATTATATGCCAGCAAATTGGACAACCTAGAAGAAACAGACAAGTTTCTAGAAACATATGGCCCACCAAAGCTGAATCAACATGAAATAGACAATTTGAATAGACCAATCACTAGAAGTGAAATAGAATCTGTTAAAAAAAAAAAAAAAGCAGCCCTGCAAACAGAAGTTCAGGACCAGATGGCTTCACTGGGGAATTCTACCAAACATACAAAGAACTTGTACTGATCCTTCCCAAACTCTTCCAAAAGATTGAAGAGAAGGGAAAACACCTAAAATCATTCTGTGAAGCTACCATCACCCTGATACCAAAACCAGACAGACAATACCAGAAAAGAAACAGGCCAATATCTTTGATGAATGTAGATGCAGAAATTCTCAACAAGATATTAGTAAACCAAATCCAACAACACATAAAAAAAGATCATACACCACGATCAAGTTTTATTCATCCAAGGGTCACAAGGTTGGTTCAATATATGCAAATTAATGTGATATACCACATCATCAAAAGAAAAGACAAATACCACAACTTCCTGTAGTCCAGTGGTTGAGAATCCATCTTGCAATGCAGGGGACTCCAGTTCGATACCTTGTCGTGGAAGTAAGATCCCACATGCCAATGGGGCAACTAAGTCCGTGCACCACAACTACTGAGCCTGCATGCCACAACTACAGAACACATGTACTCTGGCGCCCATGTGTCACAACTAGAAAGTCTGTGCACCGCAACTAATGAGCCTGCTTGCTCTGGATACCGTGAGCCACAACTAGAGAGAAGCCTGCTCACCACAATGAAAGATCCTGTGTGCTGCAATTAAGACCTGATGCAGGAAATAAATACATACATACATAAATACATTAAAAACTTTTTTTAAAAAAAAAAAGAAAACACAAAAACCACATGATCATCTCAATAGATGCAGAAAAAGCATTTTATAAAATTTAACATCCATTCATGATAAAAAACTCTTACCAAAGTAGCAGAGAGAGAACATATCTCAACATACTAAAAGCTGTTTAGGACTTCCCTGGTGGCACTCTGGTTAAGAGTCTGCCTGCCAGTGCAGGGGAGATGGTTCAATCCCTGGTCTGGGAGGATCCCACATGCCTCGGAGCAGCTAAGCCCGTGTGCCACAACTGCTGAGCCTGTGCTCTAGAGCCCGTGCACCACAACTACTGAAGCCTGCACACCCTAGGGCCCGTGCTCCACAACAAGAGAAGCCACTGCAGTGAGAAGCCTGTGCACTAAAATGAAGAGTAGCCCCTGCTCACTGCAACTAGAGAAAGTCCGCGTGCATCAACGAAGACCCAACGCAGCCAAATATAGATTTAAAAAAATTTTTTTTTAATTAAAAAGAAAAGCTGTTTATGACAAACCCACG
Source organism: Aethalodelphis obliquidens (assembly GCF_003676395.1). Taxonomy (NCBI): domain Eukaryota; kingdom Metazoa; phylum Chordata; class Mammalia; order Artiodactyla; family Delphinidae; genus Aethalodelphis; species Aethalodelphis obliquidens. The sequence goes on along the minus strand of NW_020837994.1, from coordinate 4,677,124 downwards.
GCCAACATAATGCTCAGTGGTGAAAAGCTGAAAGCCTTCCCACTAAATCTGGAATAAGAGACGGATGCTCACTCTCACCACTTCTATTCAACATAGTATTGGAAGTCCTAACCACAGCAGTCAGACAAGAAAAAGAAATAAAAGGTATCCAAATTATAAGAGAAGATGTAAAATTGTAATTATGTGCAGATGACGTGATAGTATATATAGAAAATCCTAAAGACTCCACACAAAAATTACTAGAATTGATTAACAAATTAGCAAGGTAGCAGGATACAAGATTGACATACAGAAATCTGTTGCATTTCTTTACACTAACAATGAAATATCAGAAAGAGAAAGTTTAAAAAAAATCCCTTTTAAAATTGCATCAAAAATAAAAACTTAGGAATAAACCTTAGCAAGGACGTGAAAGACTTATATGCTGAGAAGTATAAAACATTGATAAAGGGCATCCCTCGTGGCACAGTGGTTGAGAGTCCGCCTGCCGATTCAGGGAACACGGGTTCGTGCCCTGGTCTGGGAAGATCCCACATGCCGCGGAGCGGCTGGGCCCGTGAGCCATGGCCGCTGAGCCTGCGCGTCCGGAGCCTGTGCTCTGCAACGGGAGAGGCCACAAAAGTGAGAGGCCTGCGTACCGCAAAAAAAAAAAAAAAAAAAAAAAAAATTGATAAAGGAAATTGAAGATGATTCAAAGAAATGGAAAGATTGCCAATGCTATTAGATTGGACGAATTACTACTTTTTAAATGGCCATACTGCCCTAAGCAGTGTACAGATTTAATGTGATCCCTATCAAACTACCCATGACATTTTTCACAGAACTAGAACAAATAATCCTAAAGTTTACACGGAACCATAAAAGACCCAGAATTGCCAGAGCAATCCTGAGGAAAAAGAACAAAGCTGGAGGCATAACCCTCCCAGATTTCAGACAATACTAGAAAGCTACAATAATCAAAACAGCGTGGTATTGGTACAAGAACAGACATATGGATCATTGGACAGAATAGAGAGCCCAGAAATAAACCAACACACCTGTGGTAAATAAATCTTTGACAGAGTAGGCAAGAATATACAATGGAGAAAAGACAGTCTCTTCAGTAAGTGGTGTTGGGAAGGCTGGACAGCCACACTTAAATCAATGAAGTTAGATCGCACCCTCACACCATAAACAAAAATAAACTCAACATGGCTTAAAGACTTAAATATAAGACATGACATCATAAAACTACTAGAAGAGATCATACACAAAACATTCTCTGACATAAGTAGTACCCATGTTTTCTAAGGTCAGTCTCCCAAGGCAATAGAAATAAAAGAAAAATACACAAATGGGACCTAATCAAACCTATAAGCTTTTGTGCAGCAAAAGAAACTATGGACAAAACCAAAAGCAACCTATGGCCTAGGAGAAAATGCTTGCAAACGACATGACCAACTCGGGCTTAATTTCCAAAATATACAAACAGCTCATACGACTCAATAACAAACAAGCAACCCAGTGAAAAAGTGGGCAGAAAACCTAAATAGACATTTCTCCAAAGAAGACATACAGAGACTTCCCTGGTGGTCCAGTGGTTAAGAATGCACCTTCCAATGCAGGGGATGTGGGTTTGATCCCTGGTTGGGGAGCTAAGATCCCACATGCCACGGAGCAACTAAGCCCGCGTGACACAACTACTGAAGCCTGTGCACCTAGATAGAGACTGTGCTCCACAACAAGAGAAGCCACCACAGTAAGAAGCCCGCGCACCTCAACAAAGATTAGCCCCGGTTTGCCACAGCTAGAGGAAGCCCATGCGCAACAACAAGGACCCGACACAGCCAAAAGTAAATAAATAAAAACGAAATAAAGGCCCTTCTATCAGTTAAAAAATGTATAGAATCTAAAAAAGATTTTAAAAAGGAAAAAGAATTGCCCCCATGTGCTGTATTCAATATTTCAGTTCTACTGAATCTTCCCCATCTGGTTCTGACCCCACCACGCCACCAAAACCAAGTCTTGTCAAAATGAGCCTTGCTGTGTTATCAAATCCAGTGGACATTCTTTAGTTCTTCTAAGGTAAATATTTTATCAGCCTTCCACATTTGAACCTTTTTCAATCTCTCTCAGCTTTTCTTGATTTCTTCCTCTGGTTGTGTGGTTTCTTATTTTGTTTTGCTGGCTCTTCTCTTTGACCCCTGAACATTTCATGAGTAGTACATAAGACAGAATCATCTAGTAGAAAAGCTGGAAGATTCCTTAAAATCAGTCATTTAAATGCGGCTTCTAGCCATAAATGTGGTTAGCTAAGAAACCACAGCTACTAAAGCTAGTAGATTTTCACCCACCTAATCAGTAAATAGTTTTTGATGGCCAGCTCTGTTAGGGACTCAGTAGGGTATTACAGGGGATATATAAGACACTGATGTTCTTGAGTCTGGAGTTCATTGAAGGAAGAAAATAACAGATATACAAATGCATAAAGTGCCAAGCAGAAGTGCGGTGTGCTATCAGGAATAAAGTCATCTGCGAGTATGCAGATATACTCAAAATTTTCTCATCTTTTCAGTGTTTGTAGTAAAGACTGACTCATAAAAAATGAATAATCATTGATTGCTTTCCTTCTTTCTAAAGAGCAATGCTTAGGAAAATAATGTGAAAGATATAAGTAGACCAAAGTTGTGAGATAGGAAGTGTTCGACATGAAAGCATACTTCGAGAAGTGGTCACTCAGTGGTTTTTTTGTGAAAGGCATTTAGAACAGCTGATAGGAGTTGTATGGTAGACAAAAGTTGGACCCTTATGGCCTTTGTTCCTTGATGTTACATTCTTTAATATGTTATTTGGCAAAGGGGGCTTCATGGATATAATTATATTTATTAATCAGTTGACCTTAAGATAGGGTGATTTTCCTGAATTATTCAAATGGGCCCAATGTAAATTACATGAGCTGTTACAAGCAGAAGAGGTAGACAGAAGTCAAAGATAAATGCAGTGTGAGGACTCAGCATACTTCTGCCAGCTTGAAGGTGGAGGGTTATGTGGAAAGCATGAGAAGGAAATGAATTCTGCCAACAATCTGAATGAGCTTGAGTGGTTTTTTTTGCCCAGAGCCCCCAGAAGGAGCGCAGCCCTGCTAACACCTTGATATCAGCTTCATGAGACGAAGCAGAGAACCCAGTCAAGCCGGACTACACAGGACTTCTAACCCATAGAAATTGTGAGATAATAAATAGGTGTTGTTTTAAAATGTTAAATTTGTGGCATTTTATTATGCAGCAGTAGAAAACTAATACAGATTTATTGTATGAATGAAGGATTTATAATTTGATGAGAAAACTCACATATGATTGGAAGTTTAAAAGAATTCCTTGCAAAAATATTTTTACATCTTTCATTTTCATCAAAAATGTGCTCTTTTCCTGTAAAAGCCAGAAATAGAACATGAAATTCTCAGATTAGTGCATTTAATTATTTATTCCAAATCTAACCTGATGCTAAACATGAAACAGATTTACTTTTTGGTACTAAATGAGATATTGGGTTGGACAGAAAGTTCATTCGGGTTTTTCCATAGCATCTTACGGAAAAACCCGACTGAACTTTTTGGCCAACCCAATAGGTTAGCTGGAAAGAGTTACAGAGTTTTGATGTTAGGAAATCTGGGCTCCATTCTGGGCTTCTCAGCACTGTTGATGTCAGGAAACTTTGTCACTTGTCTGAACCCAAGCTGACTGATCTGTAAAACTGGGAAAATGCAGTCTTATTAAATGGAGAAACTAACAGTTTATCTTGCAGAATTGTGAGAATTTAATGAAGTAATGTATGAAATGCACTCAAAACTATCATCTTCACATATTGGCTTCAAGAAGAAAACTATTATTGAAGATAAATATAATATTGAAGGTACTATTGAATCTTACATTCTTACCTAATTTTTAAGATATATAAAAGCTAATATTAAGGTAATTTAGTTAATAGAAGGTACCACACCACAAAAACTCTTAAAGTATTTACTGGAATGGTAGGTTGTTACTAAATTCTGAAGGTAAAAATAGATGGCTTTAAATGAAACAGGAAGACAAATCAAGATATGCTCAGCATGGAAATGTCCTTTCCCTAATGACTAGGAAATCAAATTTGTATCTGTTGGTTGGCTGTCTAGGCCACTTTAGTCTTTACATTTTAATACCCTTAAATACAGTCCTTTATAAAAAAGGGAGGAGAAAGTACCTTCTATATGCATATGCAAATTATTACCCAGACCCTGCAGAGTAGATCCATATATTGATATCCCCATTTTACAGATTAGGAAGCTGTAATTGCCTTTCTAAAAATCTCTGTCCCTCACCAGAATTCACGAGAGCTAGACCCTGTGTGCCTTATTCACTTCTATGTATATCAAAAGTCCTTATATTATGGCCCCCTGCCTATTTTTATAAGGCTTGTGAGCCAAGAATACTTTTTTGCAAAGAACATTTGAAATCAGTTCATTGAAAGAGGGAGTACTTGCTTTAATTCCAATTAAGTAAACTATTATCTGTCCCCCAAATAGTTCTCTTCTTCTCATTAATACACCTGTATTACAAAAAAATTGTACCTAATTATTATATATTACACATAACATATAATGTATATGATATACTACATAGCATATCACATTTCACATGTAGTTATTATATTTTAAATTTCATCAAAAATATTGTGGAGGCAGCTCCTGGGCGGATTCGGCCTCGGCGGGCCTCGGTGGGCCCATCCTTGAGTTTACATCTGAAGGAGCCCTGGCTGGGCTGAGGAAGGCCGCAAGGCTCGTGACCTTGGCAGCGTCTGAGGCCAAGCTCGCTGGCCCAGCACGGAACCCGGGCAAGCTGGAAGCTAGGCTCAGCAAGCTGCCTGCCATGTTGTAAGCAGCCCTTTGAGTGTCCCAGGTGATGGCAAAGAATGAAGACGCCTGCCAACAGCCAATGAGGAACTGAGGCACTCTGACCTGATGTGAGTGAGCTTGTGAGCGGCAACTTCCGTATCAGTTGAGTCTTTAGATCACTGCAGCCCTAGCCAATAGCTTGACTGCAACCTCATGAGAAACCGTGAGCCAGAACCACCCAGCTAAGGTACCAGTTGAATTAAGAGAAGCACACCTCCTCCCAAGAACAGTACTCCAGCTATGACATAACGCCTGGGTAGGGTTCGAAGTAGCAGCCAGGCTGTAATACGAGCTGGAACTTCAATCAAGGCAGAGAAGAAACAGTTCAGGAGCTGGCACGAGGCATGGCCAAGGACACTGTGAGTCCTCACTGACTGTCAGGAAGCAAATCTGCTTCCGTTGAATAGCTGCTTCTCCTCGTGGCCTCCTGCCTGCAGGGTTGAATCCTCTAGCCTGTGCTCTCAGGCCTTAAGGTTCTAGACGTGACCTAGCAAGACTAAAGACATGTACAGCTTCCCCAGCAGACTTTGGTAAGATTCAGAGTACAGTGGGGAACCCATGGGTGGAATACCCCTCAAACACATTTTTCCCTCTTAATCTGGACATTCAAAAATCACCAGTATGTAGCTGCATCAGTGGTATGGAGCAAGACCAATAAAAAGTTGGAGATTAAAAAAACAAAACAACATATTGTGTAATATGTATAAAATGGATAACTAATAAGAACCTGCTGTACAATTATAAATACATAAATAAATACATAAATAAATACAATTAAAAAAACATATTGTGGAAATGTTTTCTCTCTTGTTACATAGGTGCCTGTGTAAGATCCTTGATTTATCCTCTTGGCCAGCAAAGCCTAAATATCAATATCTACTATCAGGCCCTTTACAGAAAAAGTTTGCTGACCCTTGGTAAGCCTAGCACAGTGCTTGACACATAGGTGCTTAATTATTATTTGTTGAATGAATGAATGAATAATGATTATAAATAACTTTGCAAAGGACATAAAGCCAAGTTACCAACCTAGATCTTTCTGACTTTATAGCCTTAAAAACAATAAAGTTCTCTTTATGGGCAAAAAGAAAGAAATCCTTAGGTTGTTTTTTGTTTTTGTTTTAATATTTATTTATTTTGGGTGTGCTGGGTCTTAGTTGCGGCATGCAGGATCTTTGTTGCGGCATGCGGGACTTTTTTTTTAGTTGCAACATGTGGACTTCTTAGTTGTGGCATGCATGCAGGATCTAGTTCCCCAACCAGGGATTGAACCCTGGCCCCCTGCATTGGGAGCGTGGATTCTTACCCACTGGACCACCAGGGAAGTCCCTTAAGTTGTTTTTAAAAAGGAACATTATAATTACTTGTGTATATTATTTTCTTCTCCAAATCACCAGGAGTGAACATTTTATGTGAAACCTGATAATAGTATGGATACTGGGTATAATTGATAAATACTTGACAATAAACATTTTTTATGTAAAGTTATGTTACATTATAGCTTTTCTAAAAATATAATTTAAAAATCAAAGTACAAGTTTTATTGTGGCCAAAAGCTATATCAGGAATTTTTTTCTTTAGCAGTTCTTTCTGCATTGTTAAGGAAGCTATTGATAGTCTAGAGGAGGAATTGGCACACTGTAGCCAAATCCAGCTAGCTGCCTGGTTTTGTGAAAAAGTAGTATTTGAACACAGCTGCATCTGTTTGTTTACCGATGATCTACAGCTGCTTTCATGCTTAAGTGCCAAGTTCAGTGGTCTGTTTAATGGACTGTATGGTCAACAAAGCCTAAAATTCTTACTATTGGCCATTTATAGAAAAAGTTGGACACCTGGTCTAGAAAACACATTAACCACCTATTTCTCTTGGTTCTGTCGTTTATGAAATTAGAATACCAAAAAGCCACTTGGTGTTGGACAGATAAAAAGGACAAGGATGAGCAAAGAATGCATCTGTACCTGCTGCAGAACTGCTTTTGCCTGTTTTTATTATCTCATATTAGTTGTCTGCTGGTTCGTAAGCAGATTGGAACTATGTCTACCTTTTGGACCACAGTTTACCCAGCTCTAAGCATGTTGAATTATTGAACAAATGTATTTGTATGGAGTCTAAGCAATAAATTTCCTTGAGAGTTTATTACTAGTAAAAGTTTTACAGACGGTGACTCCCAAAGCTCTAGCTCTAGCTCAGGCTTTTCTTTTTTTAACATCTTTATTGGAGTATAATTGCTTTACAATGTTGTGTTAGTGTCTGCTGTATAACAAAGTGAATCAGCTATATGTATACATATATCCCTTATACCGGATTACAAACGTCTACATTTATATCCAACTGACTGCTTAGTGAACTGGTTTGATGTAAGCAAATCAAACTCAACATGTATCGAAAGCTAAATTCTGTTATTCCACTATCCTTTTATACATACTGAATCCATGATGTATTCACGTCACCACCAACTTGGTGAGCCCAAGCCATGATTCTGTCATTAAACACAAAGGTTTAAAAGTAACTTATATCACTTACAGAGTTACTTAGTGATTCTCTTTCTTTTAAAAATCTAAACTATGTCTTAGCATTCAAAGCTGTTAATGATTTAGCCACATCTAATGACATTCAGTCCTGTGTACCCTGCTACTTGACTCACATTCTGAGTCATTCACAGAAAATACTGTCTTTTTCATTCTTCACAGTTTTTGCATGTACTGTATCTTCTGCCTAGAATGCCTTCCCACCAACTTGTTTTCCTGGCAAACATTTATCTTTTAGCTTTCACCTCAAGAATTACTTTCTTCTTGAGACCTTTCTTCTCTCAGAAAGATGTTCCTCCATGGATTTATGTGTAACTCCATTTTAGAAGCTACTGTATGTTTTTGTTTGTTGGTTGGTTTTTTTTTTTGCGGTACGCGGGCCTCTCACCGCTGTGGCCTCTCCCGTTGCGGAGCACAGGCTCCGGACGCGCAGGCTCAGTGGCCATGGCTCATGGGCACAGCCGCTCCGCGGCATGTGGGATCTCCCCGGACCGGGGCACAAACCCGTGTCCCCTGCATCGGCAGGCGGACTCTCAACCACTGCACCACCAGGGAAGCCCGACTGTATGTTTTTTATATTGCATGTTCACTATGTACCAGGCACTGTGTTTAATATTTTCCTTATATAGCTCTCTCTTGAAGTAAATATTATCCTCATTTTATGCACAAGGAAATTGATTTTAAGAAACTAAATAACTGGACCAGTCTCTCATTGCTAGATATGGCAGAACCAGCATTGAAGCCCAGGACTTTGTGAATCCAGTGCTTTAAAACACCGCTAGTATTGCCCCTCATATTTGTCTTTGTTGTAAATTCTAAGCATCTTGAATGCTTTTTGCATCTTTTATGCATCAATATTAGATGAATTAATCACTTAAACATTTTCAATTTTCTTTCATTTGGCTGCTAATAAGCTTAACTCTGTATTTACTTCTTAGTTGTATTAGTCGGTTAAATTAGTTTTCTAGAGGAATTTTTACCTTCCCAGTTAACATGCCTCTTGACCTTTTATCTTTTTCCTAGTGGTACCATTGTGCATATGTATTATGGAGAGCTTTTTCTTTTCCTTTTGAAGTCAGTGGAACATAATTAATATAAAATTCTGTTTAAATCCAGAGCAAATATCTGACATCTGCTAGGCCTTGTTCCTTGGCTCATAGCAGATGTTACCAATCTAAGCTTTTCCTGCCCAGTCTAGATTTAGCAGACTACACTGCCACCACAGATCGTCAGCATTGGCATCTGTTTGTCTTGTCTTGTTTGTGTCTCCCTAAAACAGTTGAACTGAGATCTGTAGAATGAGCAGAAGCTTGTTAGGAAATTACTAATAGCTTGGCTTCACTATAATATAAAGTACCTAGAGAGAAGGGAGTGAGTGGAGGCCTAGGGTTCACGTGAAAGAAAGTTACTGTAATAATCCAACCGAGCAATGAAGGGGCCTGAATTAAGGTTTTGGCAGTAAGTATGGAAAGAAAAGTGTTTATGTGAGAGCTTTTTGGAAGGTAGAGTCAATAAGTCTTTGTAACTGATAGAGAGGGAAAGAGAGAGGTGTCTAGCAGCTCACCTCAAGAACGGCATTCATTGTTGTGCTATATCCTGCACTTGCTAACATATATTTCCCAATTTCATCCAGAATGTAAAGGAACCTGAAAATCTAGCTGGTGACTTTTTACTTTTAAGGTGGAGTTACCCTCCTAAAGAAACCCAGTGAGTAGAAATTTAAAATAGCAGTTCTGCGATGACCCGTTAACGTCTTGCTTCATTGGATAGGCCTTGGCCTTGTTGAGCTTCAGATTCCTTTTGGTGAGTCACAAAGAAATTTCTCTGCCAGTGAACTCTTATGCCTCCGTGAAACTCCTCTATTTCCTGTGGTTGTTAATGACTTTAGATACCATGTGAGCAATTTCAGACACCTTAGCCGTGGATAATGAATACCACCATGGCAATAAACAGATATGTGCCTTCAACAAATTCATTATCTGTGCCTCTGCTTTCCTGCTGCCCTGCCTCCTGCCCAAAAACAGCAATGAAGAGGCCCTAAAAAGTAATGGGAAAGCTAATTTTTAATAAATTATCTTTTAAAGGAGTGGATTTCCTTTAGCCTCAGAATTATTTCTAAGAGACAGATGGTAATTTATTATTGCTATTTTTCTTAAATTTTGTGATTTCTTCAGTACATGCCACAACCAGTGATTTAGAGACAGTTTTTCAATGAAAAAAGAAATACTGTCACATTGAATGTTACCATGGATTTTAAAAGGCTCTTGATTTTAAGAAATTTTAAAATATTAAAAAATATATGCTAATTACAATAAGCAAAGAGTATGTGCTGGTGCTCAATACTTGAGGGATAATGACCTTCAGTAGAAAATAACCTAATGTGTCTCTTCTGGAGTGTCTATCCACCACTTAACAGAAAATGACCTCTTTTGTCCCTCAAAAGTAAAGGGAAGATAAGAGATAATCTCTGTCCTTTGGTTTCTAGTAACAGGTTTAGAACTCTTTGGAAAGTGAATAAATTTGGCAATAGATGCCTTTAACCTAAATGACAATTTCAGTAAAGCCCATTGCCTTTACTCCTTTACTCCTTAGGAAGCTTGTCATGTGTTAGCAAGTCATAAGGGTCATCTTTTGTCATTTGCTAATTTGGATATATTTTGACAAGGGTTAGTTATTTCTGTACTGCCATAAATACTGTTTTCAAAAGTAAACTAAGGTTGTTATCTTTCATTTTTATTTGCCTTGTTAATATTAATTTGTGTTTTACTTTATTTGAGATATAATTCATACAACATAAAATAATACAACATAAAATTTGCCATATTAAAATATATTCATTGATTTTTAGTATATTCATTGAGTTTTACTATAGTCACTGTGTTGTACAACCGTAACCACTATCTAATTCCAAAACATTTCCGTCACCCCAAGAAGAAACTACCCATTAGCAATCCGTTCCGTTCAAACCCCTTCCTGCTCAAATGCCCTGGCAGCCCCCATTCTACTTTCTGTCTTTATGGATTTGCCTATCATGGACATTTCTTATAGATGGAATCATAAAATAAGTGGCCTTTTGTGTCTTCTTTCACTTAGCATAATGATTTCAAGGTTTATTCATATTATAGTATATATCAGTATTCCATTCCTTTTTATTGCCAAACACTATTCCATTGTTTGGTTTATACCACATTTTATTTATTCATCATCAATTGATGATCATTTGGATTTTTTCACTTTTTGGCTGTTAGGAGTAATGTTGCTATGAATGTTGGTATACAAGTGTTTGTGTGGCCATGTATTTTCATTTCTGTATGTACCTACGAGTATAATTACTGGGTCATATGGTATTTTTTTGAGGAACTGCCAAAGTGTTTTCCATAGTTGCTATACTATTTTACATTCCCATCAGCAATTTATGAGGGTTTCAATTCTCCAAAGCTTTTATTTTAATAATAATGATAAGAGCTAATATTTGAGAACTTACTATATACTAGATCCTATGCTATATTAAGTACATTATCATTTAATTCATAGTACAACCCAGATCATGGAGAATAAATAACTCCCGAGGTCACATGGATAGTAGATGATGAAGCAAGGGTTGAACATAAGTTTGTTGCCACAGAATGAATACTTAATGCTTTATTTATTGGAAAGCATTTTCACATACTTTTTAACTAAAATGTTCCTTAAAGAGTACCATTTACTCTGTGGTAATGTGTAAGCAGCCATAATGTACCCTCATAAATGAATTGCATGCGGTGGTGTACAAAGAGCACTGGATTTCTAATGGGGAAAAACCTGAACTCTGCTAGTTACTAGGTGCATAAGTTTAGTTACTTCTTTGCTCTGTTTTCTCATGAAAGTATATATGAATACTTTTCAGCATAGTCTTGTCAAATAGTTGGAACTCAGCAAATGTTGTTTAAATATTAATAATAATTTATCAGAGAAACAATGGCAGTTTTACTTTTTTTTTCCTGTGGCTGGCATTCCTTTGGAAGTTGTTAGCAACTTGGGCCAAATTATTTATACTTGTGGATATGGAAATGTTGGGTTGCATTTTCTTTAGTTTTCTAGTGAACTTCAGGTGCTCCAGTGAATGTTTTATGTTGATAATATACCTGCAGGCTTTTCCAGTCAGAAGGGATCAGTGCCTTAATTATGGCTGGGAAGACCTGTGTCAAGAGTGCCCTTGTAGTTGACTTAAGAAACCTGCTGTTCCCCTCCAGAGATTTTTTTTCAAGTGTGCACACTTGTGTTGGTCATAACCTCTCAATTATATACTCAGGAGTACTGCTCCTTCATAACCACATTTGTTTATTTAGTAAACATACCTATAATTGTAGTATTAGTGTGTTTTGAAAGAAGTTACATAAAAATACCAATTTAAAGTTATATCTCATTGCTTTAGCTACTAAGCAGATAAACCTGGGAAGTAAAAATAAAATCTCCTAAAATTTCCTATGTATAAGAAGCTTTAGGAACCCATTGAAAAATATGATAATATGTATGTGTCTTTTATTTATTTATTTATTTATTTATTTGTTCATTTTTGGCTGCGTTGGGTCTTCATGCTGCGCGCGGGCTTTCTCTAGTTGCGGTGAGCGGGGGCTACTCTTCGTTGCAGTGCATGGGCTTCTCATTGCGGTGGCTTCTCTTGTTGTGGAGCATGGACTCTAGGTACGCGGGCTTCAGTAGTTGTGGCATGCGGGTTCAGTAGTTGTGGCTTGTGGGCTCTAGAGTGCAGGCTCAGTAGTTGTGGCGCATGGGCTTAGCTGCTCCGCAGCACGTGGGATTTTCCCAGACCAGGGCTCGTACCCATGTCCTCTGCATCGGCAGACAGATTCTCAACCACTGTGCCACCAGGGAAGCCCGATGTGTATGTGTCTTGATTCTTGTCTGAGCTGAAAATGAGAGGATGGAGTATATAAGATGTATTGAGAATTTATTGTAGTATTTTTAGAACTTCTTTTGATTGTTGCTTGTAGTATGAAATATGTATTTCTTGAGATTTAACAACTTGCAAAATGCAGTAGATACCCTACCTCATACCATATGCAAAAATTAACTCAAAATGGAATAACAGCCTAATTAAAAGAGCTAGAACCATAAACCTCTTAGAATAAAATATAGGGATAAATCTTCACGACCTTGGCCTTGGCAGTAGAGTCTTAGATCTGACACCAAAAGCACGTGAGCAACCAGAAAAACAATACATAAATTGGACTTTATCAAAATTAAAAACTTTTGTGCATCAAATAACATTATGAAGAAAGTGAAAAGACAACGTACAAAATGGGAGAAAATATTTGCAAATCATATGACTGATAAGAACTTAATATCTAGACTATATAAGGAACTCCTAAAACTCAACAACAGAAAGACCAACCCAAGTTTAAAAAGGAGCAAAATTTTGAAGTAGACATTTCTCTAAAGATATACAAAGATTAATAGTTTGCACATGAAAAGATGCTCAACATCTTTAGTCACTGGGGAAATGCAAATCAAAAACACAATGAGATATTACTTTATACTTAATAGGATGACTGTTTTTTAAAAATGGAAAATAAGTATTGGTGAGATTGTGGAGGTATTGAAACTCTGATGGGAATGCAAAATGGTGCAGCTGTTGTGGAAAACAGTTTGGCACATCCTCAAAAAGCTAAACATAGAATTGCCGTGGGACCTATCAGTTCTACTCCTAGCTATATACGCAAAAGAATTGAAAACAGAGACTCAAACAGATACTTGTATGCCAGTGTTTATTGTAGCGTAATTCATAATAGCCAAAAGGTTGAAACTACCCAAGTGTCCATCAACAGATGAATGGATAAACAAAATGTGGTGTGTTCATACAATGCAATATTTTTCATCCCTGAAAAGGAATGACGTTCTTATATGTGCTACCACATGGGCAATCCTCGAAAACATTACGCTAAGTAAAAGAAGCCAGGCACAAAAGGACAAATACTGGATGATTCCACTTATAAGAACTATCTAGGATAGGCAAATTCATAGAGACAAAGTAGATTAGAGATTACCAGGTGCTGCAGGGTGGGAGAAGAATGGGGAGTTATTGCTTAAAGTGTAAAGAGTTTCTGTTTGGAAGGAATTCCCTGGAGGTCCAGTGGTTAGGACCCTGGGCTTCCCCTGCTGAGGGCCGGGGTTCAATCCCTGTTCGGGGAACTAGCATCCCACAAGCCACATGGCATGTCCAAAAAAAAAAAAAAAAAAGTTTCTGTCTGGATAATAAAAAAAACTTTTGGAAATAAAAAGTGTTAATGGTTATACAACATTGTGAATGTGACTGATAAATGCCACTGAATTATACACTTAATGGTTAAAATGGCAAATTTTATGTTTATATGTAAACATTATATCTCTGTATACTAAATTCGTATATATTTCACAGTATTTAAAAAGGCAGCAGTTAGGGAATTTTCTCTAGATCTGGCAGTGATCTTAGCTTCAACATATATTCACTATCATATTGGATACAGAGTATAACAAGGCAAGCCATTCAGTATAATATAGGGTTAATTACCCAGAAAATAAAAGTAGGGAATTAAGTCAGTCACCAATAATTTTGTTTAAATATGACATGTTTTTTTAATGTATCTGAAACAAAAGTGTCATGAAACAATGTTTATGTATAGTTTGAAGAATACCAATATACTTCCTACCAGCTCTTAATTCTCTGTGTATTTTCTGCTATGTTCCAGTTGGTTCTTGTCGTGTTTTTCTGGATCCATTTTCAGGTTTGCATTTATATAAGTAGCTGTGGCACTGTGAGTATCTGATCTTCCTAATCTCATCTCTTTTATTAGCAACAAAACCTCCATTTTACAGGTGAAGATCCTGAAATTCAGAAAGGTGATTGACCTAGACAAGATCACACTGCTGTTAGAGAGAGCCTGGATTTGAATCTCAATCTATTTTATACTAAAGCCTTATTTCCCTTTCTATTTAGATTATTGATATAAAGTAGATCTTTTGGAAAGAGGTACTTACCAATCACACTTTCCATTTAGGCCTATTTTAGGTATATGGTTACTCTTACCTATGATACAAAATAGCTATGGTAGAGATTTTATTTTTCTTGCTGGATTTTTGTCAGATACTTGCAAGGTACCTTTTCCTTAACTAAGACTTCAGAATAGACTACTTTTGAGAGTAGCTTCTCAAATTTTTGACATGTGTAAATGTGCCAAATTTGTAGGTTAACAGATTCCAGCTGCCTGTCCCACTAAGAGTTCCTTTAGCAGGAGTTGTAGTGTCTTACTTATCCTGATTTCAAGCACAGTGTCTGGCATACAATAAAGTCCTAATAATGGACTGTTTATCCTGTTTGTGGAATGAACTAATTAACTGATACATACCTATGCTCTTGTCAGTTGTTGGGGTTTTTGTGTTCTTTTGATTTTCAAAACCATGTTGTTAGAGAAATCTTGCCATCGAAATATTTCCTGTATATATATATATATATATATATATTTTTTTTTTTTTTTTTTGGTGAAAAAAAGAACCATCCAAAATTTATTCTCTGACAGGCGGCATCAGCAGGTAAAAACTACAGGGGTTTCTCCGTAGATCATACATTCACAAGGCATTGTTAGCTTAACAACTGAGGAAGCCTCTGGTGTGTTTTCTGTAACAATATCCACTTCACAGTGTAAATAGGTACTATTATTGTGTTCACTTACAATTCCAGAAGGAAAGGCACAACTTGGCAAAACAAAAAAAAATTTTTTTTGGATCCTAAAGTCAGGTGCAGTTACCAAGAGACAGACTTGAGAACAGTCTCAATCCACTTTTCCACATAGAGGGGCAAAGACTTCCCCCAGAAATGTGGGTCTTTCTTTCTCCTTCCTTGTTAAAATCCTCAAGAGTAATTACGCTTCATCGTCTGCTTAATATCACATGTACGAAAGGGGGATTAAGAAAAAAAGAATCACGACAACATCTTGAACTTCCAGCTGCTCGCACCAATACATCAACTCTTAGGTTTACGACAGGGCCTAGGAACACTTCAGCGGTCATCAAATAAGAAAATAGAGATTATAGCTACAAAAAACACATGAATGACATAGATAAATTAAAGCTTTCACATCCAGGACTTGCCTGTTCCAACTTGGTAGCCTTCATTCAATACTCGGGGAAAAAAAAATCTTCATAATTACTTGGCATAAGTCACAGTCAAGGAACTTCTGGTACAAATTAATATAAGAAGTTATTAGTATATAATAAGGAAACACGCCCTTCCGGTGAGTTTGTTTCTTCAAGAACGGACACCCAGCACTTCAGAGTAGGCACCGGTGAACTAAATTAAGTCACCTGCGATTCCCTGCTCAGGTGCTCACCTCTCCTGGTTTTAGAAGAAGAAGCGCATCTGGAAAACAGAGGGAGGACCTTGGCACTCTTGGGTCCCCACCTGAACTGTATTTAAATAAGCAGCAACACACACACTGACTCTCTAAGGACTAAAATCCGTCCGATTGAGGGCATTCTACTTAAAGTTCCAAGGTTGAAAAAAAAATTGGAATTCTACAACCTTGGTTTAAAAACAAAAAAAGTACATTCAAAAAAGAAAAGGGGCTTCCCTGGTGGCGCAGCGGTTGAGAATCTGCCTGCTAATGCAGGGGACACGGGTTCGAGCCCTGGCCTGGGAGGATCCCACATGCTGCGGAGCAACTAGGCCCGTGAGCCACAGCTACTGAGCCTGCGCTCCACAACAAGAGAGGCCGCGATACTGAGAGGCCCGCGCACCGTGATGAAGAGTGGCCCCCGCTTGCCGCAACTAGAGAAAGCCCTCGCACAGAAACGAAGACCCAACACACCAAAAATAAATAAATTAAATGATAAAAACTCCTACCCGCAACATCTTAAAAAAAAAAAGAAAAGAGGGGGATTCCCTGGTGGCGCAGTGGTTGAGGGTGCGCCTGCCGATGCAGGGGACGCGGGTTCGTGCCCCGGTCCGGGAAGATCCCACATGCCGCAGAGTGGCTGGGCCCGTGAGCCATGGCCGCTGAGCCTGCGCGTCCGGAGCCTGTGCTCCGCAACGGGAGAGGCCACAACAGTGAGAGGCCCGCATACTGCAAAAAAAAAAAAAAAAAAAAAAAAA
>NW_020837994.1:4601068-4660462 GCF_003676395.1 Aethalodelphis obliquidens | reverse complement strand
AAAAAAAAAAAAAAAAAAAAAAAAAAAAAGAAAAGAAAAGAAAAATGGGTGTAGGGTTGGGAGAATACAAAACAGGTCCCTAAACAGACGACAGACCTTGTCCATTTACCTGCATACAGTCAGCACTGAAGTAAGTATAACAGTAACCCCCACCCACCCTCTCCAGCCCCCAAACAGGCAAAACAGTTGTCTTCTCCATGGTGGTTCAACACCTTCCAACTTGAAATAAGTGACAGTCTTTTATTTCCTGTATATTTTTAAGGAATTAAAGAAACATCCATTCTGTATAACTCTTAATATACATTCTTATAGGCAGTGTTCCCAGATAGCCCGTCATAATAGTAAGTTGACTCTGTAGTTATATCAGAGAACATTGCTACAGTAAATACTGAGTGTCCACTATTAGCAAGGCCCTGAACTTGGGAGATACTGTAGGAAATAGAAAGATGAATCAGACTTTGTTTTTGCTTTCAAAAATCTTGTAGTTTTACAGAACATCCACCCCAAATGAAATAATGTTTGTGAAAGTTCTAATGTAAATAGTAAAACATTTACTTGGTAATATACTAGGCATAAAGCTTGTTGTTGCTTTGTAAGATATGTGTACTAACAATCTGAATCTTCCTTCTCTTGAGTATCCTCTGCCAGGCTTAGCTGCAGCTTCATCACCTTTCCCGTGAATTATTGCAAAACAGGCTTTAGTGGGTCTGCTTGACCTCGGAATCTATACTCCTGTCTGTCTTGCGCAGTGCAATAGAACTGTTTTTCATCAGTACTTCCAAATGCTTGTTGAGTCCTCGTATTTATGAGCCATGACCTACTTTCATGGCCTTGTCTCTACCCACCCCCACCACCCAGCACTCATGATCTAGGATTCTAAGGGCTCAGCATGAAGAGCTCCTCTATTCGCCTTCACATTGACAGAACATACCAAAATATTCATATCCCCATTGGTTTTCATAATCTGTTTTTCTTGAAATACTCTTTATTTACCTCTTTTTCTGGTAAAACCTCATTCATCCTTTAGGTCCTAGCATAAATGTCACCACTTGAATAAAACTTCTTTGATCGCCCTTCATCCATTGGCTGTATAAGGGTTTCTCTCCTCTGTATTTTCATAGTAGTTCATAGATATATCAGTTACTCAGTTTGTAGATGACTCTGACGGCTTTCTGCCTCTATAATTATTTGTTTTCATGACCATCTCGCTCTCTGAATTCTGAACTTCTTAGAGCAGAGACTGTCTGTTAATTTATCTTTGCCCTCCAAATACTAAATGTGCTCAGTAAATGTTTCATTTAGTCCTCTGGAAAGAATATTATATACAAAATAGTCGGACATATTTAAGTATTAGATCAGGGGGACTTGGTGAGGTGTAATTTGAGTATAATAAAGGAGCTGAATGATTTCTAATTCTCAGTCTAGGTTTTTTCCATAGCTTGGTTGGTGATAACTGACCTAATTGGTGTCTTAAATGTATTAACTAATTTCACCATAAATTACTAGAGATACTAATTCCTATTTCTTGGCTGAAGCACAGAACCTCCTAAGGATAACGGTACACCCATCTAAGGCTTGTGAGAATTGACTGAGTTAATATTTTAAAGCAACTGGAATAGTATTGTCACATGGTAAACACACAATAAATGTTAGCTATTATTATTATCCTGATAAGAATTTATAATGTTCTCTGAGATGTGTTGTGTTGCCTATAGAAGTTATTGGTGGTTATCTTAAAATAATAGTACTTTAAATTAAGGTAAAAACATTGTTTTTCTATGTCTTTCATGTATTCATCAGATATTTGTTTTGTACCTGCTGTGTGTCTCATACTTTGTCACAAGCTAGGGATACAAAGATGACTTCTCAGAGCTCAGCCAAAAAATTCTTCTTGACTCAGATTTGAAAAGGTTTAAGTAAAGACTGTATATGGGGCTTCCCTGGTGGCGCAGTGGTTGAGAGTCCGCCTACCGATGCAGGGGACACGG
Source organism: Aethalodelphis obliquidens (assembly GCF_003676395.1). Lineage (NCBI taxonomy): Eukaryota > Metazoa > Chordata > Mammalia > Artiodactyla > Delphinidae > Aethalodelphis > Aethalodelphis obliquidens. The sequence continues at coordinate 4,658,474 of NW_020837994.1, read as the reverse complement.
GTTTGTGCCCCGGTCCGGGAGAGCGGACCACATGCCGCAGAGCGGCTGGGCCCGTGAGCCATGGCCGCTGGGCCTGCGCGTCTGGAGCCTGTGCTCTGCAACGGGAGAGGCCACAACAGTGAGAGGCTTGCATACCGCAAAAAAAAAAAAAAAAAAAAAAGACTGTATATGATCCAGTGGAAAGATCTCTGAACCAGGAGTCATAAGCTTCAAGATTCAGCTCAGTCACTAACTTTGAGAAGGATATTTCTTAGATGTCTAATACATACCTCAAACTCATTAGGTACGAAAGAGATCTCTTTTCTCTCAGGTATTCCTTTATATCTTCGTTAAAAGCACTTTCATCCTTCCATTTGTTCAAGGCAAGGAAGTTAGATGTCACCTTTGGTTTTTCTTTCCATTCACCTTCCATATCTGTTCTTTCAAAAGTCCTGATAATTCTACCTTTGAAATACAGCTGTCTACTTCTTTCTGTTCCCACTACTACCACTATAAGCCGTGTCATCATTATCTCTTGCCTTAAAATTGGTTTCTTAGTTTCCATTCTTTTCCCTCTGCAATCTATTTTACACACAGCAGCCATTTTTGAAACATAAATCCGATCTAATTATTCCCTCATGTAAAATCCTCCCATCATATTGAAACCCTCCTACCCTGTTGGGGGGAATGTAAATTGGTGCAGCCACTATGGAAAACAGTATGGAATTTCCTTAAAAAACTAAAAATAGGGGCTTCCCTGGTGGCGCAGTGGTTGAGAGTCCGCCTGCCGATGCAGGGGTCACGGGTTCGTGCCCCGGTCCAGGAAGATCCACTTGCCGCGGAGCAGCTGGGCCCGTGAGCCATGGCCGCTGAGCCTGCGCGTCCGGAGCCTGTGCTCCGCAGCGGGAGAGGCCACAACAGTGAGAGGCGCGCGTACAGCAAAAAACAAAAACAAACCAAAAAAAGACCTAAAAATAGAGCTACCGTATGATCCAGCAATCCCATTCCTGGGCATATGCCTGAAACTAACACAATATTTTTAAATTTTTTAATTGAAGTATAGTTGATTTACAGTGTTGTATTAGCTTCTGGTGTACAGCAAAGAGATTCATATATATGGTCTTCATCTTCTTTTCCATATGGTTTATTACAGGGTATTGAATACAGTTCCCTATGCTATACAGTAGGACCTTGTTGTTTATCTATTTTATATATAGTAGTTTGTATCTGCTAATACCAGACTCCTAATTTATCCCTCCTGCTATCCCCTTTGGTAACCGTAAGTTTGTTTTCTATGTCTGTGAGTCTCTTTCTGCTTCATAGATAAGTTCATTTGTGTCATATTTTAGATTCCACATATAAGTGATATATCTTATGGTATTTGTCTTTCTCTTTCTAATTTCACGTAGTAGGATAATCTCTGGGTCCATCCATGTTGCTGCAAAATGGCATTATTTCATTCTTTTTGATGACTGAGTGGTATTTAATTGTATATATATGCCACATCTTCTTTATCTGTTCATCTGTCGATGGACGTTTAGGTTGCTTCCATGTCTTGGCTGTTGTAAATATTGCTCCTGTGAACATTAGGCGTGCATGTATCTTTTCGAATTAGAATTTCCTCTGGATATATGCCCAGGAGTGGGATTGCTGGATCATATGGCAACTCTTTTTAGTTTTTTAGGAACCTCCGTACTGTTTTCCATAGTGACTGCACCAGTTTACATTCCCACCAGCAGTGTAGGAGTGTTCCCCTTTCAACACAACCTCTCCACCATTTAACACAATAGTCTGTATGAGCTATGCTCTCCCACCCCCACCCCCACCCCCCCACACACAAAAAAAAAATTGTAAAAAAATCCATCACATTTGAAATTAGATTTTAATTTCATACCCTGGCCTACATAAATTTGGCCTTTGGTTACCTCTTCAACTTTATCTTTTGCTGCTTTCCCTCTTATTCTACTTCACTTATACTGATCTTGTTTTGTGGTTTTATAATATGCCAAACCTTAAGGCTTTGTGCTTGCTGTTTCTTCTGTCTGGAATATTCCTATGCCAGGTCTTCATGTGGCTGATTTCTGTTTTATCAGTCATGTCTCAACTTTTTGTGTCAAATGTCAACTTTTTTAAATGAGGCCTCCCCTGAGCCCCCAATGCAGAGTAGCACTCAGACTTTCCTCTTTCATAGTATTCTATTTTATTTTCAACATAGCCTTTGTCTCTACTTGATATTTTCTTATGTTCACCTATTTGACTGCCTCCTAGAATATAAGCTCCATGGTGGCAGGTTGGTTATTTTCTTTACCGTGGTATTCCAGGTCCTAGGCTAGTTCCTGCCGTAGAACAAGTACTCAATAAATATTTTTGGAATCGCTGGGTAAATGAATCTCTTTAAATTTCATGTCTCTCAGTTAAAATAAAGGTTTTCATCTGAATGATATTCAGGGACTCCTCCATCAAAGGTAAACAATGGCAGACACTAGTTAAAGGCTGTAATGACTGATTTTATTCAATAACTACGGTGGTAGTGTTAGTGCAAGTTCATGTGCCCGACGCATAGCGAGGCCAAACACACCGAGGCATCGGAGTTTGGAGCAGAGAAAGGTTTATTGCAGGGCCACGCAAGTAGACAGGTGGCTCAAGCCCTAAAAAGCCAAGAGCTCCCCGAAGGGTTTCAGCAAAGCATTTTTAAAAGCCAGGTTGGGGGTAGGGTTCTCAGGGTATGTGATCAGCTCATGCACAATTCTCTGATTGGCTGGTGGTGAGGGAACGGTGGAGTCACAGGGGTTAACATTATCAGTCCTTAGGCTCCAGGAGGCCTGGGCCTATGTGCTCATGGTCATCAAGTAGTTAACATCTTCCATTTGGTGGGGGTTTTTCACAACTCAGGAAATGTGCATCAAATACTGTTACCTAGGTACTTCAGAGAGGAGCTAAAGCAGAGGATATGGGGAAAGGGCTGTCCTGGGAAGGCCCCCATGAGGTCCTACTCGGTTACAGTAGTAGATGGAGCTTGAGCTTAATTTCAATTTGCCCAGAGGTGGCTGGTGTTTTAAAGGGAGAATGAGGGAGTTGGGGAGATGGTAATGAGGGAGTAAAGGGGTCAAGCAGGGTTAGGGAAATTCAAAAATCACAAACACCTGGTATGAGAGTTGGTCAAAGTTAGCTTGATTTGGGCTTTTGTGCCTGCTAACTATGCAAGTTACTAGACTTCTACCTCCCACAGAGTCTGATGATTACATACAAAAGGAATGGCTTTCAGGTCCTTGAGGACACCCTGTCTTGTAGGAGATACATACACATCTCAGAGGGACAGAGGAAAGATTTACAATTTTAAGTTTATTTTTAAAATTAATGGGGGAATTCCCTGGCAGTCTCGTTGTTAGTACTTGGCGCTTTCACTGCGGTGGCCCAGGTTCGATTCCTGGTCGGGGAATTAAGATCCTGCAAGCTGCGCAGCATGCCAAAAAGAAAAAAAGGAGATGAGGGACCTAGATCAGGTATTGGCTGGAACAAACAATAAATTCTTTTGGCAACCTTGAGTTTTCTAGACAGCAGTGAGGGAGGAGCAGGGTTGTGCTAGGGACGTGTCCTTAGGCTGATAGAAGCCATGCTAGAGTTTGGTCTGCTCTCTCAGTGCAGGTGTTTGGGTATTCATGCTGAGAGTTTTTGCAGTTTTTCTGTACCCCTCCTCCTTTTTAATGCCTTATCTTTCGAACTGCCAAAAAGAGAGGAGTTACTGGTACTTCCATTGTGTATATGAATCTAAGATTAATATGTTAATGATCTCACTGAGATAAATTCTGTGTATTTGCTGTGTAGGCATGTGAAACTACCTTTCTTATAAATATTGAGCCGATGTGAACTTTTAAATGCCCCCCACGCCCCCTCCCCTTTATTTTCCATCCTCAACCTTGTTTTTCTCTGTGTAGAAGAAGTTAAGAAGAACAGACACAGGGAGTTTTGGAGTGATAGCGAGCAGCCAGCCAAGAGGTCTCCAAGGCTGAATGGCATTCAGCCTTGCAGGCCCGGGACATTTGATTTTGTGTATTAGAAAGACTGTTCCTTAGGCACCATACAGGGGGTCGCAACAAGATGTGACCGCTCATTAACTACATTTAGAGAGAGTCAAACTTAAAACCAGTATTATGGAATTATAACTTATGGTGATAAATATGAATGTTTTGGACATTGGAACATTCTCTAAAGAGGAATTGCATGCAAAACCAAATTATTATTATATATTGATACAAGGCTGCTTGGTTAGAATCAAGTTGGAACATGGGGAGTTAATGTGAATTACCAATCTACTAGGGATCCCCTTGCTTTAAGGTCCCAAGAATAACTGTCTAGACAGTCTCTGATAAACAAAGCTAATTTCTGGTTCTCTAGGCAGACTGTGGCCCCTGGGTCAAATCTGGCCTGCTGCTTGTTTATGTATGGCTTGAAAACTAAGAATGGTTTTATATATTTAAATGGTTGGGAGAATGGTTGATATATGAAAATTATATGAAATTCAAATTTCCTTATAAAGTGGTATTGTAATACAGTGAAGCTTACTTGTTTATGTATTTTCTGTGACTGCTTTTGCACTGTAACAGCAGAGTTGAATAGTTGAAAAAGAGGCCATATGGTCACAAAGCCTAAATTATTTCCTGTTTGTCCCTTAGAAAAAGTTTGCTGACTCTTGGTGAGATTATATAGTCCTGCATAAGAATTATTTAAGTGTCATTTAGAGTACCTTTTTTATTTGCAGGTTTTATTTGCAGTATTTACTTCGTGGTAACAACAGGTTAGGGCTACTTGGGCAAATCTAATTAATGTGCCTTTGGTGGGGGGGGGGAGTACCTCAAATGGCACAGTAGTATGTCTACATTGCCCTTAAAGAAACAGAAAATGAATAGCATGTTTATCTCTGAATATCAGCACAACAGAGGTTTTACACCCTAAGCATTGTAAATGAAGGTCAGTAAATTGAAGCTAAGTAGTGAGGAAGCAGAGGCTTATATCTTAATTATCTCTATATCTACCTCTCTTTCTCTTTCCTCCCCTTTCACACAGTAAATGATAATCAACAGTTGTTCAGCTATATTTGGTGTCTGACGCTGTGAGCTGTTGGCCATGCTTTGGAGCTGTGTCATTCTCAGCCCCTTTGGTGAAACTGAACTTCCCCACACTCAGCTTTAGCCTACATCTTCTTCTAGGGGTATGGTATACAGTAGAGCACTCAAGAAATGCTTCATCCAAATCATAAGCTTGGCTCTGTGTTGTTGGCTGTCCTTCTGTCAGATTTTTTTAAATTGAGATATTATTCACATACCGTGAGATTCACTCTTTAAAAATATGCAATTCAGTGTTTTTAAGCATATTCACAAGGATGTGCTCTATCTTAACTGTAGAACACTATCATAATTATAGAGCATTTTTGTTACTCTGAAACGAAATCTGCCCATAGCCACCACTGTCTGTTCCTCCCTCTGCTTACCCACTAGCAACTGCTAATGAATTTTGTCTATATGGATTTGACTCCTGTGGAAATTCCATATACAAACTTCCATAAATTTGTGACCTTTTATGTCTGGTTTCTTTCACATAGCATCGTGGTTTTTTGGGTTTTTTTTTTTTTTTTGGCGGTACGCGGGCCTCTCACTGTTGCAGCCTCTCCCGTTGCGGAGCACAGGCTCCGGACGCTCAGGCTCAGCAGCCATGGCTCACGGGCCTAGCCGCTCTGTGGCATGTGGGATCTTCCCAGACTGGGGCACGAACCTGTGTCCCCTGCATCAGCAGGCGGACTCTCAACCACTGCGCCACCAGGGAAGCCCTAGCATCGTGTTTTGATGTTCATCCGTGCTGTACAATATATCACTACTTCATTCCTTTTCATGGATGCATAAAATCCCATTGTATTTATATTCCATGTATTATTTTATTCATTCATCAGTTGATGGAAATTTGGGTTGTTCCCACCTTTTGGCTATTATACTGTGATGTTTTCATTTTTTGGGAGTACATACCGAGGAGTGGAATTGCTAAGTCATGTGGTAACTCAGTGTTAACATTTTGAGGAATTGCTAAACTTTTTTTTACAAAGCGGCTGCACCATTTTACATTCCCATCATTTGCTATTATCCTTTTTTTAAAAAAATTTATTTAATTTATTTATTTTTGACTGCATTGGGTCTCCGTTGCTGCGTGAGCTTTCTCTAGCTGGCGGCAAGCAGGGGCTACTCTTCGTTGCGGTGCGCAGGCGTCTCATTGCAGTGGCTTCTCTTATTGCAAAGCATGGGCTCTAGGCACGCAGGCTTCAGTAGTTGTGGTGCGTGGGCTCAGTAGTTGTGGCTTGTGGGCTCTAGAGCGCAAGCTCGGTAGTTGTGGCGCACAGGCTTAGTTGCTCCACAACATGTAGGTTCCTCCCGGACCAAGGCTCGGACCCATGTCCCCTGCATTGGCAGGTGGTTTTTCAACCACTGCGCCACCAGGGAAGCCCCTATCCTTCTTTTTGATTACAGCTATCCTAACAGGTATGAAGTAGTATTTCATTGTGGTTTTGATTTGCATTTCCCTAATGACTAAGGACATTGACTGTCTTTTCCTGTGCTTATTGGCCATTTATATATATTCTTTGGCAAAGTGTCTATTCACATGTTGACCTTTAGGTTTTAATATAATCATTTGAGGTCTTCCTTGTATAATATTCCAGAAATTTCCCTTATTCTGTATATCTCAATTTTTTTTCTCTACAAAATGTAGTGCTATCAGTCAGAGGAAGTATGGTATTCCAGAGAATGGAGAGCTCATTCTTCCTTTTTGCCTTTGAAGATCCCCCATGATATAGTTCCTTGCCATACTGCATTCTGTCCTAACTTGGTAAAAAAAAAAAAAGATGACACCGGTACAGGAGAGGAAAAGGGTAGCCCTCCCAGGAGGGCCAGCCTGGTCTTATTCCTAGGTTGAGGTGGTTACATAAAGCAGTTTCACTTGCCTGTTTGTTTTTCTCCTGCCAGTGTTTCTAGCTAATTGCCCAAGCTCCCAGATAATTTCGTGCCTTGTATTGGTTCTTCTCCCTTGGCCTTCATTATACTCTTTGTTCCTTGGATTGGAAAAAGAGCATGAAGTTTCTAGGTACTTTTTATCATTTTTTATACCTATTTCACAACCTTTAAGGTCAGTATTATTACTGCTCCCCTTTTATTGCTGAGGAAACTGGCTCACAGAGGTCATAAAGCCCATGGTGCATCGCCTGATAAGTGGAATGGTTATCCAGATCTTCTTTCCTCATCCTTTTAAAGTGTCTCTGGTTTGCTTGCAATGTTTGTATGAGAAGAGAAGCCTAGAAATTTAAGTTAATGCCACATTATAGAAGGTCTCAAATGCCAAGCAGTGGAATCTTTACCCATAATTAGGAGGATTTTGAGTTGGAGAGTTACTTGAATAAAAATGTGCCTACAGTTTGGCATGGTTTTTTTAGCTTGCTTCTGTTGTAGGCATAGAGATGAATAAACTATTGTCCTTGCCGTCGAGGAACTTCTAGGCTGTTTGGAGAGGTGGAATCAGATAATTACTTGCATTTGGGAAAATGTGCCACAAAAGTGTATATAAAATTCTTGAGAGCAGAGGAGAAAGCTGCAGGGATCACTGCTTACCTTAAATTCAATCATCAGACAGTAGTAAACATTTCTGGTATATTTAAGTAGTGGGCATTTCAGGGTGGGATTGGATTCAGTTGTGTTTGGTATAAACTTTTTCCTTTATATATTAACAAAACTGTTAACATAATTGTACAACAAAACTACCAATGTAAATTTAAATTGCTTTTATGTATTAAGACTTTAACTTTCTCTGACAGATATGTCAAGAGTTTAACAGCACCTGGGCATGGGAGATGGAGAAGAAAGGCTATCTTGAAATGAGTGTTGAATGCAAGTTAGCACTCTTAAAGGTAATAAATTTATTATTTGTTACAGTTATTTTAATTAAAAAATTCACTTTTGACTCCTTCTGGTTGAATTGGGAAATAACTAGAAAGTAGACTTTTGGTGGGGGGCTTACGCCTGCAGCATGTGGGATCTTAGTTCCCCGACCAGGGATCGAACCTGCACCCCCTGCAGTGGAAGCACCGAGTCTTAACCACTGGACCACCAGAGAAGTCCCCAAGTAGACATTTTCACTGTTAGCGGAAAAGGACAATAGATTTTTCTTTTTCTTGTTTATTGTTTGGTGATAAAACTGTTCTTTAAATTACTGTTTTGGGTTATTTTTCAATATACAAGTATATCTAGGTTTAATGATCGCTGCTTGTAGGGACAATAGTAGAATGGGTAAACCCCACATTAATTTTATGCATTATTTGCAGCCTTCAACAGTCATTGTTAACAAATATGGTAAACTGTGGTTAATCTTTTACTGATTTACTAAATTAGTAATTTGATCATTAGTTTTCCAGATGACATGGGGCATGCCAGTGTGTACTTAATAAAAGTCTCACATAACCAAACCTACTTAATTAAAATAGGTCTTCTCAAAGTATAGATTTATTTTCAAGTTTGAGTTCCCCTTTTTCTCCTTGCTTGCTTCAGGGTGTTGGCCCTAATTATTAGCAATGTGGTCAGCATAATGAAGGGGAAAACTACCTTTATAGAAGAGAGTCTACGGGCCTAAACACCACAGGCAAAGGCAAAGAGGCTATGATAGGAACGTCATGTATTATTTGCCTGGGCAGATAGGTTCAGGGAAGAAATCTGACTTTATACACTAATCATACACAAAAATTTTAATTAAAAATCAGTTCTTCCAATTTGGTGATGTCTTTTTTTTTTTTTTAAAGAGAATTCCGCAGAGTAAGTTATCGATAAGACTGCCTTCCTTAAAAACTGTATATGTCTCAAGCTTTCAAAAATAGATAGCCATTTCAAGAATGAAGTTCATCTAAAAGCTTTAAGAGAGAAGGAGTGATTGAAAATTTTATACCATGAACAAATTTGGGAAACTTTAGTACAAACAGACTCATTGCTTTAAAATATAACTTCACTTTTGTGTCATTGGTTGGGTTAAACCTATAAATTTCTGTAATACAAAAATTAAATGTTAACTTAGAAATTTATGTTTTAAAGTTGGTTACTGTAAAGTAAGTGTACGAAAGGGGAGAGAGGAAAGTGAAAGATGGATAAAACTAAAAGTATTCTTTCTCCTATCCCCAAATCTGTTCCTTGGTTGAACATATCACATTTATTTTCATGGAGAAACATTTATGGGGTATTTTAAACCATGTCATGACTATTTTCCAGTACCTCTGTGAGTGTCAGTTTGATGACAATCTCAAATTCAAGAATATTATCAATGAGGAGGATGCCGATACCATGCGTCTCCAGCCAATTGGCCGTGACAAAGATGGCCTCATGTACTGGTACCAGTTGGATCAAGATCACAATGTCAGAATGTATATAGAAGAACAAGATGATCAAGATGGCTCTTCATGGAAGTGCATCGTCAGGTATCTTTTATTGGAATTTTTTTCATGTTTATTTGCATGTTTCTTACTTTGGTCTCTTCTCTATTGGAATATAATCTCTAAAGCTGGGTGATCCTTTTCTTTTGATGGGATTGGGAATTTCCAGGACCTAGCCTAGTGCCCAGCATAATACCCAAAGCAGGTGCTCAATTATTTGTCAAATAAATATATTTAGCAGTGTGGTCCATATCAGGACAAATACCTTGTACTTTGGAAAGCTGGAATCTGAAAAATAATGATGCATAGGTAATATGCACACAGAAACTCATCGTTGGAAAGAAATGTAAGAAAAACATTATATATATATTTTTTGGCTGTGGTGCACAGCTTCGGGATCTTAGTTCCCAGACCAGGGATCAAGCCCATGCCCTCGGCAATGAAAGCCCAGCGTCCTAACCATTGGACGGCCAGGAAATTCCCAGAAAAACATTATTTGATTTTTATTTAGCTATATAGTTTTCTATTAGGCATTATTTGTTTATTACTCATTAATGTGGCTAATTCATCTGACACTTAACTATATTTTCAGTTTTTCCTGTTCATACATTTCTTTACTGAGGTCTGAAGAAATCTGAGGAACATTCTACTTTTTTTGTCCTGATCTTTTTTTTTCTATTCTCAATTTCTTTCGTTTATTTATTTATTTTACTTATTTATTTTTGGCTGTGTTGGGTCTTAATTGCTGCACGCAGGCTTTCTCTAGTTGTGGCTAGCAGGGGCTACTCTTTGTTGTAGTATGTGGGCTTCCCATTGCGGTGGCTTCTCTTGCTGCAGAGCACAGGCTCTGGGCGCACAGGCTTCTGTAGTTGTGGCTCACGGGCTCTAGAGCACAGGCTCAGTAGTTGTGGCGCAAAGCCTTAGTTGCTCTGTGGCATGTGGGATCTTCCCAGACCAGGGATCAAACCCATGTCCCCTGCATTGGCAGGTGGATTCTTAACCACTGTGCCACCAGGGAAGTCCCTCTATTCTTAATTAATTTTTTTTCTTTTACATCTTTGTTGGAGTATAATTGCTTTACAATGTTGTGTTAGTTTCTGCTGTATAACAAAGTGAATCAGCTATATGTACACATATATCTCCATATCCCCTCCCTCTTGCGTCTCCCTCCCATCCTCCCAATCCCACCCTTCTAGGTAGTCACAAAGCACCGACCTGATCTCCCTGTGCTATACCGCTGCTTCCCACTAGCTATCTGTTTTACATTTGGTAGTATATATATGTCAGTGCTACTCTGTCACCTCGTCCCAGCTTCCCCTCCCTGCCCCATGTCCTGAAGTCCATTCTCTATGTCTGCGTCTTTATTCCTGTCCTGCCCCTAGGTTCTTCAGAAACCTTTTTTTTTAAGATTCCATATATATGTGTTAGCATACAGTATTTGTTTTCCTCTTTCTGACTTACTTCACTCTGTATGACAGGTTCTAGGTCCATCCACCTCACTAAGAATAACTCAGTTTCGTGTCTTCTTATGGCTGAGTAATATTCCAACGTATATATATGCCACATCTTCTTTATCCATTCATCTGTTGATGGACACTTAGGTTGCTTCCATGTCCTGTTATTGTAAATAGTGCTGAAATGAACATTGTGGTACATGACTCTTTTTGAATTATGGTTTTCTCAGGGTATATGCCCAGTAGGGGGATTGCTGGGTCATATGGTAGTTCTATTTTTAGTTTTTTAAGGAATCTCCATACAGTTCTCCATAGTGGCTGTATCAATTTACATTCCCACCAACAGCACAGGAGGGTTCTCTTTTCTCCACACCCTCTCCAGCATTTATTGTTTGTACATTTTTTCATGATGGCCATTCTGACCAGTGTGAGGTGATACCTCATTGTGGTTTTGATTTCTATTTCTTTAATGATTCCTGATGTTGAGCATACTTTCATTTGTTTGTGGGCCGTCTATATATCTTCTTTGGAGAAATGTCTATTTCGGTCTTCTGCCCGTTTTTGGATTGGGTTGTTTGATTGATTGATTGATTGATTGATTGATTTATGGGTATGCGGGCCTCTCACTGTTGTGACCTCTCCCGTTGTGGAGTGCAGGCTCAGCGGCCATGGCTCACGGGCCCAGCGGCTCCACAGCATGTGGGATCTTCCCTGACCGGGGCACGAACCCATGTCCCCTGCATCGGCAGGCGGACTCTCAACCACTGCGCCACCAGGGAAACCCAGGTTGTTTGATTTTGATATTGAGCTTCATGCGCTGCTTGTGTATTTTGGAGATTAATCCTTTATCACTTGCTTCGTTTGCAAATATTTTCTCCCATTCTGAGGACTGTCTTTTCGTCTTGTTTATGGTTTCCTTTGCTGTGCAAAAACTTTTAAGTTTCATTAGGTCCCATTTGTTTATTTTTGTTTTTATTTCCGATACTTTAGGACGTGGGTCAAAAAGGATCTTGCAGTGATTTATGTCATAGAGTGGTCTGCCTATGTTTTCATCTAAGAGTTTTATACTATCTGGCCTTACATTTAAGTCTTTAATCCATTTTGAGTTTATTTTTGTGTATGGTGTTAGGAAGAGTTCTAATTTCATTCTCTTACATGTAGCTGTCCAGTTTTCCCAGCACCACTTATTGAAGAGGCTGTCTCTTCTCCATTGGATATTCTTGCCTCCTTTGTCAAAGATAAGGTGACCATATATGTGTGGGTTTATCTCTGGGCTTTCTATCCTGTTCCATTGATCTATATTTCTGTTTTTGTGCCAGTGCCATACGGTCTTGATTACTGTAGCTTTGTAGTATAGTCTGAAGTCAGGGTGTCTGATTCCTCCAGCTCCATTTTTCTTTCTCAAGATTGCTTTGGCTATTCAGGGTCTTTTGTGTCTCCATACAAATTTTAAGATTTTTTTGTTCTACTTCTGTGAAAAATGCCATTGGTAATTTGATAGGGATTGCATTGATTCTGTACATTGCTTTGGGTAGTATAGTCATTTTCACAGTGTTGATTCTTCCAATCCAAGAACATGGTATATCTCTCCGTCTGTTTGTATTGTCTTCAGTTTCTTTCATCAGTGCCTTAAAGTTTTCTGCATACAGGTCTTTTGTCTTCTTGGGTAGATTTATTCCTAGGTATTTTATTCTTTTTGTTGCAGTGGTAAATGGGAGCGTTGCCTTAATTTCTCTTTCAGATTTTTCATTGTTAGTGTATAGGAATGCAAGAGATTTCTGTGCATTAGTTTTGTACCCTGCTACTTTACCAAATTCATTGATTAGCTCTAGTAGTTTTCTGGTAGAGTCTTTAAGATTCTCTTTGTTTAATATCATGTCATCTGCAAACAGTGACAGCTTTACTTCTTCTTTTCTAATTTGGATTCCTTTTATTTCTTTTTCTTCTCTGATTGCCGTTGCTAAAACTTCCAAAACTATGTTGAATAATAGTGGTGAGAGTGGACAACCTTGTCTTGTTCCTGATCTTAGAGGAAATGGTTTCAGTTTTTCACCATCGAGTACGATGTTGGGTGTGGGTTTGTCATATATGGTCTTTATTATGTTGAGGTAGGTTCCCTCTATGCCTGCTTTCTGGAGAGTTTTTATCATAAATGGGTGTTGAATTTTGTCAAAAGCTTTTTCTGCATCTATTGAGATTATTATATGGTTTTCCTCCTTCAGTTTGTTAATAAGGTGTATCCCATTGATTGATTTGCATATACTGAAGAATCCTTGCATTCCTGGGATAAACCCCACTTGATCTTCATGTACCATCCTTTTAACGTGCTGTTGGATTCTGTTTGCTGATATTTTGTTGAGGATTTCTGCGTCTGTGTTCATCAGTGATATTGGCCTGTAGTTTCCTTTTCATGTAACATCTTTGTCTGGTTTTGGTATCAGGGTGATGGTGGCCTTGTAGAATGAGTTTGGGAGTGTTCCTCTCTCTGCTGTATTTTGGAAGTATTTGAGAAGGATAGGTATTAGCTCTTCTCTAAATGTATGATAGAATTCGCCTGTGAAGCCATCTGGTTCTGGGCTTTTGTTTGTTGGAAGATTTTTAGTCACAGTTTCAACTTCAGTGCTTGTGATTGGTCTGTTCATATTTTCTATTTCTTCCTGGTTCATTCTTGGTAGGTTGTACTTTTGTAAGCATTTGTCCATTTTTTTGAGGTTGTCCATTTTATTGGCATTGTGTTGCTTGTAGTAGTCTCTCATGATGCTTTGTATTTCTGCAGTGTCAGTTGTTACTTCTCCATTTTCATTTCTAATTCTGTTGATTTGAGTCTTCTCCCTTTTTGTCTTGATGAGTCTGGCTAATGGTTTATCACTTTTGTTTATCTTCTGAAAGAAGTAGCTTTTAGTTTTATTGATCTTTGCTATTGTGTCCTTCATTTCTTTTTTATTTATTTCTGATCTGATCTTTATGATTTCTTCTGCTAACTTTGGGAGTTTTTTGTTCTTCTTTCTCTAATTGCTTTAGGTGTAAGTTTAGGTTGTTTATTTGAGATGTTTCTTGTTTCTTGAGGTAGCATTGTATTGCTATAAACTTCCCTCTTAGAACTACTTTTGCCGCATCCCATAGGTTTTGGGTTGTCGTATTTTCACTGTCATTTATTTCTATGTAGTTTTTGATTTCCTCTTGTATTTCTTCTGTGATCTCTTGGTTATTTCGTAGTGTATTCTTTAGCCTCCATGTGTTTGTATTTTTTACAGTTTTTTTTTCCTGTATTTGATATTTGGTCTCATAGCATATTTGTTGAAAAAGATGCTTGGTATGATTTCAGTTTTCTTAAATTTACTGAGGCTTAATTTGTGACCCAAGATATGATCCATCTTGGAGAATGATCCGTGTGCACTTGAGAAGGTAGTGTATTCTGTTGTATTTGGATGGAATGTCCTATAAATATCAGTTAAGTCCATCTTTAACTGATAAAGATGGACTTAACTGATATTAAAGCTTGTGTTTCCTTATTTATTTTCATTTTGGATGATCTGTCCATTGGTGAAAGTGGGGTGTTAAAGTCCCCTACTATGATTGTGTTACTGTCGATTTCCCCTTTTATGGCTGTTAGCATTTGCCTTATGTATTGAGGTGCTCCTGTGTTGGGTGCATAAATATTTACAGTTGTTTTATCTTCTTGGATTGATCCCTTGATCATTAATGTAGTGTCCTTCTTTGTCTCTTCTAATAGTCTTTATTTTAAAGTCTATTTTGTCTGATATGAGAATAGCTACTCCACCTTTCTTTTGATTTCCGTTTGCATGGAATATCTTTTTCTATCCCCTCACTTTCAGTCTGTATGTGTCCCTAGGTCTGAAATGGGTCTCTTGTAGACAGCATATATACGGGTCTTGTTTTTGTATCCATCCAGCCATTGTATGTCTTTTGGTTGGAGCATTTAATCCATTTACATTTAAGGTAATTATCGATATGTATGTTTCTATTACCATTTTAATTGTTTTGGGTTTGTTTTTGTAGGTCTTTTCCTTCTCTTGTGTTTCCTGTCTAGAAAAGTTCCTTTAGCATTTGTTGTAAAGTTTTGTGGTGCTGAATTCTCTTAAGTTTTGCTTGTCTTTAAAGGTTTTAATTTCTCTGTTGAATCGGAATGAGATCCTTGCTGTGTAGACTAATCTTGGTTGTAGGTTTTTCCCTTTCATCACTTTAAATATATCCTGCCACTCCCTTCTGGCTTGCAGAGTTTCTGCTGAAAGATCAGCTGTTAACCTTATGGGAGTTCCCTTGTAGGTTTTTGTTGCTTTTCCCTTGCTACTTTAAATATTTTTTCTTTTTTTTAATTTTTGATAGTTTGATTAATGTGTTTCTTGGCATGTTTATCCTAGGGTTTATCCTGAATGGGACTCTGCACTTCCTGGACCTTCCTGGACTTGATTGACTAGTTTTTGACTATAATCTCTTCAAATATTTTCTCTTACCCTTTCTTTTTCTCTTCTTCTTCTGGGACCCCTATCATTTGAATGTAAGTACATTTAATATTGTCCCAGAAGTCTCTGAGACTGTCCTCAATTCTTTTCATTCTTTTTTCTTTATTCTGCTCTGCGGTAGTTATTTCCACTATTCTGTCTTCCAGGTCATTTATCTGTTCTTCTGCTTCAGTTATTCTGCTATTGATTTCTTTAGAGTATTTATAATTTCATTTATTGTGTTGTTTATCACTGTTTGTTTTCTCTTTAGTTCTTCTAGATCCTTGTTAAATGTTTCTTGCATTTTCTCCATTCTCTTCCTGAGATTTTGGATCATCTTTACTCTCATTACTCTGAATCCTTTTTCAGATAGACTGCCTATTTTCTCTTCATTTCTTTGGTCTGGTGGGTTTTTACCTTGCTCCTTCATCTGCTGCATATGTTTTCTCTGCCCTCTCATTTTTTTTAAACTTACTGTGTTTGGGGTCTACTTATCACAGGCTGCAGGTTCATAGTTCCTCTTATTTCTGGTGTCTGCCCCCAGTGGGTTAGATTGGTTCAGTGGCTTGTGTAGGCTTTCTTGCACAGGGACTGGTGCCTGTGTTCTGGTAGATGAGGCTGGATCTTGTTCCTCTGGTGGGAAGAGCCTTATCTGCTGGTGTATTTTGGGGTGTCTGTGAACTTAGCATGACTTTAGGCAGCCTCTCTGTTAATGTGTGGGGTTGTATTCCTGTCTTGTTAGTTGTTCAGCATGGGGCATCCAGCACTGGAGCCTGCTGGCCGTTGGGTGGAGCTCAGTCTTAGTGTTGAGATGGAGATCTCTGGGAGAGCTCTCACTGATTAATATTACATGGGGCCAGGAGGTCTCTGGTGGTCCAACATCTTGGACCCTTTCCCCTAATCTTTTTCGAAAAACCTTGATTTCTTATATTTGTATTGACAAATATATTTGAACGGAAACATTTAATGTAAAACCTTAAAATAAAACTTTCTTTTAAATTGATAAGTGACTGGGACTGTTATTCAGAATCTTTGTGTGTCCAATTTTCTGTTTTTGGTAATTAATTATTTAGAATTTATTCTTTTAATTCTCACAATTTATATTAAGTTTGAAAATATCGGGATTTATAACTACAGTAGGGATAAGTAATAGATATACATCCACTGGCTTATGAAAAAGTCCTTTAACTGTAACTCGTCTTTGTTTTTGCTCAGATTTAGCAATTTTTTGTCAGTGGTCATTTATTAATGTTTCGAAGAGATAATTCGTAGAAATTCATAATAATTGTTTGGGTCAGGGAGGCTCAACTTTCATGCCCTAAGGATAAACATTAAATGAGCTGTTGGGGGATTGTTTTATAAGCATCCTTTCCTCATATTATAATATGGTTTTCCATGTAGTTAATTTACTAAATTAAGATCAACAAAATGTTCCTGAAATAAAATATACTCACCATCTTTCCCTATGAAAACATACATTAAATGAGGTTCTGTTCGTTATGTTTTACCACCACTGCTAATTCCTATATCAAACTTGCATAGTTGTTAAAGACATATTGTCTTCTGCTTTGTAGATGAAGAACATATGGCAGAGAAAAATTATGTTTATTATTAATCAGTCATACACGCTTAAAACAACTTCTAGTTTACACTGTTTTAAGTAGATTATACCCTAGTGCATGATGTGAGAGAAAGAGCATTGATTTTATAGTTAATAACTGTTTGAATCTGGGTTCCTTTGCTTATCATCTGTAGGCAGCTTACTTAATTTCTCTGACACTCTTTCCTAAAATGAAGATGATAATACTTCCCTGTTAAATTGTTCTGAGAACTATAAGAGAAATCATACTAGGGCCATAGTACATGCTTGATAAAAATTTGTTCCTTTTCTCCCAGTTAAACTATTGTCTTTTCTTACAACTTCTATCCCCAAAGATTGAAACTTAGTTTCTTTATAAAAGAAATATTTATCAGCAGGAAGAAAAAACGGCAAATTTGCCAGGCAACTTTTTCCAAATATGCAGTAATATTTGGGATCATTAATAAAACATTGGGATTTTGACTCTGATTTCAGGTAATTAAAGCCGAATTCTAAACACCTGATTGTCACACTAATGTTCCTTTATTTCATTAAACTAATAGATTTCTATCACATGCCTACTTGTGTAACTGGCTCTGTGTTGAGCAATGGGGAATATGGTAGTGAATAGTACAGCTCTGACATCTCTAGATGAGCTTCATGCACCTTTGGATTCCTTTATATTTTAAGTGGTAGCTCTTAGTTGTAATTAATGTGTGTATTTTCCGGGGAAGTACCATTGTTTCGATAGATTCTCAATGTGTCCTGTGACACGACGGTATTTCAGTTAGCTTTAACTTGACATACTAGTACTATTTTGGACAAATGTAGTGAACCGTTTTATCCATATAGGTCTCATTTTTGTGAAGGCTTTGTGAAGAGAGGGCTTCCCTGGTGGCACAGTGGTTGGGAGTCCGCCTGCCGATGCAGGGGACGTGGGTTCGTGCCCCGGTCCGGGAGGATCCTGCGTGCCGTGGAGCGGCTGGGCCCGTGGGCCAGGGCCTCTGGGCCTGCGCGTCCGGGGCCTGTGCTCCGCAACGGGAGAGGCCGCGGCAGTGGGGGGCCCGCGTACCGCAAAAAAAAAAAGAAATGAAAAAGAGGACATCACTGTATATCCCATGGACATTAAAAGGGTAATAAAGGAATGCTGATGCTGTGAATAACTGGATTCCCACAGATTTGATAACCTAGATGAAATGGACCAATTAATTGAAAAGGACAATGTCTAAATCTCACAACAGAAGAATAGGTAATATGCACAAGTCTCTATTAAAGAAATTGGATCAGTAATTAACCTTCTAAAATGGAACACCAGGCTCAGATGGGTTCAGTAGTGAATTCTACCAAACATTTATGGAAGAAATTATACCGATTTTCTTCTGTCTTTTTCAGAAGATAGAAGGAGAGAGAATAATTCCTAACTAATTATGTGGGTCCAGCATTACCTTAATATGCAAACCAGACAAAGATATTATAAAGAAAGAAAATTATAGACTAGTATCTCTCATGAACATAAAGACAAAAATTTTCAAAAAATATTAGCAAATTAAAACCAACAATGCATAAAAAGTATAATACACCATGACCAAGTGGGATTTATCCCGGGTATACAAGGCTGGTTCAATATTTGAAAACCAGTTTTCACACATTACCAGGTTAAAGAAGAAAATATCACATGATCATGTCAATACATACATAAAAATCATTTGATAAAATTCAACACCCTTTCATGATTAAAACTCTCAGTAAAGTAGGAAGAGATGGAAACTTCCTTGATTAAAAAATATATATATTGGGAATTCCCTGGCGTTCCAGTGGTTAGGACTCTGCAGTTCCACTGCTGGGGCCCCGGGTTCCATCCCTGGATGGGGAACTAAGATCCCGCGAGCCATGTGACGCAGCCAAAAAAACCCCAAAAAACAAACAAACTGATTTGCTATGGAGGCAGAGAATAAATCCTAATCAGAATCGGAGGATTTCCAGTACTTGGCTTTCAACAAAAGTTAAGGGGCATCTAATAGTTTTGTTAGCTGAATATTTAATTTAAAATTATTTTTAAAAAAAGCTACAAAATCCTACACGTAACATCTATTTAATGAGGAGAAACTTGAGGTTTTTCCCACTAAGATCAGGAACAAGGCAAGCATATCTGCTCTCTTCATTCCTTTGCAACATCATACTGGAAGTTCTAATTAATGCAGTAAGATAAGAAAAGGAAATAAGAGATACACAGATTGAGAAGGGAGAAATAAAACTGTCGTTTTTTGCCAATGACATCATTTTCTATGTAGAAAATCTGAAAGAATCAACCAAAAAATCTCCTGGAACTAATTCGTGATTATAGCAGTGTTGCAGGATAAAATGTTAATACACAAATGTCAATCACTTTCTTATATACCATCAGTGAATGTGTAGAATCTGAATTTAAAAACATAGTGCCTTTACATTAGCTCCCCTAAAACTGAAATACCTAGGTATAAATCTAACGAAATAAGAAAAAGTGTATACGAGGAAAACAAAATTCTAATCAAAGAAATCAAAGAAGAATCAATAAATGGAGAGCTATTCCATGTTCAGGGACAAGAACACTTAATATTGTCAAGATGTTACTTCTTCCCAACTTAATCTGTAGATTTCACCGCAATCCCAATCAAAATCCCAGCAACTTATTTGTGGATATCAACAAACTGACTCTAAAACTTACAGACAACAGACCTAGAATACACAGTGTTGTAGAAGAACAAAGTTGAAGTACTGACAGTACCTGAGTCCGTAACTTACTATAAAACTATCATAATGAAGAGAATGTGGTATTGGCAAGAGAATAGACAAGTAGATCAGTGGGACAGAATAAAGAGCACTGAAATAGACACACATAAATATAGTTAACTTACATTTGACAAAGGAGCAAAGGCAGTACAGTGGAGAAAAGATAGTCTTTACAAATGGTGCTGGCACAACTGGACATTCACATGCAAAAAATTGAATCTAGACACAGAGCTTTACAACGTTTACAAAAATTAACTCAAAATGAATCACAGACCAACATGTAAAATGCAAAACTATAAAACTCCAAGAAGGTAACATAGAAGAAAATCTAGATTACCTCAGGTTTGATGATAACTTTTTTGATGCAATACCAAAGGTGCAATCCATGAAAGAAAGAATTGATATTCTGGACTTTATTAAAATTAAAAAATTTCTGCTCTGTGAAAGACAGTGTCAACATAATGCAAATATAAGCCACAGAATGGCAGAAAATAATTTACAAAAGACATATCTGATAGAGGACTGTTATTCAAAATATACAAAAAACTCTTCAAGTCCAACAGTAAGAAAACAAACAACCTGATTTATAATGGGCCAAAGACCTTATCAGACAGATGGCAAATCATCACAGGAAAAGATGCACCATGTCCTATTTCATCAGGGAAATGTAAATTAAGACAACAGTGAGGTATTACCAGACACTTATTACAGTGGCCAGAATCCAGAACACTGATAACACCAAATGCTGGTGAGAATATGGAGCAATAGGAACTTTGATTCATCGCTGATGGGAATGCAAAATGGCACAGCCACTTTGGAAGACAGTTTGCTGGCTTCTTACAAAATTAAACATTACCATATGATCCAGCAATCATCTTCCTCGGTATTTGCCCAAAGAAGTTGAAGACTTAACGTCTATACAAAAACCTGCACATGAATGTTTGTAGCAGCTTTAGTCGTATCTTGGCAAAACTTGAGAGCAACTAAGAATATCCTTCAGTAGGTAAATGGATAAACTGAGGTGTATCCAGACGATGGTATATTGTCTAAAACAAAACAAATGAGCTGTCAAGCCATGAACAGATGCGGAGGTTAAATCATATTAATAAAAGAAAGAAGGCAGTCTGAAAATAACTGTATGATTTCAACTATATGACGTTCTGGAAGACATAAAACTATGGAGAAAGTAAAAAGAACAGTGGTTGTCAGGGTTTAGAGAGGAATGAGGGATGAATCGGTGAAGCACAGAGAATTTTCAGAGCAGTAAAACTACTCTGTCTGATACTATTGTGATGATGGATGAGTGTTGGTATATATATGTCCAGACCCGTAGAATGTACCGCACTAAGGGTAACCGTAACGTGAACTATGGACTCTGGGTGGTAGTTGTGTGTCAGGATAGATTCATCTCATAATCTTAAGAATGGAGGAAGCTGTGCATTGGCATGGAATACATGTGAAATCTCTGTACCTTCTCAATTTTGCTTAGACCCTAAAACTGCTCTTAAAAAATTAAGTTCTTGGGCTTCCCTGGTGGCACAGTGGTTGAGAGTCCGCCTGCTGATGCAGGGGACACGGGTTCGTGCCCTGGTCCGGGAAGATCCCACATGCCGTGGAGCGGCTGGGCCCGTGAGCCATGGCTGCTGAGACTGTGTGTCCGGAGCCTGTGCTCCGCGACGGGAGAGGCCACAACAGTGAGAGGCCCGCGTACTGCAAAAAAAAAAAAAAAAATTAAGTTCTTAAGTTTTTTTTAAATTTAATGCTATAACATCATAGTTTTAAAACTTCTGCGATTTCCATTCCTGTGTGTGTAAAATTTATAATATAAATATATATGAGATGGATAGATAGGAAGTGGTTAACTGAAATATAATTGTATTTTAAGTTTGAACAATTAGATTTAGTAAGTTACTTACAAAATAGTAAAAATCATTAAGTTTCATTGAACCAACGTTGCCAACATTGGCAATGAAATTGCCAACATTTGAACATTTTAACCTATCAAACCGGCAGTTATGTATGGCATAACTAAGTATTATGTTTCAAAAACAAAAATGTAAAAAACAAACAAGAATGTTTGAGCTGTAGCCAGTGTCCCACTCATTTCAACTAATGTTCAAAACATAATTGCCATGAAAAAATAGTATTTGTTATAGTTATTTCATCACTACTTTAGTCCTCAATGAAAGAGGATAAAGTACAGAAAAATATTTTCTATGTCTGACGAAATAACATGCTATAAGTGATATTATGCTAGGGGATATGTCAGGCAATTTTCTTTAGGAATGTAAAAGATGAGCAAAATATATGAGTACCATGAAGTGGTAGTTATTGGTTATTAATGATCAGAGAATTTTAGCACATCTTAGACCAGACTTCATTAGGCGATTCTTCAAAATCAGAAAGCGACTGCTGAAAGTGCTTTTATACTAGGTCTGCTAAGAAAGATAAAGTTTTATGCAGACTGTTGAACAGTTTCTTTGTAAAGATATATACATATGGCCCATATTCACATGAAAAAATGTTTGATACCATTATTCATCAGAGAATTCCCAATTTAAACCATAATGAGATACTACTTTACGTCCACTGGAATGACTAAAATGAAAATGACTTACAGTACCAAATGTTAGCAAGTATGTGGACCAACTGGAGCTCTTAAACACCTTGCTGGTGGGAATGTAAAATGGTATAACCACTTACACTTCGGCCATTTGTTCGAATGTTAAACAAACTGTTACCCTATAACCCAGTGATTTCACTCTTAGGTATTTATCTTAGAGAAATGAAACCAAATGTTTACAAAAAACCTTGTATAATAATGTTCATAGCATCTTTGTTCATAATGGTCCCCATATATGGATTATTACTAGGCAATAAAAAGAAATGACCTATAATGCATGCAACTCTGTGGATTTGTCTCAAAGGCATTATCATGTGTGAGAAGCCAAAAAGTACATACTGTTTTATTCCATTTAAGTTCTGGAATTAACTAAACTGATCTATGGTTACAGTGTTCAAAACTGTAATTCATTTTTGCTTTTGGTGGAGGAGAGGGATTGAGTAGGAGGACAGGGCAGGGGGGAATTTTCTGGGGTGATGTGTAATATTCCTTATCTTGATAGATGTGTGGATTACACAGATGTATGCATGTGTCAAAACTGATTAACTGAACACCTAAGGTCTGTTCATTTCAATGGATGTCAATTATACCTCAATAAAAATATTTTAAGTATTGATAGTGGTTTGATAATCATTTTCAAAGAGCTGATTTCTAAATAGTATACCGAGTTTTCATGAACCCATAATTAGAAAATCTGTCAAGACATGCTGCTAATATAGCACAGTGATTGAAAAGATGGTCTCTGAAGTCAGACTGTCTATAATTCAGTTCTGCCTTTAATATGTACTAACTGTGACCATAAGCAAATTACTGTACCTTTCTGCATGTTCTCACTTTCCTAGTCTTATAAAATGGGGGTAATAATAGTACCTATTTAATCAGATTATATTGGAATTATATGAATTAATTCATGTAATGCTTCTGGAGTAATTCCTGGAGCATAGTGATCACTCACTAATGTTAACTTCTTTGATATCACTCATTAATACCTTCCTTCAGTTTCTTGGCCCCCTTAAGGAATACTGTCATACTCAGTTATCCTCCTTTTTGTCTACTCAGTAATTTGGACTTGCATGAAAAAGATGGAAAATTATTGGTAAACCTTGGAATCATATATTACAGGTGTTTGCTAAAGACTTGCTGTATAACTAACTGTCCTGTGCTCTGGAGGTACAAAGACATGATGCCATTCCTAAGCTCTCCATATTGTGGTAGAAAGATACAGGGAAATAGTGAATGGTAATATAGTGTCATAAATGTGATCTGTGATGGAGATCACTCCAGTGTGCTATGGAGGAACCAGATACCTAACCCATACTTGGCAGATGATACCTATGCTTGGCTGTGTTTTTGTTTTGTCTTTTTTTTTTGCGGTACACGGCCTCTCACTGTTGTGGCCTCTCCCGTTGTGGAGCACAGGCTCCGGAAGCACAGCCTCAGCGGCCATGGCTCACGGGCCCAGCCGCTCCGCGGCATGTGGGATCCTCCCAGACCGGGGCACGAACCCGCATCCCCTGCATCGGCAGGCAGACTCTCAACCACTGCGCCACCAGGGAAGCCCTTTTTTTTTTTTTTTTTTTTTTTAATTGAATTGGGCTATCAGGTCAATTGCTTCTGAACGGTTTATCCCTACCACTAATTCTAACTCTGAACATCCCTTAGACTAAGAAAAATCATATTCCACATTATATGATAGGAATATATAATTATATATTCCAATCATATATATATTATATATATATTATACAATTAGGATGATATGTTCTACTTCACTCAAGTCTAGATTAACTTTAGGTACAGATAGTTAAGAATCCATTAAGTCAACATCAGTCAGTCTGCCCATAACTTGAGCTTCCAGCCTTTCCACTTCAATATGTTTCTCCCATCACAGTTAAGAACATCCATGTTTACTTGGATCCAAAACTTGGGAGGCACATCATTAACTTTTCTTTTTCTCTCACTTCCCATCCATTCTTGCAGCAAATCCAGTCAGCTCTCTATGCAAAATGGATCCAGTGTTTAAGTGTTCCTCATTCCTTTCATAACTACATTCTTGTCCAAGTCACCATCACTTTTAAAAAATACAATTTAGTGATTTTTAGTATATTCTCAAAGTTGTGAAGCTATCACCACTATCTAACTCCAGGGCATTTTCCTCACCCCACAAAGAAACCCCATACCCTGTGCATTAGCATTTACTCACCATTTTCCCTTTCCCCAGCCCATGGCAGCTGCCAGTCTAGTTTATGTTTCCCTAAGTTGCCTTTCTAGACACTGTATATACATAGAATCATACAATATGTGGCCTTCGTGTCTGGCTTCTTTCAGATAGCATAATATTTTCAAGGTTCATCTATGTAGTAAGAATCGGTACTCCATTCCTTTTTATGGCTAAATAATATTCCCCCTTGTATGGATATACCACGTTTATCCATTCTGTGTTTGTCTTTGAAATAATGATTGGAGTTAGTCTGAAATGCACTTTGGACTGAAGAGAACAGAAATGTAAACACCTGAGATCATAAGAGAACATGGCATTTTGGAGGAATATATCTGATTTAATATGCTTCAGTGAAGAAATGTTTTAAAGAAAAGAAAACAATGGAGAGAGGGAGGGCAAAACAACTGAACTGTTGTTAGAATCCACAGTCTATTTTAAAAGGTCCTGTAGGGACCTCCCTGGTGGCACAGTGGTTAAGACTCCATGCTCCCAATGCAGGGGGCCTGGGTTCAATCCCTGGTCTGGGAATTAGATCCCACATGCATGCCGCAACTAAGAGTGCACATGCCACAACTAAGGAGCCTGACTGCCACAACTAAGACCCGACACAAGCAAATAAATAAATATTTTTTTTTAACCCCACAAATTTATTTAAAAAAATAAAAGGTCCTGTAGAGGACCAGATGGCTTCACAGGAGAATTCTACAAACCCCCCCCTTTTTTTTTTTTTTTTTTTTTGGTTTTAATTAATTTTTTTTATTGGAGTATAGTTGATTTACAGTGTTGTGTTAATTTCTGCTGTACAGCAAAGTGGGTCAGTTATGAATTTTACCAAACCTTTAGAGAAGTGTTAACACCTATCCTTCTGAAACTATTCCAAAACATTGCAGAGGAAGGAACACTTCCACACTCATTCTATGAGGCCAACATCACCCTGATATGAAAACCAGACAAAGATATCATAAAAAAAGAAAATTACAGGCCAATATCACTGATGAACAAAGATGCAAAAATCCTCAACCAAATACTAGCAAACCAAATCCAGTAATACATTAAAAGGGGACTTCTCTGGCCCAGTGGTTAAGACTCCACACTTACACTGCTGGGGGTGCAGGTTCGATCTCTGGTCAGGGAACTAATAAGATTTCATATGCCATGTGGCGCAGCCAAAAAAAAAATCTCAGAACGTTGAAAGGATCATACACTGTGATCAAATGGGATTGATCTCAGGGATGCAAGGATTTCTCAATATCTGCAAATCAGCGTGATATATACCACATTAACAAATTGAAGAATGAAAACCATATAATCATCTCAATAGATGCAGAAAGCTTTTGATAAAATTCAACGTCCACTTATGATAAAAACACTCCAGAAAGTGGGCATAGAAGGAACGTACCTCAACATCATAAAGGCTGTATATGACAAACGCACAGCTAACATCATACTCTATGGTGAAAAGCTATATAAGTATTTCCTCTAAGATCGGGAACAAGACAAAGATCCCCACTCTCACCACTTTGATTCAACATAATTTTGGAAGTCCTAGCCACATCAATCAGAGAAGAAAAAGAAATTAAAAAATACAAATTGGAAAGGAGGAAACTGCCTTAAACTGCCACTGTTTGCAGATGACATGGTGCTGTACATAGAAAATCCTAAAGACGCTACCAGAAAACTACTGGAGTTCAGCAGTGAATTTGGAAAAGTTGCAGGAAACAAAATTAACATACATGAATCTGTTGTGGTTTACATATATTTATATACACAAACACACATACACATATACGCACAATGGAATACTACTCAGTCTTGAAAGAAATTTTGCCATTTGCAGTAACATGGATGAACTTGGAGGGCATTATGCTAAGTGAAATAAGTCAGACAGAGAAATGCAAATACTTTATGATATCACTAACGTGTGGAATCTAAAAAATACAACAAACTAGTGAATAAAACAAAATATAGGCAGACTCACAGATATAGAGAACAAACTAGTGTTTACCAGTGGGAGGGGGAGGTACAGACTGTTGGGTGTAAGATAAACTCAAGAATGTATTGTACAACAATGGGGAGTATAGCCAATATTTTGTAATAACTGTAAATGGAAAGTAACCTTTAAAAATCGTACTAAAAATAAAAGGTCCTGTAAGAAATTTGGATATAATTTTAATATATGTATATTTATTAAAATACCCTCTAGTTCTAATTTAGGGTTTTTTAAAAATTACTTAGCATACTAAATCTAATTGTAAGATTGAAACAGGAGAAATCCAGATGGGTAGTTTTCTGTTTTCATATAATGGCTATTTTAGGTTTGCATTTTAATACTGTAGTCAGGTTAAAAGCCTTTAGGGGAGTTCTTAATTAATTTTTCTGCTAAATTTTTTTGTTGCTTAGAGTAGTGGAAGTAATTGACATGGATTTTCTAGCAATATTGGCACTCTTGTAATGTTCAGCAGCTTTTAAAAATAGGTATAGTGAAATACTTCAATATTTTTTTCAGTTCCCAGCATGACCTCAAAAAATAACAAATGGGTTGAGGTCATGCAGTTCCCAGCATGACCTCAAAAAATAACAAATAGAATTCTCAGTGAAATATCATAGTAATAACATTAAGTGGATAGAGGCTTAGGTTAGAATCAGGTTGGTCTACTGAAATTCAGAGATAGAAACTTAGCCAAAAATTAATTTATTTAACATATCTAGGTTTTAATTTTCCTTTTTTGTAAAGTGGATGTAGTACCAGACATGATCTTGAAAGTGCATCTAATCTGACCTTCTACTATTAGGTAATTAAAATCCTAAAACTATTCATTTTATTGTATATGCTAATGTGATAGTTATATATAAACATGTATTCATTTCCATGCACAATATTTTTAATATGTATAAACCTGTGTTCATTGTCATACACAATGACAAAATGGTTGTCATTTTAATTTCTGAAAGATGTCAATCACTGGCAATTTTATTACTTTCTTTGGAAGCCAATTTAATAATACTTGAGAGAATCTAGTCTTTTATAGGTAAGGAAACTCAGGGCTAGTGAAGATAGATGACCTGTCCAGGGGTACATCGCCATTTAGTTTAGGAACAGGGATTCTATTCATTCATTAAACATTTTTTTAGAGCCTACTTCATAAGGCAGCTAGCACAGAGGTGGAAACAGGATAGAGGACATATGTGGCATGACAGATAAGAAAACAAGTAGTTTCATCTTAATACTAACTACATAGAATTAGAGGTGCATGCACAGTGCTTTGATGACACAGATGGGAAGATCATGGTGCTGTTTAATTAACTTAGTAGCAGATCTAGAACTAAGTTTCTCAACTCTTAGTCCAGGGTTTCCTTTTTGTATTCACTGTTACACCCTGTTTATCTGATCAGGAAAATATTTAAATTAGTTTTCTTGTTTGTAAGTGGCATTAAAATTGACCATACTACACCTGCGGATTTGGTAGAAAAAACAGATAATTTGTAGATTGGTATCTTATTTATTTGGGATTTTCTTGTAATTTTTATTCAAAATGAATTCCCTTCCTGTAGTTGTAAACTCTAATTGACAAAGCAGCATCCATAACTTAAAATTTTGGGTTTTTGAACTGTGTTAGTAGACTTCCTTAGCAGTTTCAAATATTATTCTCTCTGTAGGTGGAAAAGAGTTCTTATTCCCATATGAATCAAAAACTTGAATCATTTAGTTTAAAAAAAATTCTTCTTCAAGGAAGTTTTCCATTGATTTTGTACTCCCTAGACATTGCATAGTATTTAAAAATAATTATCCAACTTAGCTTTTTGTTTAATTTTTGTTCCTATTGTTCTTTTTAACCAAAGAGATTTGCATTGCTATTCAAATCAATAGAATAGTCTTAAGACTATTCCCCTCTTTGGGGAAGAGTTTATTTTAATATGTATTCATTCCTAATACTTAATTTTAAAATTTAAGGTTAATTAGGGTTAGCTGTACTAGTGTGTTTTTTTGTGTGTTTTTTGTGTGTGTGTGTGTGGTATGCGGCCCTCTCACTGTTGTGGCCTCTCCCGTTGTGGAGCGCAGGCTCAGAGGCCATGGCTCACGGGCCCAGCCGCTCCGCGGCATGTGGGATCTTCCCGGACCGGGGCACAAACCCGTGTCCCCTGCATCGGCAGGTGGACTCTGAACCACTGTGCCACCAGGGAAGTCCTGTACTAGTGTTTTTTGATGTTCTTAATATGTTTTTCTTTTTTCAATTTTAATTTCTAATAGATATATTCTGAAATCTCTTTAGAACAGAAGAAAGATTTTTTAAATTTTATTGAAGTATAGTTGATTTGCAGTGTTGTGTTAATTTCTGCTGTACAGCAAGGTGACTCCGTTATACATATTCTTTTTCATATTCTTTTCCATTATGGTTTATCACAGGATATTAAATATAGTCCCGTGTGCTATACAATAGGACCTTGTTGTTTATCCATCTTATATATACTAGTTTGCATCTGCTAACCCCAGGCTCCCAATTCTCTGACCCTCCCCCCTAACCCCTGGCAACACAGGTCTTAGAAAACAAGAAAGATTTTTATGCTGTCTTTTTTTTTTTTCCCACTTTTTTAGAAATCGAAACGAGTTGGCTGAGACTCTTGCGCTCCTGAAAGCACAAATTGATCCTGTACTATTGAAAAACTCTAGCCAACAGGACAACTCTTCCCGGGAAAGTCCCAGCTTAGAGGATGAGGAGACTAAAAAGGAGGAAGAAACACCTAAACAAGGTTTTTTTTGTGTGTTTTGTTTTGCTTTGTTTTGTAATTTCTTCTCTTTTCTACTCCTCTTCCCAGCTATATAAATTGAAATTCCCTCAATTTGAAAATTTTTAACCCTTCCTGTAAAAGGAGGTACATTTTCCTTTTATTTAATGAAAAAAAAAAAAAAGAAACAGCGGCAAAAAACCATTGAGGACTTTGGTCTTTTATATTGAACATTTAAAAAATTTAAATAAAAAATGTTCATATCATCAAAACATAATATCTGTTACTAATTTAAGAGTACAAAATATTAGTGAACTTTTTAAAAATTATTGTGGTAAAATATACATAGCAAAATTTTATCATTTTAACCATTTTTAAGTGTACAGTTCTATGGCATTAAGTTCATTTGTGTTGTGCAATTGTCACCACCATTCATCTCCAGACTTACCTTCCCCAACTGAAACTGTGTACTCATTAAACACTAATTCCCCTTTCCTCCTCCCCTCAGCCCCAGGCATCCATCATTCTACTTTCTTTCTCTATGAATTTGATTAACTCTAGGAACCTTACTTCAGAGAAATCATGGTAGTATTTGTCCATTTGTGACCGTCTCATTTTCATTGAGCTTAATGTCTTCAGTGTTCATCCATATTGTCCAAGTATCAGAATTTTTCCTTTTTAAGGCTAATATTCCATTGTGTGTATCTACCACATTTTATGTATTCATCTGTCACTGGATGCTTGGGTTTCTTCTACCGTTTTTCTATTGAGAATAGTGCTGCTATGAAAGTGGGTGTATAGATACCTGCTTTCACTTCTTTGGGGTATATACCTGAAGTAGAATTACTGGATCTGATGATAGTTCTGTTTTTAATTTTTTGAGCCTCTGCCATACCATTTTCTACAGCCACTGCACCATTTTACATTCCTACCAATAATGCATAAGGGTTCCAGTTTTTTCACAAGGTACACATCACTTGTCACTTCCTTTTCTTTTCTTTGTTTTAAAATAATAGCCATTCTAATGGATGTGAGGTGGTATCTGTGGTGGTTTTTTTGCAGTACACGGGCCTCTCACTGCTGTGGCCTCTCTCGTTGCGGAGCACAGGCTCCGGACATGCAGGGTCAGCGGCCATAGCTCACGGGCCCAGCCGCTCCGCGGCATGTGGGATCTTCCCGGACCGGGGCACAAACCCGTATCCCCTGCATCGGCAGGCGGACTCTCAACCACTGCATCACCAGGGAAGCCCTATCTGTGGTTTTGATTTGCCGTTTCATAATGACTATAATGATGTTGAACACCTTTTCATGTACTTAGTCATTTGTATATCTTCTCTGGAAAAATATCTATTCAAGTTCTTTGCCAATTCTTCAGTTGTTTGTGTGTGTGTGGTGTGGATTGGTTTTCTTTGTTTTGTTTTGGGTTGCCCTTAGCAAATCCTTAAGTCTCCAAGAATTATAATTATTAAACTTGATTTCCTGATTGAGCTTCCTAATATGCTTAACTGACCAGATCAAATCGTAACCTCTTCAGAAGGACAGAACCAAGTCCTAACTTTTCTAGAAGCAGAGAAACCAACTGAAATTTTGTCTAACATCATTTTAGTTAATACTTTTTGTTGATAACATACCTTTTAATGACAGGGGAGAGAATTTGCTCTCCTTATTATGCTTTCTTCCTCTACTGTTAGTTTTCCTTTACTGTTTTGATTAGAATCTGAAAGCAATATATTTTTACCTTATTCGCTGCTTTGAGGGAATTAACCATAAAGTCATCCCCTAGCTGCAAGCATTGTATAAAAACAAGTAATTATGCCTTTTAATGTAGGCTATAATGTTCGTACATATTAAGCATTGCTTTTAGCAAAAATCCTGTTTACTGTCCTCCTTTGACCAGTGTTTATATGATTTCAAATATCTTTGGTGGTCTTAATCATAAGCCATATTTCTGATTTGAAAAATTCTTTTCTATATCTTAAAATTCAGTTTGTAGCCTACATCAGTAAAAGTTAATTTTAAAGTACTGTAAACCCACTATTGAATTTTAAGATGTTTTTACATTGAAGTATAATTGACATATAACATTATTATTCATTTCAGGGGTACAACATAATGATTTGACATTGTATGCCTTGTGAAATGATCACCACAATAAATTTAGTAATTATCTGTCTCCATACAAAGTTACAAAAAACTTTTTCTTGTGATGAGAACCATTAAGATTTACTTTCTTAGCAAATTTCAAGTTTACTATATAATGTTACTAAATTTTCCAGATTTTTTTAGTAGCATCCCTAAGGATTAGTTCTGAGTTTAGACTTAATATTCATTTGGTCATTCATTCCTGTGTTTGCTTCTTTTCCAATGTATTTAAATCAAGACCAAAGAGGTCAAGGCAATAGAAATTTAAGAGGCAATTATTCCTATTAAGTGAACTTAAATTTTACACTGATTTTGAAGGGGGGGTGTCATTGTATAGTTTAAATTAGAAAGAAAAACAAACTATTTCCTCAATAAAGTAAAGCTCTTTCTTGTATTTAATTCTAAAATTTCACTGTTGGGGGCCTTATGTTGGGGGGAATTTCAACAATAACAGCAACTAACATTTATTGGGCCTGTCCTGCTTTTTTGCAGCCTACCAAATGCTTCATGTGCATTTTTATTTAATCCTCTTAATAAAAGGATTAGCAGCTCTTTGAGGTACTACTATTATTATTTCAGTTTTACAGATGAAGGAATTTGGAAGGTTATAAGCTTGCCCAAGTCATATAGATAATAATGTGTCAGAGTCTAGATTTGAACTCTGATTCTTGTAAAGCCTATGCCCTTAACTAGAGTGATCTAGAACTGTACTTCTCAAATTTTAATATGCATGATGTTTACCTAGTGATTTACCTGATTCACCATTTTTACAGAGGCCAAGTTGATGCTGCTGGTCAGAGGACCACAGTTTGAGTATCAAGGTTATAAATAGGCAGTCTTCTCCTAACCTTGAAAACAAATATGGTCATCCCTTGGTCTCTCTGGGGATTGCTCCCAGAACCTCTGCCGATACCAAAATCCAAGAAGGCTCAAGTCCCTTATATAAAATAGAATAGTATTTGCATACCACCTATGCACATCCTCCCGTGTACTTCATTTAAATCATCCATAGATTACTTATAATACCTAATACAATGTAAATGCTATGTGAATAGTTGCCTGTGTATGGCAAATTCAAATTTCGCTTTTTGGGACTTTCTGGATTTTTTTTTCTGAATATTTTCTATCTGAGGATGCAGAGGGCCAACTAGACAACAAAGGCTTTCATACAGCTGTTTCTGAAAATATTTCTCAGTGAATGCTGATGTTCTGACTCTCAGTACAATTAAAAGAAAGTCTGTAGGGCAGGACATCTCTTGGAAAAGCAAAGGAGGGGAGGAGCAAGACATTTAGTTCTCTGGTTTTTTTCTTTCTCTTAGATAGTGTCTCTTCTGTTTCTCTTATTCTAACAGCAAAATAATTCTTATTCATTCGACAGATACTTATTGTGCACCTACTGTGTGCCAGACATGATTTTAGGCATGGGAATTTAGTAAACAAGGCAGACTAAAATCCTTGCTTTTGTGAAGCTTACGTTGCAGTGGGTAAAATAGCTGACACGTATATCATCACAATGTGCCAACACTGTTCTCAGTGTCTTTTTTTTTTTTTTTCTCAATCCAGATTTAGTTCGTCAGTAAGATGTTATTGATAACATGAGCTCTGTGGCCTAGTGATTGAGTTGACATCCAGTTTTTGGTTTATAAGAGGAGCAGAACT
Source organism: Aethalodelphis obliquidens (assembly GCF_003676395.1). Taxonomy (NCBI): domain Eukaryota; kingdom Metazoa; phylum Chordata; class Mammalia; order Artiodactyla; family Delphinidae; genus Aethalodelphis; species Aethalodelphis obliquidens. The sequence goes on along the minus strand of NW_020837994.1, from coordinate 4,625,412 downwards.
TAACCAACAGTCAAGTTCTCAGGAGAAGGAAAAAAGCTTTTCTTAGCCCATGGAACATAGATGGCCTAGTCATGGTGTGATGCTAAGAAGCTTTGGTGGGGGGAGGGATTAAAACTTTTAATATCATTCAGGGAAGGATCTTTACCTTATCAATTAATATTTCCCAAAGACTCCAATTTATTGGGTTGGTGATATAATGGAAACATTTTTGATACTGCAATTTATGAGTTGATTTATTCATTTTTTGTGAAATTGGTTCAATAGGAAATGTAGCAGTTAAGGGATAATCTGGTGCACTTTCCTATACTACATTTGGTAGCTAGAAATGGATGTTATGGCCTGCATTCCAAAATAGGTTTTCTGAATTCAGTCTTTTTTTTTTTAAATTTATTTATTTACTTTTGGCTGCATTGGGTCTTCCTTGTTGTGCGTGAGCTTGCTTTAGTTGTGGCAAGCTGGGGCTACTCTTTGTTGCAGTGCACGGGCTTCTCATTGTGGTGGCTTGTCTTGTTGCGGAGCACGGGCTCTAGGCGCGTGGCCTCAGTTGCTCCGCAGCATGTGGGATCTTCCCGGACCAGGGCTCGAACCTGTGTCCCCTGCATTGGCAGGCAGATCCTTAACCACTGCGCCACCAGGGAAGCCCTGAATTCAGTCTTAAGGAGAATAATTAATGTTGTTTACTTTGCCTTCCTGAAGTAATATTGACAGAGTGGAGAGAATAGCTACAGGATAAATTACTGTAAACCAAACTAGTAAACCAAAGTTTACTAGTACAGTACTGAAAACTTAATGATGACCTTCAGTTACAAAAATTATGTGAATATCCTGCATGTAGATGCCCTATATATACAAAACCATTCTTTAAAATTCTATCAATTTGAAAATGCCTGATAGAATTTTATTTTTTTAATAAATTTGTTTATGATATTCACAACACTTTTTTTTTTTCAAGATGTTGGGGGTAGGAGTTTATTAATTAATTTATTTATTTTTGCTGTGTTGGGTCTTTGTTTCTGTGCGAGGGCTTTCTCTAGTTGTGGCAAGCAGGGGCCACCCTTCATCACGGTGCGCAGGCCTCTCACTATCGCGGCCTCTCTTGTTGCGGAGCACAGGCTCTAGAGCTCAGGCTCAGTAGTTGTGGCTCACGGGCCCAGTTGCTCCGCGGCATGTGGGATCCTCCCAGACCAGGGCTCAAACCCGTGTCCCCTGCATTAGCAGGCAGATTCTCAACCACTGCGCCACCAGCGAAGCCCCGCCTAATAGAATTTTAAAGAATAGTTTTGTGTACAGGGCTTCTATGTTCAGGATATTCATACAATTTTTGTAATTGAATACCATCATTATTTAGTTTTTAGTATTATACTAGCTCTTCATTCTACTCTATGAAGGAAGGAAGGGAGAGAAGGGAAGAAGAAGAAAAGAAAAAGAAACGTTTCATGATTAGAGAAACTGTTGAAGTTTTCTTTTCTGATTGAGTTTGTTGTGCCTAGAATCAGAAGGTGATAATTTAAGTTATCATTCATAATTTTTGGAAAATGTCAGTGGCATGGTTTTTGACTCTCTACAGATTCCCCTATAAAAGGAACATATTGATGGCAAAAATAAAAAACTATAAACAGTATGTGAAATTAAGATCTTAAAGGGACTCGGGTACTCTAGGCCTTATGACTTCTCAAACTTCTCCAACCAAAGCTCCCTTCCAGGACTAAACTCCACACAGAGCTTTGTGCAATCTGCTGGGAATAGGATCTAAATTAAGTACAATAAAGACAATGGAGACAAGCAAAAAAGAAGGTGCAAATAAAAGTATGAGAGAAGGCTAGAGGTAGGTGACCTCATAAAATAAGTCACTTTAATTTTTAATATAAAAAATGCAGAGCTCTATAGCTGTGAAATTAGAAAAACTGTCTACTTGCCATAAAAATGAGCAACTAAAAAATTAAAAAAGATCCAGGTCAAATCCCACAGAATTATAATAACAAAATAGAATAAGAAGTAGAATAACATCACTGCAGAGAATGAAAGCTTACCCAAAACACATTCTTACTAAACATATGAAAACTTAATAGGTGGTAGAGTTATGATTTTTCAAAAATCTATGAATAACATCTCAGTCAACAAACACAAGAATTAGTGCCCTTAATAAATAGCAGATGGAAAGGTGTGTGTTTTTTAAAAAAGTTAAAAACAAAAACAAATGAATAAAGAGATAAAGATTTGAGAGAAAGAGATAAGGATTTGAAGATACGCAATGAAAATCCAACAGAGGCCCATAAAAAAGAAAACCAAAGCAAGGGAACAGGCAAAAATGCTAAAGACTATGCTTAACAAAACTTCTTGAAATAAAAAAAGGATATGAGACTACATATTTAAAAGACACTGTGTACCTTGGAAAATCAACCCAGAACAACCAACATCAAGACATAGTCTAGTAAAATTATTGGGCTTTGAAGAAAGTACTTTGGCAATCCTGACAAAAAGACCAGGTAACTTATAGGGGAAAGAATATAAGACTGCCATCACTATATTTGAAAGCAATGACTTATGCCAGAAGAAAATGCCATAACATATTTAAGGGGGAAAAATGTGAACCAGAGATTTTATGTCTAGCCAAACTGACTTTTACATAGAGGCTGCAGGTAAAGTGCTATCGAAGACCTAATTTCCCATGAGTCTTTTTATAGGGATCTTCTAGTGAATGAGCTTCAGATAGCCAAAAAGACTAACAAAACCTCAATGGTGGGTGATATAGAAATAAATATAAATGTATTCATGTGTACGGTTTAATATACATACATGTATTTCTTACCTCTGTTCATGAGAGGAATCTAAGAACAATGATACCCCAGTAGCAATAAGCACCGTTAGCTTCTAGATTTTTATTTCAAAATATTGTTTTCCATTAAAAGGAACTAGTGCCCCTTAAAGACAAGATTGATTCAGGAGATGGGCAGGGAAAATACAGGATAAGCCTAGAGTATCTTAGAATGACAGAAATTAAGGACATATTCAAAAAATAATTTAGGCATCTCAGTAGTACACAGTGCCAACTGGAAGGAGCTCTCAGTGGTGAGAGCAGAACTGTTTTAGCAACAACTTTATATGATGATAGATTTTAAATCTTAGAATAAAATATCTATAAGTTCCTACTTATATAAGTACCTAATTGAATAAATAAATAAATGGAGGTGAAGGGACAGGTCTTCCCTGCAGGTGAATGTCAGTTAATTCCTTTTGCACTGCAGGGACTACATTTCCCTGCAGTGTAGAAGGAATGAGAATAATACAAATTTACCATTAGGGAAATACTGCAGTAGTAATTGTTGCAGCAAGAGCTCTGACAGACACTAAAATTAGTGGGTGCAAATTTGTGGAGAAACAGGATATTAGCACAATCTCAAAGTATCTCTCCAAGACATTTACCTGTTACAAAGGGGGAAATGGTTAACTTTCCAGTGGAATGAGCAGCCAACACCACCGTAACTGAATGATCAAGGTATGTACATAATCATGTAGCCTCTGATATAATGCACAACATTTCTTTTGTGAAATTTTCATCAAAAATGTATATCTTAATCTAATCTTGAGAAAACATCAAACAAGACCAAATTGAGAGGTACTCTCCAAAATAACTGTCAAGGTCAGAAAAGACAAGGAAAGAATGAGGAATGGTCACAGATTGGAGGAGACTAAGGAAACACAAGAACAAAATGAGACATGGATCCTCAAACAGAAAGGATCGGGTGGGAGTTGGGGGAAAAGGCAAAATATAAATAAAATCTGTTTATGTTTAATAGTATTTTACTAATGTTAATTTCCTGGTTTTGATAATTGTGCTGTGAGTATGTAAGTTGTTAAATTAGAGGAAACAGGGTGATGATGTACTTGAACTATTTTTGTAACACATCTATATGTCTAAAATTATTTCAAAATAAAGATTTAAAAAAGAATGTTGGGTGAGCATTAACTTGGTAGTTACATGTAACTAAATCTAAATGACAGATATAGAGAACATGTAGTCTTTAATGGCTGTGTGTTTTCACAGTGGAGCTATAGTAAGACAAAACAAATGGAGAAAGAATGGGAAGAGTACATGCAAAAACTTGTGAACCTTTCATTAAATCACTTTGGTGATGGTGGTGTCATTGTTATTCTGAAAACGTGCATAATATGAGGAAAAAGTAACTGATATTCTAATTATATCATCTGTGGTGTCCTTGAAAACCAAGATTCTCAGTGTGGGAAAAAGAAATAAGATGTAAGACAGAAAAGTTAAGGAAAACAACTATCATTATGAACTCATGGGTTAATTTTATTATTTTCTAGCTCTGTCCACTGAAAAGACTTAAAAACAATGGCCAACCCAGTAGCAGTGAGCATCCTTTAGCACCCAGATCGTGGTCTTGAAATACAGTTTCCCATTAAAGTAAACCAAGGCGTCTTGGAAAAGTGGCTGATTCCAGTTATGGGGCATAATGAGCCAAGAAACATCCTGTCATTCCAAGTAGTGTGGACTGTATCAAAGTCATTTCAGAAAGACTCAAGAGCCAACTTAAAAAGGTTTCCATTGTCTAAGATGGGACAATTTAAGCATCACAAGGATAATAACTGTAGTGGATTAAAACACATTGAATATGTCTTAAATCCATGACTTCATCATAATACTAATAGAAAAACTGGTTACCTTTGGAGGATGCCAGTAGAGACCAAATTATTATTTTGAAAATTGTTAAATAAACAAAAAGAATTGAACTTTAATCCTGACTTTTCAGTATTAACTGTACCACTGTATAACAAAATAATAAATTAGTAAAGTTTATTTTTATAGGGTTTATAATCACAGATGGAAGATTGACGGAATGGGAATATCATTTTGTAATCCCTAATAAGAAAAGGTTTTAGATACTCAGCATTAACATCTCTTAACATCACAAAAAGAGATGATCACACATTAATGCCTCTTGATAAAGAACATACCACCACTGAAGTAGTTTTGCCACAGAAATTGAACCTGAATCTGATGCAGATTATAGATTAAAGTGATGACTTACAGGGGAAGAAAGGACAGAGGAATATGGGAATGCAGTCAGCAAAATCCAGAAATTATAGAATTGAGTCACCATCAAATTACTTGATTTGGTGACTCAAATAAATTGCAAAAAAAATAAAGGATGGAGGAACAATAGTAGGTTAAAGAGACCTAAAAAAGAAAGTAAAAGGTAAAACTAAACTATAAAGCAAAATAAGGAAGTGATTAATATAAAAGTCAAGGTAATAGTTATACTTGTTAAAGAGGGAATTACTATTGGGAAAAGGCTTGTGTGTGGCTTTTCGGGTGCTGACAGGGTTCTATTTCCTGTTTGCCTTCTAATAATTTATTAAGTGGTTCATTTGTTTTCTGTGGGTGGCTTTACTTTTTAAATTTTTATTTATTTATTTATTTGGCTGCGCTGGGTCTTAGTTGTGGCACGTGGGGTCTTCATTGCAGCATGTGGGATCTTTTTTTTTTAGTTGCGGCATGCAGAATCTTTTAGTTGAGGCATGTGGGATCTTTGTTGTGGCATGTGGGATCTTTAGTTGTGGCATGTGGGATCTAATTCCCTGACCAGGGATTGAACCCAGGCCCCCTGCATTGGGAATTTGGAGTCTTAACCACTGGAGTACCAGGGAAGTGCCCTGTGGCTTTATTTTGTTATACTTAATTATAAACAACTTCTTGATACCTTTTTGGCAGATATCAACCATGTTGATATCATCAATTTTTAAATAAGTTACAAAAGGATTGGCACCAGTTTGTATCCCTTTAACATGCAATAAAATGATATTACTAATGTTTTAGTGAAGGCAGCTCCTATTATTTGTCCATTAAATGCATGTTGGTAATATCAAATGATGATTTCAATATTTTGAGCCCAGAAAACTACTAGAGCTCATTAATGAATACACATAAAACAGTTGCATTTCTGTACACTAACAATGAAAGATCAGAAAGAGAATTTAAGGAAACAATCCCGTTTACCATCACATCAAAAAGAATAAAATACACAGGAATAAACCTACCTAAGGAGGCAAAAGACCTGTACTCTGAAAATGGTAAGACACTGATGAAAGAAATCGAAGATGATGCAAAACAGATGGAAAGATATGCCACATTCCTGGATTGAAAGACTCAATATTCTCAAAATGACTGTACTACCCAAGGCAATCTACAGATTCAGTGTAATCTCTATCAAATTACCAATGGCATTTTTAACAGAACTAGAACAAAAAAGTTTTTAAATTTGTATGGAAACACAAAAGACCCGAATAGCCAAAGCAACCTTGAGAAAGAAAAATGGAGCTGGAGGAATCAGGCTCCCTGACTTCAGACTATACTATAAAGCTGCAGTCAGCAAAACAGTATAGTACTGGCACAAAAACAGAAATACGGATCAATGGAACAGGATAGAAAGCCCAGAAATAAGCCCACGCACCTATGGCCAATTAATCTACCACAAAGAAGTCAAGAATATACCATGGAGAAAGACATCTCTTCAACAAGTGGTGCTAGGAAAGCTGGACAGCTACATGTAAAAGAATGAAGTTAGAACATTCTCTAACACCGTACACAAAAATAAACTCAAAATGGATTGAAGACCTAAATGTAAGACCGGAAACTATATAACTGTTGGAGGAAAACATAGGCAGAGCACTCTTTGACATAAATCCAGCAGTATATTTTTGGATCCACCTCCTAGAGTAACAAAAATAAAAACAGGGACTTCCCTGGCAGTCCAGTGCTTAAGACTCTGCTTCCACTGCAGGGGGCATGGATTCGATCCCTGGTCGGGGAATTAAGGTCCCACATGCCGTGGGTGTGGCCAAAACAAAAAGAAAAATAGACAAATGGGACCTAATTAAACTTAAAAGATTTTGCACAGCAAAGGAAACCATAAACAATACAGAAAGACAACCCACAGAATGGGAAAAAATATTTGCAAATGATGCAGCCAACAAGGGATTAATCTCCAAATATACAAGTAGCTCATGCAGCTCAATATCAAAAAAAAACAAACAACAAACAACCCAATCAGAAAATGGGCAGAAAATCTAAAGGGACATTTCTCTAAAGAAGACATACAGATGGCCAAAAAGCACATGAAAAGATGCTTAACACCGCTAAGTATTAGAGAAACACAAATCAAAACTACAATGAGGTATCACCGCACACAGAATGGCCATCATCAAAAAGTCTACAAACAGTAAATACTGGAGAGGGTGTGGAGAAAAGGGAACCCTTCTGCACTGTTGATGGGAATGTGAATTCGTACAGCCACTAGGGAGAACAGTATGGAGTTTCCTTTAAAAAAGTAAAAATAGGGCTACCATATGATCTAGCAGTCCCACTCCTGGGCATAAATTAGGAGAAAACCGTAATTCAAAAAGATACATGCCCCCCAATGTTCATAGCAGCATTATTTACAATAGCCAGGACATGGAAGCAACCTAAATGTCCGTCAACAGATGAATGGATAAAGAAGATGTGGTATGTATATATATATATATATATATATATATATATATATATATATAATGGAATATTACTCAGCCACAAAAAGAATGAAATAATGCCATTTGCAGCAATATGGATGGACCTAAAGATTATCATACTAAGTGAAGTAAGTTGGACAGTGAAAGATCAAATATCATATGATATCACTGATATGTGGAATCTAAAAAAAAGTGAGGGCTTCCCTGGTGGCGCAGTGGTTGAGAGTCTGCCTGCCGATGCAGGGGACACGGGTTCGTGCCCCGGTCCGGGAAGATTCCACATGCTACGGAGCAGCTGGGCCCATGAGCCATGGCCACTGAACCTGCACGTCCGGAGCCTGTGCTCCACAATGGGAGAGGCCACAACAGTGAGAGGCCCGCGTAACGCAAAAAAAAAAAAAAAAGTGATACAAATGAACTTATTTAAAAAACAGAAACAGACTCACAAACAAACTTCTGGTTACCAGAGGGGAAAGGTGGGGGAGGGGAATAAATTAGGAGTTTGGGATTAACATATACACACTACTATATATAAAATAGATAATCAATAGAGATCTACTGTATAGCACACAGATCTCAATATTCTAAAATAACCTAAATGGGGAAAAAAATCTGGAAAAGAATAGATATATGTGTATGTATTACTGAATCACTTTGCTGTACACTGAATCTAACACAACATTGTAAATCAACTGTATTCCAACATAAAATAAAAGATTTTTTAATTTATTGATATATATCAATAATGCTATATGTTATATTTTTTAGATTCCACATATATGTGATATCATACAGTATTTGTCTTTCTCTGTCTGACTTATTTCACTTAGCATAATGCCCTCCAAGTCCATCTGTGTTGCTGCAAATGGCAAACTTTCATTCTTTTTTATGGCTGAGTAGTATTCCATTGCATATATCTACCACATCTTCTTTATCCATTCATCTGTTCATGGACACGTACGTTACTTCCATACCTTGGCAATTGTAAATAATGCTGCTGTGAACATTGGGTGCATGTACCTTTTCAGATTAGTGTTGTTGTTTCTTTTAGATATATATACCCAGGAGTGGAACTGCTGAGTCATATGGTATTTCTACTTTTAGTTTTTTGAGAAACCTCCATCCTGTTTTCCACAGTGGTTGCACCAGTTTACTTTCCCACCAGCAGTGTATGAGGGTTCCCTTTTCTTCACATCCTCACCAGCATTTGTTTGTGTTCTTTTTGATGATGGCCATTCTGACAAGTGTGAGTTAAATTTTTTTCTTGTAATAAAAAGTCATGTGGTAAGCAGTTCAGGTCTGGTTCAGCAGCTCCATGAAGCCGTCAAGTACCCTTCCTAATCTGCCATCCTTAGCATGTGGCTTTGATTGTTCCCTCTCCAGGTATTGTGTGCAGGCTCTGGACAAAAAGCAGGGGAGGGCTTCCCTGGTGGCGCCGTGGTTGAGAGTCCACCTGCCGATGCAGGGGACACAGGTTCGTGCCCCGGTCCGGGAAGATCCCACATGCCGTGGAGCGGCTAGGCCCGTGAGCCATGGCCGCTGAGCCTGCACGTCCGGAGCCTGTGCTCCGCAATGGGAGAGGCCACAACAGTGAGAGGCCCGTGTACCACAAAAAAAAAAAAAAAAAAAAAAAAAAAGCAGGGGAAGGGGCAGAAGGCATAGGTCAACTGAACTTTGTAAGTCTCACCCAGATTTCCTCATGCATCTCATTGGCCAGAATTGGTTCACATGACCCTTAGCTATAAGGTATCTGAAGAGGCAAGTACTTTCTTGAACAAAATTAGAGTTGTAGTAGTAAGAAAGAAGAGGAGATTGATACTGGATAGGTAACTAGCAATGTCCTTCAGTGTTAACTTACATAGACATTCAGTGTTTCATTACATAGTGATTGGGATGGGTGGGAAAGCCCATAATAGGTGATTAATAGATAATTGTTGAGTAAATATGCTTTAAAAACCCACAGTAAGTAACACTTGTCTTGAATCACCTTAAGTTTGTCAAGCAATGTTGCTGTTGCATTGTGATTTTAGAGGTGAATTTTTCCTTGAGTCTTGTTACTTCAAATTTCATGTCTCTTAAACTTATTTGCATCTTCCTTTACAGTTAGTTTCCTTTTGACAGAACTTGTTAGAAATGCTTGTATAACTGAATGACCTTTTTACCAATTATGATTGTGCTTAAAATTTCATTTCATGTCATAATTTTTGTGTCTTCGGTTTTAGGGATACATCCATGTGATCTACAGGAGCTAGAGATATAATTGTTGTTATGTTTTTCTCTTATAAGAGCTAAGTCAAAAAAATATATTGAATATTTCGGGGTTAAGAGAAATATAAGCCAGTGAAGAATAATTGTTGAGGTCACTTAGTCCAGCTGCTTTATTTATACATGAAGAAATGAGGATCAGAGAGTTTGTGACATATCTAAAGATACACCACTAGCTGAATTAGGATTACTGAACCTAGGAGTCTTGAAACTAATGTTACTCTTCATTTTATTTTGTCACGTTGTTACTCAAATCAAAATCAGTTTAAAGGACTTATTCATTCACCACCCCAAAAGCAAAGTGTCATTTTAGCTTGGGTGGGAGTCACAGTGAAAATCCTGGGTTGCTTTTTTTTTTGGCGGTACGCGGGCCTCTCCCGTTGCGGAGCACAGACTCCGGATGCGCAGGCTTAGCGGCCATGGCTCACGGGCCTAGCTGCTCCGCGGCATGTGGGATCTTCCCGGACCGGGGCACGAACCCGTGTCCCCTGCATCGGCAGGCGGACTCTCAACCACTGCACCACCAGGGAAGCCCCTGAGTTGCTTTTTGAACCAAAATATATAGAAAAAATATGAAATTGTGTTTAGTATACTCTTTGTATTAGGCTAAAGTTATTTATAAAGATGGTAATCTGTATTTTAATTGTTAACCAAGATATTTATTTAATTAGACTTCCTGATACATTAACCAATTTCAATGAAAGAATTTACTAAACCTACTTAATCAATGGGAAAGGGAAGACATTCAAACTAGATAATTTCTGCCATGTCTTTAATTTTCTTAGTGACATGCATATGTTAAATAAGTATATGACAGTTAAAGAGGGAGGCACAATACTCTAATCTCAGGTTCTCAGTAGTTATCAGTGGTTCTTGAATTTTTTATTTGCAGTATGATTGAACATAAAAGAAATGATGGTTTGTAATAAAAGTACTTAACTTTTTAAAAGAAATGTTGAATTCTCAGTTTAAAGAATATGTCCTACTTCATCTCACTTCTGTCTATTACATTTTATTCCCACGAAAACGTTGAAACTGGTGTATCAACTTGGCAAGAATCTGTTCATAAAAAAGTTTTTAATTCCTATCTTGGTAAAAGAAGTGAGGTTTCAGTTGCAAGGATAGGGTGAGGAAAATTTAGGTAAAATTAGTAGTTAAAGAATTCTGAAAACACTACTCAGATTCCCTGAGCACAAGTTTAAAGCGTATATGCATTCTCTGTAATTCCATTCAAAGATTTATGATATTTACTAAATATGACTCTTGTTATATTTATTTATTTATTTTTAATAAATTTATTTATTTTATTATTGGCTGTGTTGGGTCCTCGTTGCTGAGCGCGGGCTTTCTTTTAGTTGCGGTGCGCGGGAGCTACTCTTCATTGCAGTGTGTGGGCTTCTCATTGCAGTGGCTTCTCTTGTTGTGGAGCTTGGGCTCTAGGTGCGCTGGCTTCAGTAGTTGTGGCACGCGGGCTCTAGAGCGCAGGCTCAGTAGTTGTGGTGCACGGGCTTAGTTGCTCCACGGCATGTAGGATCTTCCCGGACCAGGGCTTGAACCTGTGTCCCCTGAATTGGCAGGCAGATTCTTAACCACTGTGTCACCAGGGAAGCCCCATACTTTTGTTATATTTAAATTTGCACTATTAGATACTCCATGAAAGTTGGAAATATATAGCCGATAAGGTAAAAAGAGGAGTTGACAGATAAACACAGTTTCCTTATAAAATACTAACTTCTGAAATGTTCAGTAATGGCATGTGATAAAGTAAACTGTAATATAACCATATTGAGGGATGTTACATAATTAAGTCAAATTTCTGTAAAGGCATTTAATATCATAAGAAAATGCTAATGTTTCAGTGAGAAAAATGGGGCAGCATGATCCCAGTGTTCTCAAAAATATATAAGACTAGAAGGAAGTAACCTAAAATAAAATATTAATAGTGATTGCCTCTGGGTATTTGGATTATGGGCATGTTTTTTGTTTCTCTGTTTTTCATTTTCTGTACAGAATTGTTACTTTTATAACCTGATAAAACATAAAACATTTTCCCACTGCCTTGCTCATGTTACCTCAGTTAAATGAAGTGCTCAGTGACTTGCAAAGAACAGTTGTCAGGTTTTAAAACAAATATGGTCTTTTGGAAATGTTTTATGATATATTCTTAGTTTCATATTTTTGAGCCATCACTGGAGCTTGAATAAATTATTTGAGATGCATAAATATTTACATTTCATTGAGAACATTGAAGCTAAAAGTTTAAAGCAGAAACCTGAGTTTTTCTAAATAATAGTTTTTTTAATATCTAAAAGTTGTACTTCAGAGTTTGGTAATTTTCTTTACTGTGTGATTTTATTTTTTATTGTCAGATGTCCAGTGACAGAAGCCACCTCTTTTAAGAGAGAAACTTTGAATGGATATATATTTTATGTTTTGCCTTATATATTTTATAATCTTGAATGCTTAGATTCATGTGAACGTTTTCTGATTTTTAGAGCAACGGAAGGAAAGTGAAAAGATGAAAAGTGTTGAGCAGCGAGTAGATTCAGAAAACTGTTCTACACCCAATGCTCTAGAAGAGACTACTGTGAAAATAGAAAAAGAAGATGAAAAGGAACTTGTAAAACTGCCTGTCATAGTGAAGCTAGAAAAACCTTTGCCAGAAAGCGAAGAAAAAAAGAGTATCAAAGAAGAAAGTGATTCCTTCAAGGAAAATGTCAAACCCGTAAAAGTCGAAGTGAAGGAATGTAGAGCAGATCCTAGAGATATCAAAGGTAGCATGGAGAAGCCAGAGCCTGAGAGGCTAGATTTTGCTGGCAATGTTAAATCTTCTCAAGAAATCACTGAGAAGTCTACTGAAGAAACCGAGAAACTTAAAAATGACCAGCAGGCCAAGATACCACTAAAAAAACGAGAAATTAAACTGAGTGATGATTTTGACAGTCCAATCAAAGGACCTTTGTGTAAATCAGTTACTCCAACAAAAGAGTTTTTGAAAGATGAAATAAAACAAGAGGAAGAGACTTGTAAAAGGATCTCTACAATCACTACTTTTGGTCATGAAGGGAAACAGCTGGTAAATGGAGAAGTTAGTGATGAAAGGGTAACTCCAAATTTTAAGACAGAACAGATGGAGATGAAGTTTTATGATACAAAGGAAGATAGCTGTAGCCCCTCTAAGGACAGAAGTGTCATCATGGAGGGAAATGGAGCAGAGTCTTTAAATTCTGTCATAACGAGTATGAAAATAGGTGATCTTGAGAAAGAAGTGGTCACTTCAGGGAAAGATGCAGATAGTTCAATATCAGCCTTAGAGACACAGAGTCACAAAGGGCACATAGAGGAAACTGGTCCTCCAGAAATGGAAACTCCTCTTGAGACTTCTGAAATAGCAAAGGATCTCTCTTTAAAAACTGCTTTATCTACCGCTGAATCCTGTAGCATGAGAGTTGAAGAGAGGTCTCCCAAAAGTAAGAAGGATAAGCGCCCACCAGTCCTAGAATGTCTTGAAAAGTTAGAGAAGTCCAAAAAGACTTTTCTTGATAAAGACACACAAAGATTGAGTCCGATACCAGAGGAGGTTCCAAAGAGTACTGTAGAATCAGTAAACGCAGGGTTTCCCGAGACAGCTGAAACTTCTCCATCATCTAACGTGACTGTCCACTGTGAGAAACTAGCCTCAGAAAAAGAAGTGGTAGAGTGTCAGAATAGCAGTTCCACTGAAGGTCAGTCTTTGGAGAAAATAGACCCAGAAATTTTAAAAGTGGATGCTGAATCCACAAAGGTAGAAGTGGATGATCTGGACAATGCCCAGACCTCTGGCACAGGTGATCCTTCTGAGACAAAGGGTTCTATGCAAAAAAGCAAATTTAAATATAAGTTGATTCCTGAAGAAGAAACCACTGCCTCAGAGAACACAGAAATAACCTCTGAAAGGCAGAAAGAGGGTATCAAATTAACAATTAGGATATCCAGTCGGAAGAAGAAGCCAGATTCTCCTCCCAAAATTCTAGAGCCAGAAACCAAGCAAGAGAAGACAGAAAAGGAAGAAGAGAAAACAAATGTGGGTCGTACTTTAAGGAGGTCTCCAAGAATATCTAGACCCACAGCAAAAGTAGCTGAAATCAGAGATCAGAAAGCTGATAAAAAAAGAGGGGAAGGAGAAGATGAAGTGGAAGAAGAGTCAGCAGCTTTGCAAAAAACTGAGAAAAAAGAAAATTTGAAAAAAACAGAGAAGGATACAAATTCTAAAGTAACCAAGGTAAAATTTCTTCTACTCTGAGTTTTAATTTTTCTTAGAAATACTTGGCTCTGAGTGTTTGTAGCTGTTTGCTTTTGGCTAAATTAGCTCGTTCAAAGATAACTAAAAGAACAACCACCACAAAAAAGCCTCTCTTCCTATATCTGAGATGTTTTTTCGTAGTAGTTATCTCCAGACATTAAATTTCAGACTGTATAATCTTGTCATCTTTTAAACTTTTTCTCTATTATAGGCAATATAGAAATATATTCTCTGTATTGTAAACTATCCAAGTAATACCTAACCTGTATGATTGAAAAATGAAAATTCCTTAGAAACACTATTAACAGTTTGGGCTTCATCTCTTTGCAGTCCTTTTTCCATATATTCATGTCCATGTTCGTAAATACTTCCCATTCTTTTAAAAAATAGATCGAATCAAATTATTTTTCTATGAGCTTTTCACTTAACAGTGTGTGTCTGAACTCTACATATCAGTAGATATAGTCTACTTTTTGGTTATTGGCAGCCACGTAGTATTCCATAGTGTGGGTGTACCTCAGTTTATTTAACCACTCCCTGCTTGATTGACATTTAGGTCGTTTCCAATTTTTCACTATTACAGGCAGTGCTGCATTGAAGATCCTTTTGGACATGAGTGAGTATTTCTTTAGAATAGACCCCTAGAATTGGAATTGCTGGGTCAAGGGGCATATGTGTTTTAAGTTCTGATGGCTTTCTCTATATTGCCCTCCAAAAAAGGCCCAGTTAATGTACCTTCTCATTGCCAGTGTTTGAGAGTGCCTCTGTGTCCCCATTTTAATCATTAGTCATAGAGCCAGAATTTTTTTTTCTATGACCCTCTTATTTTAAGCAAAATCTAGTACAAGTCTTTGGCTAGCCTATGGGAGTTTGTTGTAATTAAAAGTGCTACTTTTGTTTTTGATATATTTAAGTGGTCAGATTGTTCTTAATTGCAAGTGATCCTTTGTCCCCTGAAATACTAAATTTTTATTTAAAAAAAATTTCCCCTTCTGTTGTTAGAATTATTTTGGTCTTTGGTGGGGACTTACACTGTAGGAGTGAACAGAAATATGACTTAAAATATTGTGAAGCCAGCCAATAAAAAGCAGTTCCCAACATTATAAAGTTATTCTCTGAATAATATTTTTTAAGTTTATCAGGATTTTTGTATGCATTTTTTTTTTTGTATGCATTTTTGACCCATTAAATTTTTTAAATTCATCACTAATACGGGAATTAAATTTTTTATGTAACAATATAGTCATCGCTCTATTATAGAGCCTTTGAAAAGTGCATGATCTTTGACCCAGAATCCTCTTCGAGGAATTTATCCTAACCACAGAAGTGTGTGTAAAAGTTTGTATTTGCAAGGATACACTGTTTATGAAAGTGAAAAATGGAAAACTACCTAAATGTCTGTCTAGTAGTGGATTAGATAAATATAGCTATGTGATGGCTTATACATATATATACACACACACATGATGTTAGGAGACTATTTTATAACTAGGGAAAATAGTTGTAAGACAGAACGTTCATTATAATTCTCCCTTCCAAAAAGTAGAAAAAATTAATGGAAATATATACCAAAATTTAATAGTAGGTATATCTGTGGATGAAGCCACAATAATTTTTCTTTTCTTCTTTGTGTATTCACTAAATATTCTACAATGCACATATAATCAGAAGTGTTTTTTTTAACATTCTTATTACATCAGATTATCCTAATGTTTTATTTTATACAAGGTAAAACCCAAAGGCAAAGTTCGATGGACTGGGTCTCGAACACGTGGCAGGTGGAAATATTCCAGCAATGATGAAAGTGAAGGGTCTGACAGTGAAAAATCATCTGCAGCTTCGGAAGAGGAGGAAGAAAAGGAAAGTGAAGACGCCATCCTAGCAGATGATGATGAACCATGCAAAAAATGTGGCCTTCCAAACCATCCTGAACTAGTATGTACCTGATCTAAATGGACAGTATTCAAATTATTGGTATGCTGTGGTGTGAAGCAGCCTAACTTCTGGGTTTGATCATGATTTCAGTTTTATGTGTGCAAAATAGCCTTTATTTCTGTTTCTCAGATAATAACCCAACTCTAGGGAGGATTAGGATCTTGCTTTCATTCTTACCTGGCTTTATATTGATATTTCCTCTACTTAAGCATGCACTTCTAATCTCTTCTCACAGATCAATTAGTTTATTCAAATATTTCTATTCTGTTTTTTTCCTTTAAAGTTTTCTTCTTTTCCTTTAAGTTACTTTATAATGATATTTCTGAAGTGGCAGCTTTAAATAAGTAAGACCTGAAGGGCCTGTTGCCTTTCTGTAAAAACATGTAAGTCAAGTAGTAACCTAGTAGGGCTTTAAACTTTACAAAGTGGACAGTTGTAAAAAAAATTTTAAGAGGATAATTATAGACTAGATATATTCAGAAAAATAGTGACAGATTTACATGGGACTTCCTTATTTAGGAAGTAAGTTCTTCAAAGATTGCCTAAATCAGGAAAACCAGTTCCTAACCTATATATATAGTTTTGCAGTTCATAAGTGCTTTCTAAAGAACCTATTGAGGAAACACTCATGTTATGCTCAATTCTATGCAACCGTTCTGTTCTTTTGAATAGATTTGACTTTAAAAGCAAGGTCCACCTATTAAGCAGAAAGAGACATAAAGAAAGAAACTTCCACATAGGTTGAGTTGTATGGGAGCAGAAATAAGTTATGTAAAGTTGCCAAGCACAGTTCCTGATAATCTGTTGTGTGCTGGGGTAAAGCTGTTTTCTTCCTACATGTGAAAATCGTATCTGGAAACCAAATCAGTGAAGTTCATCAAATTCCAGTAGTTGCAGAGGGTTCAAGTAAAAGATGTAACTTAGACCCAGAGAATAACTTTAGCTCCGAGAAGAACACTTGTCAAAAGTACACTGAGAAGACCCTTCTAAGCATTTTTATGATCATCAAACTATAAAAGTTAGGTAAAGACTTTCGTGTGGAGAAGGGCAAAGAGAAGATTGAGATAGTGGTCTTTTCTGCCCCTAAATCAAGTAAAAATCAATATTTGTGTTCTTTCCCTACCATTTCCTAATATTTTTTTATACTGAGAGAATGCATTTTGACTGGGGCAGCAATAGACGTCAATGACAAAGGGGTGTGAAGAAATGAAAAGTAAAATGAGGTGAGCAGAAATGACACCCAGGAGATGGAGAAAGTTGTACCCTTCTTGGAACACACATAGGATTTTTATTTGGTTATCTTAATAACTGCTCTGAAAATCCCATTGCTGGTTATTGTGCCAAAGAGAAAGACATTGGAAACTGAAGATCCCAAATATGGTGGATTTCTTACGCTAGATATTTAAGGATAATCCTCAAATAAAAATATTAGGCAGCTGTTGTGTGTTAAGTGGTAGGGAAATGATGGTGAATTAGATGTGGTCCTTGTTCTCTTTGAGCTTACAGCAGAAAAGCAATAAATTCATAGATGAGTATAGAACTCTATCGGGTTTTTCAGATGTTTTAGTGAAAATAAGTGGATCATTGCCTGAAGCTTGGAAATCTCACGTAGTAGTATTTATTTTAATGGGTTTTTACCTTTCTTGAAGAATAGAGACAATCATCATTTTAGAAATAAACTGAATTCTAAAAGTTTATTTTTAACTTTGTTATTTGAAATTTAGATTATGTTTTAACATAGAAATGATGTGATAAATAGAATCAGGTGCCCAGGTTAGTCCACATATGCCTGTGTAAGCAATCAATCACATAACTGAAGTATAATGTTAATATAACTTACATTGAATTCTGGCTATTGGTAGCAAACGGAGAAGGGAGTTTTCCACTTTTAAAATGTGTGCACATTCCATCCCCCACTCTAAACCCTCCCCATGGTACATGTTAGCAATTCAGAAACTATATATAACTATATACAAATAAAACTATATACAAATAAATAAAGTGTAGATAATGGGAGCCAGCTTTCTCACTGGTAAAGGAGTTACAAATAAGGCTGAAGGCTAGAATGAACCCTGTGGTGCTGGATTAGATGGTGAGTTATTAGTATGAACTCATACTTATTTTAATATAGATATATGTATATACATGGGGTACTATACATACATGTATTTCCTATCTCTGTCCTCTGTGAGAACTTAGAATCAGGGATACCCAGGAGCAGTGAGCACTCAGCACCCAGATCTCGATTTCTAAATACCATTCTCCAATAAAGGAACCAGTGTTTCTGGGGAAAATGGCTGATTCTAAGGCTTGGGCAAGGAAAATATAAGATGTGCCTAGAGTATCCTGTATTACCAGAAAGTAAGGAAGTGCTTTAAAAAAAAATAAAAGCATGCAAATGAGTCCTAAGGACACAGGGGCCAACCTGAAAACTCCTAGTATATCAATGGCTAGAACAATTTGAACAATAAATTAAATATTTGTTTTAGATTATAACCCAAAGAATAAAATAATATTCATTAGTTCATTCTGATAAAAATAAATAATTGAATAAACAAAAAAATGGGGTAATGGGGGAGGGACTTTTTTTTTTTTTTACAGAAGAATTCCAAATAGCAAATGTTGAGGGCATGAGGAAAACAGAAAATCACCATTAGAACACCACAGTAATAATTGTTTTGTTTTGTTTTGCTTAGTTCCCAGACCAGGGATCGAACCCAGGTCCCAAGCAGTGGAAGCGCAGAGTCCTAACCACAGGACCACCAGGGAATTCCCAGTAATAATTATTGCAGCAAGATCCACTGATGAGTCCTAAAACTAGTGGGTGAAGCTGTAAGGAAAACCAGGGTATAGCATAGCTTCAACATATCTTCCCCCAAAATATTTATTAATTACTGTGGTGATTTTAACTTATCTCTACATATTCTTTGATACTCCTCTCTTCAGAAAGTGGAGCTTAATTCCCTTCCCCGTGAGTATGGGCTGGAGTTATCACTTTTAACAAGAATAGAGTATAGAAAGTGAAAAGTAACTTTACAGTGATAAAAAACAACAGACACTACTATAACCAAGTGATCAAAGTTAATATCACCAGTAATAAGTCATATTGTACAATTTGAACAGTAAGTTATCAAATTGTTACACTATCATGTACCCCCAGATATGATGTAGTGAGCAGGGCATTTCACCTCTATGGTATTCTCAAAAACCCATAACTTCAGTCTAATCATGAGAAGACATCAGACAAACCCAAACTGAGGGCAGTCTGCATAATATCTGAGTAGTACTCTGCAAAACTGTCAAAGTCATGGAAAGCAAAGAAAGACCAAGAAACTGTTACAGATCAGAGGAAATTAAGAAGAGATGATGAAATGCAGTGTAACATCCTGGGTTGGATCCTACAATCAAAAAAAGGGCAATAGTGGAAAAACTGGTGAAGTCCGAATAATGTCTGTTGTTTAGTTAATAGTTTTATACTGATGTTAATTTCTTAAGTTTTGGTAAATGTACCATGGTTATGTAAGATATTAACGTTAGTGTCCTATCTTGGCAACTCTTCCATAAATCTAAAATTATTTTAAAATAAATGATTTTTTTAAGTTCATGAGTGTGTACCATTTTAAGTTTTAGAGAACTGGTCATCTGAAACTCGAATAGCAAAAAATAATCAGCTTAAGATTAATTATTCGTAACTTTTTTATTTGAACATAATTGTCCTTAGTGTAGTTCCATTCCTCTCATGTTTGAATTTACATGATAAAAGGAGCCATGAATGTTTCTTACAGATACATAATTGAAATGCTATTTACAGTGGAAATTATTTGTATTTTAAAAATCCTGTGTGTGGTAGGGAAGTTTATGGTACTTCAGCTATAAAACTTTGTTATAAAGAATGTGTTATATTCCTCATGGCGTACCAAAAAAGGATTGTAACTCTAGTTCAGAAAAGACTTGTTATTTTTCACTTAATTTATTAGCTTAACATATTATTTTTCTTGGTTCTAAATCAAAAAAAAAATCATATCTTAGAGGGGAGTTTCCTGGCGGTCCAGTGGTTAGGACTCCGCACTCTCACTGCCAAGGGCTCGGGTTCAATCCCTGGTCAGGGAACTAACATCCCATAAGCTGTGCAGTGAGGCCCCCCCCCAAAAAAAAGACATGTTAGGATCCTAATTAGCAGAGCTTTTTTATTATTATGCTATATGCAGATAAAGAGTATAGTATAGTATAGTACTTAGTTTTATGCTAAGAAATATAGAATGTCTTTATTTTTAACTTGAGTCATTGAATATTAGTCATAGAGTTAGGTTGACAATCTGTGGTTTATTTCAGATTCTCCTGTGTGACTCTTGTGATAGTGGATATCACACTGCCTGCCTTCGCCCTCCTCTCATGATCATCCCAGATGGAGAATGGTTCTGCCCCCCTTGCCAACATGTATGATGACCCAGCACAGTTTTGTTTTTCCAGTCTTTGATTTTATGTTTAAATTAATAATATTTCTTGACAGCCACTAAACATTTTAATCTTCAATTTGTACATATTGTTCATCTCTTGTTTAAATTTCTGTGAAATTAGAGACTATTGATAAAAACTACCTTTTAGGGGTTCCCTGGTGGCATAGTGGTTGAGAGTCCGCCTGCTGATGCAGGGGACACGGGTTCGTGCCCCAGTCCAGGAAGATCCCACATGCCGCGGAGCGACTAGGCCTGTGAGCCATGGCCGCTGAGCATGTGCATCCAGAGCCTGTGCTCTGCAACGGGAGAGGCCACAACAGTGAGAGGCCCGCGTACCGCAAAAAAAACCCAAAAAAACAACTACCTTTTATTAGTATCTTTTAGGTCTTCCCTTTATTTTTTTTCCAAAGCAATTCTTAGAAGACCTCTGGGTTTTGTAGAATTATAATCTCTGGTTTATTTTTTCTCACATTCATTAAAGGCACAAAAACCCCCCAAATTAAGATAATATACAAGGGAAGAAATAAGTTTCTTCCTTTTGTTTATCCCTTTGTTTCATTCTCTTTTTCATTTCTGCCTACCTTCTTTTTGTCAGTTTTATAGATGGTATTATGAATTATGCACCATTATAATGTTACTATGAATAGAAACATGGATTCTGTTTCTCTCGTATCTCGATTCAGGTGGATTTCTTTTAAAACTGAAGAGCAGGATATTTTTTTGCATCCAAGAGGTCCTTTCTCTCACAAGCCCAGTCTCATTTTACTTTAAAAATGATGGCGTTGGGACTTCCCTGGCAGTCCAGTGGTTAGGACTCCACACTTCCCCTGCAGGGAGCATGGGTTCGATCCCTGGTTGGGGAACTAAGATGCCGCAAGCCGCACAGTGCAGCCAAAACCAAAAAAGATGGCCTTTGTTGCATTTCTTAGTGAAGTGGAATGTTTTTGGCTTAGCATCACTTTTGCAATTACATTCTTCAGCTCTGTTTTGACCCAGTAACCATGTGGCATGGTTTTGTAAATTCTTTTCCATTCTCTTTTTTAAAAAATAGTGATTGGCACCATTGTATTTTATTGTACATAAACCTTCTTCCTTAAAAATGTCTTAGGATTTAAAAAAAATTTTAATCACTGTCATGTATATACAGTGAACCAAATGCTATTTTAAACATTGATTACTGCCAGCAAGATAGGCATTGAACATGTTTCTCGGCAAAGCTATAAGTTTCTTTAACATGTGTGTTACTTTAAAGATACCCTGCTCATCTTCAGTTCAGTGGATGAACTGAAGCAGCATGTCTTTATTTAATTAAATATAAGGAACATTTCAGTGTTCACTACGTGGCCCCTTATCAGCTCTCAATAGCATGGTATCTGTAGCTAATAGGCAAGAGATAAATGATTGTGGAAAGGTGTGTAAAATGACACTCATCTGTTTTATTTTTTCAGAAACTACTGTGTGAAAAATTAGAGGAACAATTGCAGGATTTGGATGTTGCCTTAAAGAAGAAGGAGCGTGCTGAACGCAGGTATTGTGATATGTGTGTTAATGTTTTACTTGGGAATTTGACCTCAGAATTGTCTTCCTGTATAGACTAATGTGTCTGTCTAAAGCAGGGTTTGGCACACTCTGACCTGTGGGCCAAATATGGCCTGGCTAAGAATGGTTTTTTTCTTTTTTAAATGATTAGAAAAAAACCAAAAATCATATGTCATGGCACATGAAAATTGTATATTCTGATTTCATTGTCCATAAATAAAGTTTTATTGGAACATAGCCATGCTCATGTTTATATGTTGCCTGTGACTACTTTTGCACTACAGCAGTGGAGTTGAGTAGTTGCAACAGGGACCTTATTACCCAAACCTAATTTATTATCTGTCCTTTTACAGGAAAAGTTTGCCAATCCCTGATCTAAAATGTATATCAGAACCTACTCTGAATAAGTATTGACCCAAGTATTGTGGAGTATATGTAGCTAAGTATGTAGGGAGTACAAGAAAACTGTAAGAACTGGTCTACAGTTTAGTTACCCATGTCATCTCTTTGGGTGGGCAGAATTAACACTGGTGAAATAAAGAGCATTTAAATGCTGAACTGTGTCCTATTGACTGTAAGCAATGCCTCCCTTTTCAATATGCCACTGCAGTGTGGTCTAAAGCAGTTGAAGAAGGCTTCTTGGAGGAGGTAAGATTGGAGTTGAGCTTAATCTTTAAAGGGGGCTCAAAATCAAGACAGTAATGTTTGTATTTATTTATATTTATATGTACCTTTGTTGATTAGTCTACTGCTAAACATTCATTCATTCCTACTGTGTTCCAAACTGAAGAGAAAAGATGAGTAAGACAAAGCTCTTGCTTACCTGGAGCTCACCTTCTACCAGAGGATGCAGATGTATGAACCAGTGATTCAATAAAGTAGACAAATCGACGTATATTTAGAGCAATACTAGAACATTGTGGAGGAGCACTTTAGTTCTCCTAGGAGTTGGGGTTATCAGGGAAGTCCTTGGAAGATAACTAGGGGTTATATAGGTGGACATGCAGAGAAAGGATATTTCTGGCAAAGAGCACAGTACAAGCAGAGAGAGTGTAAATGAGTGGTGGGGGATGAAGCTATAAAGGAAACTGAGGCCAAATTGTGAACAGCTTTGCATAACTGGCTAGGAAATTTGAATTATTCTCTAGAGGCATGGGGGAGCCATCAAAGGAGGGATATGCATAATCAGACTTTTATTTCAGAAAAAATGCCCTGGTAACAGTAAGAAGAAGGAATTCGAGTTGAGGCTGTTGGAATAAAGTCTGTGAGAGCCAGTGAGGCCTGAACTAGAGCAGTCATCATGATAATACAGTAGAGAGGTTGAAGAGAATTTTCAGAGGATTAATCAGTAGGACTTGATGCCCATCTGAGAAAAATCTAAGCAGTGTCTCCTGATTGCTCCTTCATTTGCTGCTACTTTAACTCTTACCTCCTGTCACATAGTATTCCCCTCAAAACTTTAGTTTGCGTTGAGACAGTCTGCTCATTCCATAGTCCACACACTTTGTGCCAAGTTGAACCTTAAAAATGAGTTCAACTTCTAGATCCTTTTTCCTCTTTACTGCTCACCTTGAGCTCTCTCTGGCTCATGATGTATGCTGCTTAGTTTAAAGGCAAAGTTTATCTCTGAAGTTCACTAGGAGATAAAAGTAGTACTTTTTTTTTTAATTGGTTGTCTAAATACCTTTATATTTAGGAACTAACAGTCCTGTATACAGTTATTAGGACTATTTTGATGTACGAACTGCTCCTGTCATAATTTTTGACACTGGAAAAGATCTAACTAAGGATGCTTCAAATTAAATCATAATTAAAAATTAGACTCGGTCTTCCTGCAATCTGCCTGCCCTTCTGAGAAATGAGTTCATGTTCTGAAGCTGATCTGACTTAGCAGTGTAGATAGCTAATAGGCTCTCACCCTTTAAGGACTTGGAAGAAAGTAGATTCTCTCTAAAAGCCAAGAATGTAAACCACTAAGAGTTTGTCTCATACTCACATTATATCCGTTTATTCTTCGGAGGCCTGTGATGCTTGTACATTTTCTATGTGGAAAGATTGGTGAACGTATATTTTACTCTTGCCTCACATACTTTAGAATATGCTGCTGCAGTTAAATACTTTCAGTTTTAGAAATTTATGTTAAAATGTGCCACATTTGGGCTTCCCTGGTGGCGCAGTGATTGAGAGTCCGCCTGCCGATGCAGGGGACACGGGTTCGTGCCCCGGTCCGGGAAGATCCCACATGCCGCGGAGCGGCTGGGCCCGTGAGCCATGGCCGCTGAGCCTGCGCGTCCGGAGCCTGTGCTTCGCAACGGGAGAGGCCACAACAGCGAGAG
>NW_020837994.1:4595451-4600968 GCF_003676395.1 Aethalodelphis obliquidens | reverse complement strand
TAGTATCATGTCATCTGCAAACAGTGACAGCTTTACTTCTTCTTTTCTGATTTGGATTCCTTTTATTTCCTTTTCTTCTCTGATTGCTGTGGCTAAAACTTCCAAAACTATGTTGAATAAGAGTGGTGAGAGTGGGCAACCTTGTCTTGTTCCTGATCTTAGTGGAAATGCTTTCAGTTTTTCACCATTGAGGATGATGTTTGCTGTGGGCTTGTCATATATGGCCTTTATTATGTTGAGGAAAGTTCCCTCTATGCCTACTTTCTGCAGGGTTTTTATCATAAATGGGTGTTGAATTTTGTCAAAAGCTTTCTCTGCATCTATTGAGATGATCATATGGTTTTTCTCCTTCAATTTGTTAATATGGTTTATCACATTGATAGATTTGCGTATATTGAAGAATCCTTGCATTCCTGGAATAAACCCCACTTGATCATGGTGTATGATCTATATTTTACTCTTGCCTCACATACTTTAGAATATGCTGCTGCAGTTAAATACTTTCAGTTTTAGAAATTTATGTTAAAATGTGCCACATTTGTTTATATTATTGGTCTCCCATTTACTAGTTCATCTACTTTCTCTTCTATCCTTGGTAATCCTCTTTACTTAAATGTCATCCTTTAAGAGGACATCTGTTATTGTGCCTTTACATCACACTAAATCCTATACGAGACCATTCTAACAAGGCAAGTTAACTGTTACTGTTGTTTGTGAATTCCCCCAAAAATCTGGTTAACAAAGCTTTCATTATTTATAACTCCTAATATATGTATATATTAGGAGCTCTAAATAGCAAAATATGTATGTTTCTAAAGTAAATAATATATTAACTGTAAATACAGGTGACTTCATCTCTTTTTAAAAGTGAGCATTTTTATTCATGCTGTTTCAAATCTGTGAAATAATTTCTCTAGCATTCATCCTAACAACTTAGAGCCTTGCTTACTGTCTATGTCATAGTGCTAGAGCATCTTTCCCCTTGTTTGTTCTTTTAGTCAACATTTAATGAACATTTATTGAGCACCTGCTTTATGCTGGGCAATGTAATCAGCATGAGGTGTATGATATGTGGCTCTACGGTATGGTGGAAAAGAAGGATGTGTCAGTGAGTAATTAGTACTAGCCAGCAACTGTCTATAGAGCTGGAGCTGTGATGCTCTGTGAAATCTCATGTTTCAGTCCATTCAGCTGATATGTAAATGTCCCTTCCTGGACTTGGTGCCAGAAATTATTGGGAATTCAAATAGCTATGTACTTCCAAAGTACTATTACTAGTGCTTTGCTAGCAGAGAGTTGGATTTAATCAGGGTTGGAATTTTCCAGGTAATATAACAGAGGGAAGGAGAGAAAGAGACAAGGAATTTGAGAGTGTATGCAAAGGAGTATTTGTAATGATGGACCATGGAGTCTAAGCCAGGTAAGGGGGAAAGTAAGGACACAAAGGGAGTGCCGGACAGTGAAAAAAGGGTAGGGTCAATGGATAGATCTCCCACTGGAGTCAGGGAATGGTTGAAATCAGTGTAACAGAGGGAGTGAGCTGGAAAGTGAGTCAGTAGAAGTCAGAGAACAGGTTCCTTGAAATTGAAATTTTAGAAAGGGTGTGGTTATTGGTAATAATAAGGTCTGGGCCCAATATGATCATTGAGCTAGGTGGTGAGATAGAATGGAAGATGTGACTTTCCATAAGATTACTGAGCAAGAGAATGCCTTGATGAGAAATCATACCTACCGTCAAGATCTTACTCAGATATTACCACCTATTTAAAGCCTTCCCGAGTTTCTCAGCTCTTCAGAGAAAATCCATTCCTTTTTCTCATTTCCATTATACCTGTTCGTAATGGACTACAGTTAGCTGTTAAATAATTGTGAGGGCAAGAACTATGTCTCATTTACCTTTCGATTTCCAAGCTTGACACAAGTCAAGACCTAACATGGAACATGACTAAGTGTTTTTTCCATTGAGTTGAGAAGAGAAATAATGGTCAAGTGAAAATAGAGCTTTTGAGGAAACTGATACCACAATAAACTTGGTTAATGTAAAGAGGGACATGTCAAACATATTTAATAACAGAGAGCTGAAGTTTTGAATTATCCACGTAGCCTTTCCTATTAATTTCAGCTAGTACTGTTCTTCCTTTCCTAGTTTTTAGTTCATTAACTGTACTAATTTTTTTAAATGTTTTGATTAAAATAACTTTATTTTCTTACATGCCAGTTTTATTTAATAGCTTCATAACCCATCTCTTAAAAAGACTATAAAATTCTTGTTAGCCCAGGGTTTATGGGGCAGTAAAGGCTGTGTTCTAAAGGACCCACACAACTGGATCATTAATGTCCTATATGGGACATCACAAATAAAGGGAGGAAGAGTGGTTACTATTTCTGTTTAGTTGAACATACACTGGCATGTATGTAAAAGCTCAGCTGTTCTTGGTGTATTTGAATTAACTTTGGGAGAACCAGAGAAAGCTTCTGTTCTGTATAGCAATTCGTTGTGTAAAATTTGTTGAATTAAAATCAACAAAGATTTCTTTGAAATGAAACTCTATGTCATTAGTGTCCATAAATCCACATTTTCTGGAGAAGTCTTAACTGGCTCTGAAGATATCTTTGTTGTAAGCATCCTAGAGTGCAGAGACATATGGCTGTATTGCTCGTTTTCTTCTCTGCAAACAAGAAGTGGATGGTCTTAGAATCATTCACATACGGTATTACTGAGAACTTCCAGCATAACAAAGATCCAGTTTGTCCAGAGTTGGTGTTCCATCTAATCACTTCATCAGTGAGTCATAAGCATGACTCTTTTCATCAGATTTCCTTGTCTGTTTCACTTACAGGTTTTATTTTACCTGGCATAAGTCACTTGTAAAGCTAAGTTTTCATACCTTTAGGAAGTGTTGTGCCTGCCACAGATACCAATATTATAAATTTCATGGATAATAACTAACATGTCTGTGACCTAGCTTCTGCTGTTACCATGAATCATAATTTTAGTATTATCTGTGTTAGTAATGTTTTCATAACAATTTTATTTTTAGCAAATCTCACTTTGTGTGCTTTTTTGTTTTTTACTTAAAGGAAAGAACGCTTGGTGTATGTGGGTATCAGTATTGAAAACATCATTCCTCCACAAGTAAGTTTCTGGTTTATAGCATTTTTAAAGAGGAGACTGCCAAAATTGTTCTAAAATTTAACTCACTTTATGTAATATGAGTGGTTTTAAATATATAGTATACCTATTTTATTAAAAATGAAAATTTAGCACCTTAAAGAAATCACCCAGGGCTTCCCTGGTGGCGCAGTGGTTGAGAGTCCGCCTGCCGATGCAGGGGACACGGGTTCGTGCCCCGGTCCGGGAAGATCCCACATGCCGCGGGGCGGCTGGGCCCGTGAGCCATGGCCGCTGAGCCTGCGCGTCCGGAGCCTGTGCTCCGCAACGGGAGAGGCCACAACAGTGAGAGGCCCGCATACCACAAAAAAAAAGAAAGAAAGAAATCACCCATTTCCCTCATGATTAAAATTATGTGTATGCAGATAGCCCCAAAATGTAATATCACATCCAAACCAAGTTTAAAGCTCACCCCACGGAGTTTATGTTCTATTTTTTTTTTTTTGTACCCTAAATTGGGTAATTCGTTTTTAGCTTCTTTATGTGCTATTTATGTGAAGGGACTAAAAAATAGTTCAGGGAGATTTGGTTTTTAATTCCCTCCTTTGGGGGTTATCAGAAACTTCAGTTTGTGTTCTTACAGTTCAGTTTCTTTGAAGGGATACCATTGTTTTGCAGTTATTAATCTAATTTATAATTGAGAAAGCTATCTCATGAGTGAAAGTATATGTAACATGATATTCATTTGAAATGAAGAAATTTTCTTAGTTTCATATGCAGTTTCATTCAGGCTTAATTAAATCACACACTGAAATAACCTGTCTTGGTTAGTTATTTTTCTGGAGCACCTTGCCCCTTTCTTCTTCTAAACCCATTATTTCATTTATTCAGCATATCTTTTGATTTATGTGTGTTTAGTTTCATTATCGGTGGATAGACTTCATCATGATTGTTTTAAAAGAGGTAATTATAAACTCACAAAAGCATAAGTTTAATACAGAAGTGTTTTCATCCTTTGATCACCAATATTCTTTTTAATCTCTGTACTTAGTGTTGCCATGTTTATGCAGTTTTATGGGAATCATTTCACTTTTTTTAAACCTTTCACATGTGCTGCCTAGATGGACATTAGAAAGCTATTAATTCCAAGGAACTTTGTTCTGTTGTGATTAATAACCTATATACTTATTATCATATTTTTAAACCAGGAGCCAGATTTTTCTGAAGATCATGAAGAAAAGAAAAAAGATTCCAAAAAATCCAAAGCAAACTTGCTTGAAAGGAGGTCAACAAGAACACGGAAATGTATAAGTTATAGGTATGAAATCTGTGAGAATGAAGGAGTGGAAAATGTTTTTGAAACAACCTGACCCCAAAGTATATGCTTTTCCCATTACAATGACAGTGATGATTAGAAATTGTGTATATATTTCTTACTTACCGTCTTTAGAATCATAGAATTTTAGAGCAGCCAACATCATCTTTTCCAAATGTAATTTGCTCGTGTTATCCTCTTCTGTTTAACATACTTTGTCCAATTTCTGTAGCTCTGGGGATAAGAACCGATGCCTTTAACAAGGCCCACAGGCACTGCATAGCCTGCCCTGCACTTAGCCTTTCAGCTCCATCTCATCCACATTTTCCCTTACTCTCTCAGGTTAGCCACACTGTCTTCTTTCGGTCCCTTTGTGTAGACTGTTTACTTGAATTTCCCTCCTGTTTTTTACCTTGTTAACAATCCTCTCTTAATCAAACCCCTCTATTATATGCCCTCATAGCAACCAGTTTTTTTTCTTGAAAGTACTTCTATATTTGTAACAATCGTGATTTTAATTTTTTGATTAATATTGCTCTCCCGCACTATACTGTTAACATGAAGGTGAGTACCATGTCCGTGTTATGCATCCCTCTGTTCTTTACAGCTAGCATGGTGCTCCATCAGTACCTATTGAGAGACTCAATAAATATAGTCTGGTTTACCATCTGCCACCAGAAATATCAGAGAGAGATTTTTCCATAGTCATTCTGTTAGTAGCTAAACCTAGACTAAAACCTTATCTTCTTTTTTTTTTTTTTTTTTTTTTATTCATTCATCTTAGGTGTGAAATATGTTGTAGTACTTTTCACAGTGGTATATTAAAAAACTTTTTGTTATGTAAAATTTCAAATATATACAAAACTAGAGAGCATAGTATAATGAGCCCCTTCTTATGTACCCATTACCCAGCTTCAGTAATTTCATGACTGAGTTTTATCTGTACCTCCACCCACTTTCCTCAGTTATAGAGTATTTTGAAACAAATCCCAGACATCATATAATTTTATCTGCAAAAATTTCAACATGTACCTTTAAAGGATTAGGTACCATTATTTCACCTCAGATTTTTTTTTTTTTTTTTTTAACA
>NW_020837994.1:4578141-4595351 GCF_003676395.1 Aethalodelphis obliquidens | reverse complement strand
TTTTTTTTTTTAACATCTTTATTGGAGTATAATTGCTTTACAATGGTATGTTAGTTTCAGCTTCACAACAAAATGAATCAGTTATATATA
This sequence comes from Aethalodelphis obliquidens, assembly GCF_003676395.1. NCBI lineage: Eukaryota > Metazoa > Chordata > Mammalia > Artiodactyla > Delphinidae > Aethalodelphis > Aethalodelphis obliquidens. The sequence continues at coordinate 4,595,261 of NW_020837994.1, read as the reverse complement.
TACATATATTCCCATATCTCTTCCCGCTTGCGTCTCCCTCCCTCCCACCCTCCCTATCCCACCCCTCCAGGCGGTCACAAAGCACCGAGCTGATCTCCCTGTGCTATGCGGCTGCTTCCCACTAGCTATCTACCTTACGTTTGGTAGTGTATATATGTCCATGCCTCTTTATCGCTTTGTCACCGTTTACACTTCCCCCTCCCCATAGCCTCAAGTCCATTCTCTAGTAACTCTGTGTATTTATTCCTGTTTCACCCCTAGGTTTTTCATGACATTTTTTTTTTAAATTCCATATATATGTGTTAGCATACGGTATTTGTCTCTCTCTTTCTGACTTACTTCACTCTGTATGACAGACTCTAGGTCTATCCACCTCATTACAAATAGCTCAATTTCGTCTCTTTTTATGGCTGAGTAATATTCCATTGTATATATGTGCCACATCTTCTTTATCCATTCATCCGATGATGGACACTTAGGTTGTTTCCATCTCTGGGCTATTGTAAATAGAGCTGCAATGAACATTTTGGTACATGACTCTTTTTGAATTATGGTTTTCTCAGGGTATATGCCCAGTAGTGGGATTGCTGGGTCATATGGTAGTTCTATTTGTAGCTTTTTAAGGAACCTCCATACTGTTCTCCACAGTGGCTGTATCAATTTACATTCCCACCAACAGTGTAAGAGGGTTCCCTTTTCTCCACACCCTCTCCAGCATTTATTGTTTCTAGATTTTTTGATGATGGCCATTCTGACTGGTGTGAGATGATATCTCATTGTAGTTTTGATTTGCATTTCTCTCATGATTAGTGATGTTGAGCATTCTCTCATGTGTTTGTTGGCACTCTGTATATCTTCTTTGGAGAAATGTCTATTTAGGTCTTCTGCCCATTTTTGGATTGGGTTGTTTGTTTTTTTGTTATTAAGCTGCATGAGCTGCTTATAAATTTTGGAGATCAATCCTTTGTCAGTTGCTTCATTTGCAAATATTTTCTCCCATTCTGAGGGTTGTCTTTTGGTCTTCTTTATGGTTTCCTTTGCTGCGCAAAAGCTTTTAAGTTTCATTAGGTCCCATTTGTTTACTCTTGTTTTTATTTCCATTACTCTAGGAGGTGGGTCAGAAAGAATCTTGCTGTGATTTATGTCATAGAGTGTTCTGCCTATGTTTTCCTCTAAGAGTTTGATAGTTTCTGGCCTTACATTTAGGTCTTTAATCCATTTTGAGCTTATTTTTGTGTATGGTGTTAGGGAGTGATCTAACTTCATACTTTTACATGTAGCTGTCCAGTTTTCCCAGCACCACTTATTGAATAGGCTGTCCTTTCTCCACGGTACATTTCTGCCTCCTTTGTCAAAGATAAGGTGACCATATGTGCGTGGGTTTATCTCTGGGCTTTCTATCCTGTTCCATTGATCTATCTTTCTGTTTTTGTGCCAGTACCATACCGTTTTGATAACTGTAGCTTTGTAGTATAGTCTGAAGTCTGGGAGCCTGATTCCTCCAGTTCCTTCTTTCGTTCTCAAGATTGCTTTGGCTATTCGGGGTCTTTTGTGTTTCCATACAAATTGCAAAATTTTTTGTTCTAGTTCTGTGAAAAATGCCAGTGGTAGTTTGATAGGGATTGCATTGAATCTATAGATTGCTTTCGGTAGTAGAGTCATTTTCACAATGTTGATTCTTCCAATCCAAGAACATGGTATATCTCTCCATCTATTTGTATCATCTTTAATTTCTTTCATCAGTGTCTTATAATTTTCTGCATACAGATCTTTTGTCTCCTTAGGTAGGTTTATTCCTAGATATTTTATTCTTTTTGTTGCAATGGTAAATGGGAGTGTAAAACCTTATCTTCTAATTGTTTGTTCGTCTAGTGTTCTTTCCACGAAACCACCCTGTCTCACTCAAATAATAAATAAATGATATTTTAGACCATTGTTAGACAACACCAAAACAGTCTTTTAACTTGAATAACTGGAGATGGAAAACAGAGTTGATTTTATAGAACTTTAAGCTTGTTTCCTGTTTATAAACTTTTGTCAGTGATCATGAAAGAGTTCCCCTTGTGTAGTTTCTGTTGTTATTGTTAAAACTTTATTTTGGGTTGGCTGAAAAGTTTGTTTGGGTTTTTCCATAAAGTGTTATAAATAAAATAAAATGCAGTAGGATCAGTAAGAGTAAAATCCTTAATATTTAGGGGAATGGTGTCCATCTTATTCCTTAAAAAAAAAAACTTTTTAAAAGTACCGTTTTTTAATAAAATCATTAAAACTAGTGAAGTCAAAACCTACTAATGGAAAGTGTAAGTGTTAAAGTCAATTCTACTAAAACACAACAAATGCATTCCTAAAAATTGCCATTGTGTGCAAAATTGCACAAAAACTATAGAGATTATGGGAAATATGGAGTTAGGGTCACACACTCAAAAACTTCATTAGTGACACATTAAAAAAAAAAGATAACAATGGGAGTACCATTTGACACATCTGAAGTGGTTAAGAAATAACAAGTACTACAATAAATATGACATTTTATGTTGAAAAAAGACCTGAAGCTTGTCTGTGGAAGTGATTGTGAGGAGAGTTGCAGTTTGTAAATTATTGTGTAGTGGTAGAAGGAGAGTTACTTGAAATCAGCCAGAAACTTGTAATACCAGATGCAGATGGCTCTAGCTTATAACACACATGATGAGCTTGGGTAGCTGGTAAATATTTGTAAGATGTGTGCACGTGTTTGTTTTGTGTATTCCTACACAGCTGGTGCAGTTTTCTACATTTACCTAGTGTTTCTCACAAGGAAAATTATATATAAGCAAGTATGAAATACATGTTATGCTTGAATTATTTCCTAATATATCAGTTATGTTGGAACAAATTTACATTATCAGAACAAGCATCATAGGGGAACTGTATTGTCTTTCAATCCTGATGTAATTGTGGTTTTCAGTGGGAGAAGAAATTTGTTTTATTAGCATTTCATCTTGGGTATATACCCAGAAGTGGGATTGCTGGATCATATGGTAGTTCTGTTTTTGTTTTTTTTGAGGAACCGCCATGCTGTTTTCCATGGCAGCTGCACCATTTTCCATTCCCACCAGCAGTGTACAGGGTTTCTGGGTTCTCCACGTCTTTGCCAACACTTGTCTGCTTTTGTTTTTTTCATGGCGGCCATCCTAGCAGACCTGAGGTGATGTCTCATGATTTTGATTTGCATTTCCTTGATGGTTGGTGATGTTGAGCATCTTTTCATGTGCTTGTTGGGCATTTGTATGTCTCTTCTCAGTTTTTCTTTTTTCCTTCTGCTTCTTAGTAATTTTTTCTTTTTCTTTTTTTTTTTGCGGTACGCGGGCCTCTCACTGTTGTGGCCTTTCCCGTTGCGGAGCACAGGCTCCGGACGCGCAGGCTCAGCGGCCATGGCTCACGGGCCCAGCCGCTCCGCGGCATGTGGGATCTTCCCGGACCGGGGCACGAACCCGCGTCCCCTGCATCGGCAGGCGGACTCTCAACCACTACGCCACCAGGGAAGCCCCTAATATATTTTTTTTAAGTTTTATTCGTCATATTCAAGCTCTAATAAATACACCTAGAATTTACTTTGTACATGGGCTGCAATGGGACTGTTGTGAGGATAAAATCTAAAGCACTTAATATATCAGCACAGAAAAGAAACCCTCCCCCCAAAAAAATTTCATCACTATCATTTAATAATTGTTTATCGGATTCTTATAGCTCCTAACAGAGGATGATGTCAAAGTTGACTGGAAGGAGCATTGGATTGGGGGCCAGAAGACTTCAGATTATAGCCCTCACCACGCCACTAATTAGCCATGTATCTTTGAGTGCTTGGTCCATTTCCCTGGATCTTGGTTGACATACCTATGATGGTGAACTAACCCAGATGATCCCTTCAGCTTAAAATTATATAACAGTAATATAAACTATGTTTTTTATCATAATATGTATTGTGTGATTCATTTATTTATACCCTGCCTAGTTCCCAAAAGGAGGTAAGGAAGATACATATTCTTATGTAAGGAGCAACTTTTTAAGTATAACACCAAACACAGAAAAAATAGTGAAAAGGAAATTTGATTATATAAAATTAAGAAAGACTCAGACAAAAAGCACTTACAAAAGAAAATGTTTGCTTGCAAAGAAATTTTGTAAAGGAGTTAAAATTCAAAAGGAATGGCTTATGAGTTTTTAAAATAACAGTGAGTATATAGTTTTTTTCATAGTGGAAATAGTTTTTCCACATGGTGTCTGCAAAGACTGTTGCATACTTCAGACATTAACATTTCTGAAGTCAAGGATAAAAAGCCATTTTTGTTAGGAAATCAGTTCCTTAATAAAAATTAAGTTTCCATGTATTTTGAAGACTAGAACTAGACAGCATGATTTGTGTTTGTTTGTTTATTTGAGAGGGATGCTGACTGGGGATGGGATGGGCACATATTTGTAATGATAGCAGGACAAAATGTCAGTTTTCCTGTCTCAAAACTTGAAAAAATAAGCAAAGGTTAAAGGGGAAATACACTTTGGGGACTTCCCTGGTGGTCCAGTGGTTTAGACTCAGCAGTTCCACTGCAGGAGCATTGGTTTGATCCCTGGTTGGGGAACTAAGATCCCGCATGCCACGGCATGGCCCAAAAAAAGGGGGGGGGGCGAGGAATACACTTTGGATAGAAATAACTGCAACATATGACAAAGATGTTAAAATCTTTAATACATAAAAAGCTCTTACAGATCTGTAAAGAAAGATGAATATACTGGCTAATAAAATGGGGAAAGGACACAAACCAGTACTTGCGAATGAAAAAGTAAAAATGACCAGTAAACATGAAAATAATATTGGCTTTACTGTGTATTCAAATTAAAATTAAGGAACAAAATAATTTTGTTTTTCCGTATTAGCAAAAAAATCTTAATGGTAAAATTCACTTCATGGTTGTATTTTAAATTGCTACAACCCTTGAAGAACAATTTGTATGCCTTTAAGCCAACAATTTTATTTGTAGCAAGAATACCAGGAACAAACCTATAATCCAACAAAATCTCATATTGGAACCAAGGGGCATCTCACCAAACAAAAGAAAAGATAGAGTTATGAAAAGATACTGAGGAATGGTAGAGTTTAGATGAAATTTAAATGATGAGTGAGGCTCAAAGCAAAGCAGGACTGTGAAAGGGTCAGTATCGTATGTGTACGGCATGGTAGACACAGGGTCCTATTTACTTGAAAACAATGAAGATAGAGTGTGGAGTGTTGTGTCCAACCCCTTATCCAAACTCTGAATCTGGAATGTAAATCAAGGCTGCTTATTTGTGTTAAAAGTGACTTAGATCCTCTAGGCAGGGGTGGGTGTTTCATTCTTACTGCTATAATTTCCTTTGTCCAAGGGTTCTGATGGTCTCTGAATTTAGAAAACAGAGTGTCTCAGTAAGAAAGTAGTAGTGGCTCAAAGAAATAGATTGTTATGGCACTTTACAGCTGCATCTTGTCCTTCGGAGAAATCCTGTTTTCCATTAACTTTATATCTGACTGTATCTGAATCTGTTATTCTAGCCAGATGAATAGATACACCGATTTTTACTTTCTCAGAATTTATCTTAAGGAAAAGCTAAGCTATATCTATAAGGATGTTTTTCATAGCATTGTTTATAATCATGAAAAAATTGGAAGTAAACTGTTGCATGTAAAAATATGTAGAAGAGTTCTTAACCTGAAACTTGTGAATCCTCTGAAATTATATGTAAAATGTTATGCTTGTGTAGGTATATATTTTCCTAGAGAGGAAATCTATAGCTGTAATGAGTTTCTCAACTCAAAAGGCAAAATATTTGGCTATTAGTCATTGTTTTTTTTTTAAGGATTTTTGATTTTATTCTTTTTTTCTTTTTGGCTGCGTTGGGTCTTCGTTTCAGTGTGCGGGCTTCTCACTGCGGTGGCTTCTCTTGTTGCGAAGCACGGGCTCTAGGCTCGCGGGCTTCAGTAGTTGTGGCGCACGGGCTCAGTAGTTGTGGCTCGCGGGCTCTAGAGCACAGGCTCAGTAGTTGTGGCACACGGGCTTAGTTGCTTTGCAGCACATGGGATCTTCCTGGACCAGGGATCAAACCCGTGTCCCCTGCGTTGGCAGGCGGATTCTTAACCACTGCGCCACCAGGGAAGTCCTGGCTATTGGTCTTAACTCTGTTGTTAATCACTGTGTAACTTTAATCCAATGCTGTCCAATTTACCGTGGTTATGGAAATGTTCTGTTACTTTGCTGTCCAGTGTGGCAATCAGTAGCCATATGTCACTGTTGAGCACTTGAAATATGGCTAGTGAGGAACAGCATTTTTTAGTTTAATTATTTTAAATATAAATAGCCACATGTGGCTAGTAATTACCATATTTAGCATGATCTTCAAGTCACTTTATCTTTTGGTCACCTCAGTTCTAAAGTGAAAGGAGTTTTGTATGTGAATAAATCTTAGGAATCATCTAGTCTTGGTTTTTTGCTTTAAGTTGGAGGAAATAGCCCTTGTGAGATAAAGTATGTTTACCTAGTTTTAAAATTCTGACCATCTGTATATGAATTTCAGTAATAATAATAATAATATAATCTTTAATAACAACAGTAGTATACTTCTCACACTTAGTATTATTTCTGGAACACGAATTTTGTTCAGTTTACCTTGTCATATGATTTGTATAATCGGGTTGGCCTGTGGGCCAATCCAGCTCACTGCCAGTTTGTGTATATAGCACGTGACCTAGGAGTGGTTTTTACATTTATAAATGGTTGAAAAAAGAACCAGAAGGATAAAATTATTTGAAAATTACATGAAATTCAAATCACAGTGTCTATAAATAAAGTTATATTGGAACACAGCTACTTTTCGTTCACTTATATTGTCTGTGGCTGATTTTGCACTACAATGGCAGAGTTGAGTAGTTATTACAGAGATTGTACAGTCTACAAAGCCCATTACAAAAATATTTGTTGCTGCCTGGTATAGGTGATCTTTGAAAATGAAAAACAACTTAGAATTAGATACTGATTTGCAAAACTCTGTTTTACCAAAGAAATTGAGGTTAACAGGACTGAGGTGGTCTAATCCAAGTCCCACAGCCCCAAAGTAGCAGAGAGCAGTTTCACATTCAGCCCTTTTTCACTTCAGAGGCAATTTTCCTAACCCATATGCCAGGACAGGCTGTAATGTGATTGTTGTATGTATTTTAGATTTGATGAGTTTGACGAAGCAATTGATGAAGCTATAGAAGATGATATTAAAGAGGCTGATGGAGGAGGTATGTGTTTATCATTCTCTCTTTTTCATCTAACTCGGCCAATATGTTAACTAAAATGCCCTGAAGAAGCAGTGAGCAAGCATATTTTCTTATTCTCCTCAGTATGTATCACGATTACTACTGATGTTAACTGTCTGAGACTGAAAATAATCTCTGGACACGGTGTCAATGTATAGACTCAGAGCTTCTAATTATGTTAAAAGTAGTATTATTTTGTAATCTGATATGAAACATAAATGTTCCTCCCTAGGTTAAATGTTCTTCCCTAGATTAAAAAATTTTCTTCTGCTTCCAAACAGAAAAGTTTGCTGTTGTCTTTCCATTTTTAGATCACTGCTGCTACAAAGTCACAAAAATTATGGATAATCAGAATCTAAATGATTGCTTTAAATTAAAAATCAATTTATTAATTTCATAGTCTTTAATGGGTGACATTAAAATAGAAGAATTTGAAGATAATTTAATTAAAGAGCTATGTAGGAAATCACCAGTGCTCCAGTGTTATTATGAAAGCTCTAGAAAGGATTAATAATAAGTAGGCTGTTTGTAGTAAAACTGAAGAAGTCACTAGCTTTTCCAGACATGTGTGCCTTATGTATATCTTTGCTGCTAAATTCTCACTTCTCTGCCCTGCAAACACAGTTTAAAAAAAAAATTTAAAAATGGATTGGCCTCTTTCTAAAGCCACATCCAAAAGACAGCTTTCAAGAAGAGATTCTTTTTTTTTTTTTTAAATCTATTTTTTACTTTTTGCTGTGTTGGGTCTTCATTTCTGTGCGAGGGCTTTCTCTAGTTGTGGCAAGGGGGGCCACTCTTCATTGCGGTGCGCAGGCCTCTCACTATTGCGGCCTGTCTTGTTGCGGAGCACAGGCTCCAGACGCACAGGCTCAGTAGTTGTGGCTCACGGACCTAGTTGCTCTGTGGCATGTGGGATCTTCCCAGACCAGGGCTCGAACCCGCGTCCCCTGCATTAGCAGACAGATTCTCAACCACTGCACCACCAGGTAAGCCCCAAGAAGAGATTCTTGAGTGACTGTTGATAGGTATGAGGTTTCTTTTTGGGGTGATAAAAATGCTCTGGAATTAGTGGTGATGGTTGCACAACTTTGTGACTATACTAAAAACCTATGAATTATACACTTTAAAAGGGTGAATATTATGGTACATGAATCATACCAAAATTTTTGAAGAAGCAAGTTCTCTACATAGTAAACTTCTATTTAGTAGGATAAACGAAAGAGAGCTCTGTCAGCTAAAGTTGTGAGAAAATTGCATATCTGTAGGAAGAAAATAAAGAAATCGAATGAAAATCTGCTAAGGACAATCTGTAGATATTAAAGGGAAGCTTTTAATAAACATATACTTGTCTCTCTCTCTCCCTCCCTCTCTTCCCCTCACCTGCCCTACACCCTGCCCCCTGGACTCAGGAGTTGGCCGAGGAAAAGATATCTCCACTATCACTGGCCACCGTGGAAAAGATATCTCTACTATTTTGGATGAAGAAAGAAAAGAAAATAAACGACCCCAGAGGGCAGCTGCTGCTCGCCGGAAGAAACGCCGGCGACTAAATGATCTGGACAGTGACAGCAACCTGGATGAAGAAGAGAGTGAGGATGAATTCAAGATCAGTGATGGGTGCGTGGTCTGTCAGTAGATCCCATTCTCTACGTCCAGGCTTGAACAGGCCTACCAAATAAGCTCGGCCCTGCTCTGATGGAGCTTTTGTTCTTCATGCACATAGACAATCTGTTTTTCAGTATACTTTAAACAAATCCAGCGATGCTGATTTTGGTTCTTTCTAGATTAAAACGAAGTTTTATGGGTTGTTTGTTTTTTGGGGGTGGCCCACACGATGCAGCATGTGGGATCTTAGTTCCCCAACTAGGGATCGAACCCGTGCCCCCTGCATTGGGTGTGCCGAGTCTTAACCACTGAACCAGGGAAGGGAAGTCCCTATGCTCGTTGGTTTAATATTCAACATTGTATTTAAATTTCATGAACAGCAGTTAGCATTCATTTGTGGTGTACCTCTGTGCCACCTTCTGCCACCATGACCATGAGAGGTTCCCAGTCAAATGTGAGAAGTGGACAGGTATGAGTATTTAGAAACTATTCTCTCGTGACCCATAGGGGTTTGGGTTGGGGCAAGTAATTCAGTATGGAAGATCAGGAAAGGCTTCCCTGCAGAACAGGTATAGAAAGAATACCACAGAGTTTCTCCTCTCATTGTTTAGTGGAGGAAACAAACATATAAACCACAAAAAAGTCATGCTGCATGATTGCTACTAAAACATAAGTCAGGGTACAGAGAAGGGCCAGATCAATCCAGGGAGGTCAAGGAAAGCCTCAGAGTAGAAATAAAGCTTTATCTGAAATGTGAAGAATGAATTGGGCAGATTGATGAATTTGAGATTAGAAGCAGTGAAGGAAAGAAAGTATTCTAAGCAGAGAAATCCTGTCCAGGGCAGCCAGGCATAAAACGTCATAGAATATTTAGGAAACTCCTGGTGTGTCAGGATAAGAAGAATTGAGGAAGCAGCGAAAAGTGCCCTGCTGGAAATGTGGCCAAGACATAAAAAGGAACCAGATGATGGAGTATTTTGTTTGTCATGCATAAGAATTTGGACTCTTTCCTGAAGATGATGAAAACCCACTGAATGGTTTTAAATACCAGACTAATATGAGGTTTATGTTTTAGAAAGATTCATCCTGGCATTCGTTCGGAGGATTTACTGAGGGGAAATGAGTGTAGAGATTAAAGAGACTTTGGGGAATTGCTGTAGTAGTTTAGATGGGATATGAGAGCCTGAACTGAGAAGAGGTATCAGGTTTGAGATATTATCTTTATGAGATAGACTCGGGAGGAATTAGTCATTGATTAGATGTGAGAAATGAAAAGGGAGAAAGAAATTAGGATAAATACCATGTTTCTGCTTTGAATTACTGGATGGGTGACAGTACCAAATACCAGGCTAGGGAACAGAAGAGAGGAGTAGGTTAGGAAGTAATGAGGTCACTTTTGGGCATGTTGAATTTGAGGTATGTGCAGGACTTCCCAAGAGGCCAAAGCAATTTACGTACAAAAATCAGCATCCATTCATGTTCATAACTCCTTCAAAAAAAAGGAGAGGGGGCAAAACATCTCTTCATTTTATAAACAGGGAAACTGATACAGTTAACTGGATATCTTACATTAAATGTTACTTAATAATTCACTGGACTTGTTAGAATTTGAACTCAGAACTCAAAAACGGGTTCACGGTTTTAAGTGTACCATCATAATTCATTTGGTTTCTCTTGGACAGATCTCAAGATGAGTTTGTAGTATCTGATGAGAACCCAGATGAAAGTGAAGAAGACCCACCATCTAATGATGACAGCGACACTGATTTCTGTAGCCGAAGACTAAGGCGACATCCCTCCCGGCCAATGAGGCAAAGCAGGCGTTTGCGGAGAAAGACTCCAAAGAAAAAGTACTCCGATGATGATGAAGAGGAGGAATCTGAGGAGAATAGTAGAGACTCTGGTAAAAATAATTTGTATCCACATCTCACCAAGTCAGTAAATTCTTATGACTTTTGGAATTAAGATTTCTTAAAATAAAATTCCATTCAATTGTAATATAAGCTTTCTGATGAAACTTTGAGTTCTATTCTTGTGATTCACCACTAATTAAATCTTTCACATAAAGCACATCTGAGAAGGTAGATACAGATGGATATGTTAACTTCATGCCAGACTCATTTAGGATTGTGATGATTCCTTTTGGTGCCAAGTGTTTCCATGCCTAGACTTTACCTTCATAGTGTTTCTTGGGAATCATACTTAATAATCTGAGAACATTTTTCTCAGATGTCTAGCTATTAGAGAAAGATCACCAATTATCTCTAACATTTAGATCATGATCAGTGATTATGATTGTTAGTTTTTATAAATTATCAGTGGTTGATGTTATTATAGCTTATGCTTATCTCTATTAACTAAATAAATAGTGAGAGGCACAGCAGGTAAAAGAACAGATAGGAGTGCTTTATGGGATTAGCAGATAGGTAGCTGTCGTCTTACTGAGGAAGTGCCACAGACAGGAGTATTATATCCCCAACTTGGGCCAGGCTTGTGGAGTTCTACATAGCTACAGAACAATATCAGAATCAGGAATTTTATTGATAAAATACTATTATCTAATCAACAGTACACATTCAAATTTTATCAGGTGTCCCAATATTGTCCTTTATATAAACATCTTTTCCTGGTCAAGTATATAGTTCAGGATTACATATTGCATTTATTCATGTCTCTTTAGTCTCCTTTAATCTGTAATATTCCTCAAACTTTGTTGACTGTAGCATTTTTGAAAAATACACACTAATTATTTTGTAAAACATACCTCATTTGGGTTTTTGTATCCTTGTGATTAGATTCTAGTTATACATTTTTGGCAAGAATATCACAGAGTTAATGTATGTCCTCCAGGTCTCTCTATTATTTTCCCTTTTTAATTAATAAATAATTCAGAGGAAGATATTTTGAGACTGTAAATATCCTGTTCCTTATCAGATGTTTCACCCACTAGCTTTAGCATTTACTCATGAGTTTTCTAACTCCTTCCTTCCTTTTATATTTAATACTTGGTGTTCTGTAAGGAAGAGCTTTCTCTTCTCCCCTATATATTTATTTCTTTGTATCAGTGTGGACTTACGGATTCGTATTTCAGTCGATGGATATGATATGTTACCATCACTATTTTGATACACTTTGCCCTAGATTTGGCCAATGGGGACCCCTTTAAACTACTGGCTAGCTGTTTTGAAATATTTGAAATCCATTAGAAAACAAAGCTAGATATGATGATTCAGTGGAATTTGTTAGTATTCCTGAAAAACTGCTCTGACACAAAGCCATAGTGTGACTTTGGTTTATTGATCAGAGGTGACATGACAAGAATAGTGCTATTTAGCAGTGCTTTGAAAGTTAAAGTAGTCCCACGAGCTGTATTTAGCAGATTTTAATTCCGCGTGGAAAAAAGGCAAAAATATAACTCCAGTTCTGTACTTATTTGAAACAGGCTCATCAGTTTTTTGTGGTTAGAAAGTATAACCTCTGCAGTACATTGTGAAGCTATGACTGTAGCCATACAGCTACATATATATAGAAACAGCAGATTATCATGAGGCAAAATAGTAACTATCCACCAAGAAGAGCAGTTGTGGCAGCCATGCAGCTCACTGGGTAGCTCTAAGTTGTATGAGATAAGGATTATGTAAAAAGGGTTTGTTTTTTTGGGTTTTTTTTGGCCGCACCGCAGGATCTCAGTTCCCCCACCAGGGATTGAACCCAGGCCCTTGGCAGTGAGAGTGCAGAGTCCTAACCACTGAACCGCCAGGGAATTCCCTGTAAAACATTTTTTAATCTTGAGGATTGACTGCTAATAGGATACATTTGTGAGGTTTGGCATTAAAGCCCCCCCAGATGTACTCATATTATTAAGAAGAAAATGAGAGACATGAAAGTTACTGTTCATTTAAAAGTTATGACTGAACTCTGCCTAATAGCTTTATATTTTTATAACCTAAGCTAACTACTTTTCTATTTAGTGGAATTAAAATTTGTACTTGATGGGACTTCCCTGCTGGCCCAGTGGTTAAGACTCTGCACTTCCAATGCAGGAGTCCCGGGTTCAATCCCTGGGCAGGGAATTAAGATCCCACGTGCTGCATGGCACGGCCAGAAATAAATTTTTTTTTAAAAAATGTGCTTGATTTCTTTTTCCTTTCTCTTTTTTTTTTTTTTTTTTTTTTTAACAGAAAGTGATTTTAGTGATGGTTTCAGTGATGATTTTGTAGAAACTCGTCGAAGGCGGTCAAGGAGGAACCAGAAAAGACAAATTAACTACAAAGAAGATTCAGAAAGTGATGGTTCCCAGAAGAGTTTACGACGTGGTAAAGAAATCAGACGAGTTCACAAGCGTAGGCTTTCCAGCTCAGAGAGTGAAGGTAAGGAATAGCTCTCCAGTTTACAGAAGTTTGGACAAGGCAGCAGTACAAATTATAAAGTGAACTCAGGATGATGATTCTGTACCATTTCTTAGAAATTTAATATAACCCGTAATATCTTTGAGACAAAACCCATTATTTTATGCCTGGTCAACTTATAGTTTAAATAACTGATACTTGATAAGATACTAACTTTTAAGGTCTTCATTGTAATATTAAATTCTTCATTGAAACTAGAAGAGTATCAGAAAATTATGATCTGAACAAGATTTCTTCTGCTCCCTTATTATTTATGGCCCTCATTTTGAAATAACCTCCTATGTCCTGAATACCTGAACAGTTCCAAACCAAGGGTGCCTACTGTCTCTCTCCACCATAACAGTGAGCTTTAGTTGGTAAACTTTTATTTCTTCATAGCTTTAGCTGTGTCCCATACCAGAAGTACAGGAAAAGATCTAAAATATGAACTTGTGATATCCGTTTAGTCTTTGTAGTTATTCCAGAGTTCTTCCCAAGTTCATTTTAAATGAGTCTAACCCTTACCTTCCCCCATTTCTTTTTTATATATTTAATTCTCCATTGTTTATGGTCTGTTTTGAAGATTATTTGCTTTCATAGATCCTTGTCATTTAAGTTTGAGCCCAAGCCAGGAGAGCATGGGAAAAAAATGTTTGGATATGGGAGATTAAAGGAGGGAGGTAAACATCTGGGTGAATGTATATTTATCTTCATGTGTCATTAAAGACAGATATAAATTCATTAATTCATCTATTAAAAATAAATACTTACTGAACTAGTCACTGTCCTCGGCACTGGGAATAGAAGAGTGAAAAGAATAACCAAAAACATATAACTCTGTCATGTAACTCTTACTTTAGTTGGGGGAAGAGAGACAATAAACATGATAAATAAGCAGAATATATGATATATTAGGTGGAGATAAATGCTACGGAGAAAAATAAAGGAGAAAAGGAGCGTAGGTGAAATTTCAGATAGGGTACCAAAGGAATGCCTCACTCAGAAGACAACATTTTAGTAAAGACCTGAAAAAAATGTTGATACCCACATGTGATCAGTGGGTATCATATTAGATAGTACAGTAAACCATTGTATAGACTTTGGAATTTATTCTGTGTGAGATGAGAAATAATTGGAGGATTTTGAGCAGAGGAGTGATATGATCTGACTTACATTTTAATTTGCTATGGTATCTGTATTATGAGTACATTGAAGGGGACAGGGAGGAAATCTAGGAATCTAGTTGGGAGGCCATTGAAATAGGCCAGGCGATGATAATGGTGGGTGAGACTAGAGCAGTAGCAGTAAAGGGGTGACAAGCAGTCAAATTATGGATATACTTTGAAAGTAGACCCATAGGATTTACTACTGGCTTAGATGGGAGAAAGAAAGGAATCACGGATGACTGAGCGATTGGAAGACTAGAGTTGCCAATAACTAAGATGGTGGAGACCAGAATGGCGCAGGTTTGAGGAAGAAGTTTAGGAGCTCGGTTCTGCCTGTTTAGAAATCCAGGCATAGATGTTGAGCAGGCAGTTTGATACATGAGTCTGGAACCTGTGGATTGGTTGCCTAAAACAAATGTGAGAGTCATTGGCATCTGGATGGTATGCAAAGCGATGAGACCAGGTGAGTCAAGTATAAACAAGAGAAGACGTTTAAGGACCACCAAGGACATTGAATAACATGGAATAAGAGTTAGCGCAGTATTTCAGATGTCCTGAATTGGGTGCTTAGTTTCTTTCCTTATCAGTATGTTTACATGACTCCCTAATTTGAGGGCTAGTGGGAAGGAGTTGCTTAGTTTGTGACCAGCCTATCTTCATTTAATTTAAGGATTCTGCTCTTTCCTAAAATCACGGGCAAAGTATACTGTGAATCACATTGGGCATTGTTGTGGGACTGAGAGGAGAGAGAAATAAGGCCAGTTATTGAAGGGAAATAGTTATGTACAAGCAAGTCTGAAAGCAGGACATGGGATGAATATGGGGAGGAAAAGGAGAATTACTTAAATCTGTTAAAGGAGAATTACTTAGCTCTGTTCATGGTTAACTGTGCCAATGGCTTAAATGTGCTGTTTATTCTAGAGAGCTATATATCCAAGAATTCTGAAGATGATGAGCTAGCTAAAGAATCAAAGCGGTCAGTTCGAAAGCGGGGTCGAAGCACAGATGAGTATTCAGAAGCAGATGAGGAGGAAGAGGAAGGTAAACCATCCCGAAAACGGCTACACCGGATCGAGACAGACGAAGAGGAGAGTTGTGACAATGCTCATGGAGATGCAGATCAGCCTGCCCATGACAGCCAGCCCAGGGTTCTGCCCTCAGAACAAGAGAGCACCAAAAAGCCCTATCGGATAGACAGTGATGAGGAAGAGGACTTTGAAAATGTAGGCAAGGTGGGGAGCCCTTTGGACTATAGCTTAGTGGACTTACCTTCCACCAATGGACAGAGTCCTGGCAAAGCCATTGAGAACTTGATTGGCAAGCCAACTGAGAAGCCTCAGACCCCCAAGGACAACAGCACAACCAGTGCAAGCCTGGCCCCCAATGGGACAAGTGGTGGGCAGGAGGCAGGGGCACCAGAAGAGGAGGAAGATGAGCTTTTGAGAGTGACTGACCTTGTTGATTATGTCTGTAACAGTGAACAGTTATAAGACTTTTTTCCATTTTTGTGCTAATTTATTCCACGGTAGCTCTCACACCAGCGGGCCAGTTATTAAAAGCTGTTTTATTTTTCCTAGAAAACTCCACTACAGAATGACTTTTTAGAAGAAAAATTTCAACAGACCTTGAAGTCTTTCTGTGAAGTGACCAGTTTTGAACTTTGAAGATAAATTGCTGTAAATTCCTTTTGATTTTCTTTTTCCAAGTTCATGGTCCTTGGTAATTTCAGTCGTGGGAAAAAAATCTTATTGTAACAACAAAGATTTGTATATTTTTGACTTTATATTTCCTGAGCTCTCCTGACTTTGTGAAAAGGGTGGATAAGAATGCATTCCGAATCTGTGAGGGCCCAAAAACAGAATTAGGGGTGGGAGAAAGCACTTGTGCTTTAGCTTTTTCATATTAAATATATATTATATTTAAACATTCATGGCATAGATGATGATTAACAAACTGCTTAAAAGTTCAAGTCTGTATTATTGCAGTTTGAGAATTGTAGATAACATCATACATAAGTCATTTAGTAACAGCATTCATGAAATCAGCTTGTTTACTATTGGAGATAACCACACTTAATAAAGAGACTGAAAAAGTACCATCGTAAAAAACTCTAACCTAAGTTTCTCTTATAGCGGAGTTTGTTGTTTAAAAAAAAAAATCATCTGAAAAGCATTTGTACAGTAAAATGTATAATGAAGCTTTGACAACCAGATTGTGCTAGTAAAAAATTTTTTAAACCAGCTTTATGCAGTGGTGATGAGGTGGCCTTTAATATGCTGTCATGGAGAATTATTAGTGAAATGAGTGTGGTCTTTCATAAGGACCGGGTGGACTGTAAACTTTGCAGATAGTGTAACTCTTGTCTTCTGGCCACTTAATATTTAAATATCTGAAATATCATTTTAAAACAAGTACATCTATACATAACATACATGAAGAGATGGATGCTAAGCTGACCGCAGTATTTTAGCACATTTGTAGAAGGGGAAAGGATTTTCAGGTGAATTTTAACTGGTCTATTCTTGCCCTTAGTATCTACTTCAAATTGAAGTCTACAAACAAAGCAGTTCCTTTGGGAGGTATTTAGTTTGAGTGCGTGTGTGTCTGTGTGTGTGTGTGTGTGTGTGTGTGTGTGTGTGTGTGTGTGTGTGT